>NC_069504.1:1008449025-1008791525 GCF_027579735.1 Bombina bombina | reverse complement strand
GAGCGCATGTACACCGGATCATGACAGTGTTTTACTCACATGAAACACATATTCAAAGTTCCACTAATGGAACACCCCCTTTCTGTACCAGATGAGGTTAGAATGCACTGAACGTTCTGCTTTGCAGTATATGGCTAGGTCCTAAGGGTTTTTACATTAACACACTTTTCTTAAAGGGATAAAAAAAGGTCAAAATTGAAATGTGCATGGGTGCATTTGAATATGAAATAGAAACATTTTTTCAATGTACTTCCTTTAGCAGAGATACTTTTAGTAAAAGTTATTACTATTCTTATGCGGCATACACACATATGCTGTAAGGGCCGTGCACCAGTATTCAAACACCACACCTTCTCAGAGAGTCAGCTGTGGCTTGGCAGGGACAGTCTGGTCAAAACTAAACTTTCATGATTCAGGTAGGGCATAACATTTTAAAAAACGTTCCATTTTACTTTTATCATCAAATTTGCTTTGTTCTCTTGGTATTCTTTTTTGAACCTAGGTAGGCTCATATGCAAATTTCTAAGCCCTTGAAGGCCATCTCTTATTTCAATACATTTGACAGTTTTTCCCAACTAGACAGCGCTATTTCATGCGTGCCATATAGATAACATAGTGCTCACTTCAGTGAAGTTATTTACGAGTCAGCGCTAAATGGCTAAAATGCAAGTCTGTCAAAAGAATTGAAATAAGGGGGAGGTCTGCAGAGGCTTAGCTACAAGGTTATCACAGAGGTAAAAAGTATATTGATATAACAGTGTTGGTTATGCAAAACTGGGGAATGGGTAATAAAGGGATTATCTATCTTTTCAAACAATAAAATTCTGGTGTAGACTTTCCTTTAAAGGGATATTCAGGACAAAATTGGAAACCACATGAGTGCATTTCGGTATTGAACAGAAGCAATTTTGTAATATATATGCATTAGCAAAAATGCTTCTAATAAAAGCTATAGCTGTTTCAAAAGTGTATTTAAGTATGCACCGTGTACCAGCATTTTAAACACAGCACTTTCTCAGAGAGCCTAAGGTGGTTGTACTATCTGGTTATGACTCTATTTGTTAATTGCCGACATTATTCTAGCCCCACTGATGATCTGAGCAGCTGTATTATTTAAAATGTAGGTGCACTGAGAATATCTAGCTATGCTTCACATGCACATGCAGAGAAAAAATTTAACACACAGAGGCCTATTTATCAAGCCATCAACCGCAAATATGCTGGAATTCCGCAGCATAATTGTGGCAAGCTTGATTCGCCTCATTTATCAAAACCTACAGACCGGCAAAAGTTGAAATCCATGACGTAACATACGATCCGACTACGTCATTACAGATGTTCCGAATACAAATTTGGCACTATCTGACTACTTTTGCAATTTATCAACTTTCTAACAGGTACACTCACCACTATTTCGGCCCAGCGTACCTGCTTTTCAATTCGCCACTCTGGAGGCCGTGGATGCCATAGGAATCAATGGGAGTCTGAAAGCAGCGAAAGCTTATGTTCGCTGCTGTCCGATATCCCATTGATTCTTATGGGAAAATAAAAGTTATGTTTACACCTAACACGCTAACATGTTCCCCGAGTCTAAACACCCCTAATCTGCTGCCCTGATATCGCGGCCACCTACATGTTATTAACCCCTATTCCGCCCCCCGGACCCTGCCGCCACCTAAATAAATATATTAACCCCTATCCTGCCGCTCCCGGACCCCGCCGCCACCTAAATAAATTTATTAACCCCTATCCCGCCGCTGCCGGAGCCCACCGCAACTAAATACATGTATTAACCCCTAAACCCCTGGCCTCCCACATCACTACCACTTACTAAACCTATTAACCCCTAAACCACCAGCCCCAGATCGCCATAAACTAAATTAACCTATTAACCCCTAAACCTAACAACCTACTAACTGTACATTAAAATTACATCATCACTATCTTTTAATACATTTAAACTTACCTTTAGATTTAAATTAAACTATATTAAACTATTAATTAATCTACCCTAACTGTTATACTAAAATTACATTAAACTATATTAAACTACTAATTAACCTACCCAAACTATTATACTAAAATTACAATAAACTATATTAAACTACTAATTAACCTACCCTAACTATTATACTAAAATTATATTAAACTATATTAAACTAATAATTAATCTACCCTAACTGTTATACTAAAATTACATTAAACTACAAATTAAATTAACTATATTATATATTTAAAAATCTAACCCTACTCAAGTTATTTAAATCTACTATTAAAAATTGCAAAGTTACAAAAAACTAACAACTAAGTTACACAAAATAAAAAAACACTAAGTTACACAAAATAAAAAACCCTAAATTACACAAAATAAAAAATAAATGATCAAATATTAAAACTAATTACACCTAATCTAAGAGCCCTATGAAAATAAAAAAAGCCCCCGCAAAATAAAAAAAAACCCTAGCCTACAATAAACTACCAATGGCCCTTAAAAGGGCCTTTTGCGGGGCATTGCCCCAAAGAAATCAGCTCTTTTACCTGTAAAATAAAATACAAACACCCCCCAACAGTAAAACCCACCACCCACACAACCAAACCCCCCAAATAAAAACCTAATCTAAAAAACCTACGCTTCCCATTGCCCTGAAAAGGGCATTTGTATGGGCATTGCCCTTAAAAGGGCATTAAGCTATTTTTCAGCCCAAACCCCTAATCTAAAATTAAAACCCACCCAATAAACCCTTAAAAAAAACTAACACTAACCCCCGAAGATCCACTTACAGTTTTGAAGACCGGACATCCATCCTCAATGAAGCGGCAGAAGTCCTTATCGAAGCCGGCAGAAGTCTTCATCCAAGCGGGCTGAAGTCTTCATCCAAGCCGGCAGAAGTCTTCATCCAGACAGCATCTTCTATCTTCATCCATCCGCGGAGAGGCTCCATCTTCAAGACATCCGGGGTGGAGCATCCTCTTCAATCGACGTCTTGTTCCGAATGAAGATTCCCTTTAAATGACATCATCCAAGATGGCATCCCTTAGATTCTGATTGGCTGATAGATTTCTATCAGACAATTGGAATTAAGGTTGAAAAAATCCTATTGGCTGTTGTAATCAGCCAATAGGATTAAGCTTTCATCTTATTGGCTGATCCAATCAGCCAATAGGATTGAGCTTGCATTCTTGGATGACTAAATGCCCTTTTCAGGGCAATGAGGAGCTTAGGTTTTTTTAGATTAGGTTTTTATTTGGGGGGTTTGGTTGTGTGGGTGGTGGGTTTTACTGTTGGGGGGTGTTTGTATTTTATTTTACAGGTAAAAGAGCTGATTTATTTGGGGCAATGCCCCGCAAAAGGCCCTTTTAAGGGCCATTGGTAGCTTATTGTAGGCTATGTTTTTTTTATTTTGGGGGGGCTTTTTATTTTCATAGGGCTATTAGATTAGGTGTAATTAGTTTAAATATTTGATAATTTTGTGTAACTTAGTGTTTAATTTTTTTGTAACTTAGTGTTTGTTATTTTGTGTAACGTAGTGTTTGTTATTTTGTGTAACTTAGTTGTTAGTTTTTTGTAACTTTTTAATAATTTTTAATAGTATATTTAAATTATTTGAGTAGGGTTAGGTTTTTAACTATGTAATTTGTAGTTTAAAGTAATTTTAGTATAAAAGTTAGGGTAGGTTAATTATTAGTTTAATGTAATTTTAGTATAACAGTTAGGGTAGGTTAATTATTAGTTTAATATAGTTTAATGTAATTTTAGTATAACAGTTAGGGTAGATTAATTATTATCAGTTTAATATAGTTTAATGTAATTTTAGTATGTGGGGGGCTGGTGGTTTAGGGGTTAATAGGTTTAGTAAGTGGTAGTGATGTGGGAAGCCAGGGGTTTAGGGGTTAATACATTTATTTAGTTGCGGTGGGCTCTGGGAGCGGAGGGATAGGGGTTAATAAGTTTATTAGAGTTGTGGTGGGCTCCGGGAGCGGAGGGATAGGGGTTAATATATTTAGTTAGTTGCGACAGTGTCAGGGAGCGGCGGAATAGGGGTTAATAAGTTTATTAGAGTTGCGGTGGGCTCCGGGAGCAGCAGGATAGGGGTTAATAACTTTATTTAGTTGCGGCGGGGTCCGGGAGCAGCGGGATAGGGGTTAAAGATTTTAGTATAGTGGCGGTGTTTAGTGAAAGTATATAAATAAAGCTGGGAAAAAGCCGAATAGCAGCGAGATCAATGACTGTTAACAACAGTCCGCTGCTCATCGCCCTGTACTTGGTGCGCGGCTTTTTGACAGCTTTTTTTAATAAATATAGAGAGCGTATTCAAGTCTGCGGCTGCGATGTTAGGCGATGTCAGGCGAGCGTATTGGTGCCGTTTCATGCAAGAAAGTTGACGGCTTGCTAAGTAAGCCTCACAAACAGTGATAACTTTTACTAGAAGCATTTTTGCCAATACATTTATATTGCAAATATGTTTCTATTCAAAGATGTAATAAATCTATGTGCATTTAAATGTTGACTTCACAGATGCAATACGCACCATCTTCAGCTCTTTGAACTTGAATACTGGTGAACATTCCTCATGGAATATGTGTGTATGCCACATAAAAACAGTAATACATTTTACTAGAAGCATTTTTGCTAATAGAAGTATATTGCAAAATTGCTTCTATTTCTTATACAAAGGCACCCATGCACACTTCACTTTTCACATTTCAATCCCTTTAAATGTATGAATATTCTGATATAAAATGCAGGTTGACCTTACGTTCTGGGGATGGCTCTGTGTGTAGTAATTCAACAAGTTCTATATGATGCTAAATTCAACAGCAGCAATTCCAGCTTATTATTCTTTATAACCTTTCATTAATCCTCCCTTATTGTTCCACTCTTAAGTGAATTGGCTCTGCAGAATAGCACATAAACAGGTGAGAGGGGAGATGACTGGTGCATTGGGCAGATATTGAATTATATCTGCGAGGGTGGCGGCGTAGCTTCAGACGGTCCTGCCGGATGAGTCATGCAAACACCGGTAACTGACTTCCGGTGCTGTGAATTGCACACGCAAATGAGAATATGTATCAAAATACAAAAAAGAGAGCTGTTGGAGTTACGGAAAGGTGCAGGCACAAGATGGGAACCAAGCCGTCCCCTAGATAGACATATATAAACAAAGAGGCAGAACTCTGTGGTATTGCAGATAAAAAAGGATATTTAATCCGAGATAATGTTGAAAGTACACACAAACACACAGGTAGGAGGTAAGGACACGCCCCCTTCTTACCTCCTACCTGTGTGTTTGTGTGTACTTTCAACATTATTTCAACATTATCTCGGATTAAATATCCTTTTTTATCTGCAATACCACGGAGTGCTGCCTCTTTGTTTATATATTGAATTATATCTATTGTGTTGGTGTAGTAAGATATAACATGCTGAATTGAGTTGGTATTAAAGAACAACCAATAAGCAGACCTTACCCACAATGCAAACATTTTGTAGAGCGCTAATTGCACCAGAAGTAAACTTTTTGCACGCTTTGGGTTAAGCTCATATTACAAGTTTAAAGTAAAGTATCACGCTTGCGCTAACCCGATGCAGGCAATCAGTTTACTTCTAGCGCACTTAGAATATCGCGCGCACAATAACGTATTGCCAATAGAATATACAGCTCGAGTTTCCTGGCAAATGACAGCCCAGTAAGCCTACCACCTTTAGGCAGGTCTGTACCTTTTGATTTTGCACTATTTTTTGTTTTTCATTTTCACAGGTTTTTTTCACCTATTGTATATCTTCAAGGAAGACACCAGGGACTACCCATCATGTTTCTTTTCAACATTATTTTGGGACTAACAGACTCTTACTTTAGAGACTATGCTTTAATATATATATCTGGCATCACGGACAATTTATTACCTCACCACTTGTGGTGTACACATTTTATACATTTTTATTCTTTAATATTTTTTTCACTTTTATATACAGTGTATATATATATATATATAAACTCAGTCCAGCAATTGCACTCTCTTAAATCACAGCAACCTTTTATTGTGTAACGTTTCGGAGCATTCACTCCTTCCTCAGATGGCGCTATAAACCTATACTTTTTATCTGTAACAGTAATTTGTAATGTATTTTTGAAGTGTTTTGTGAGACTTAACCACAGCTCTGAGTGCTAACCCGACGAGCATTCACTTGAATTGCGCTCAAGCGTTTGCGTTTACTTTTAACTTGCTATACCAGCTCAATTTAACCTGCGCGCAATCTATCACAAAAACCCAATATCGCTCAATATCGCTTGCTCGCAAACGTTTGCACTCCACTCATAATCCGGCCTTAGTAGGAAGGTGGGTAGCAAATGGAGTCATGCAAGGGTTACTCATTATCACTAAATCATAACAAACACAGCAGTCACTTTCACACCTAACACTGGCATCTATAATACACGTCCATAAGGATTGTAAATTTGCTGCTGTTCATTTTAAATAGGAAACATAATACAGATCTTGTTTGATCAGTATTGATGCATTGTAACGAAAAATATACACTTATTCCAGAAAGGGATCTTTTTAAATCTGCCCATCTATCTTTGAAGCTGATAACAGACGCACTGATTGTCCTCTATAGTCTGTTCATTAGAAATAAAATCAAAACTAATTTAGCTCATAATAGTCTAAATCCTATACAATGTATATATCCCAGTGTGAACAATTTCATTTACTTATTAACACCATTGAACTCCCACACAGTCTGGCATTTATGTAACCCATTGAATACTAGTAAGTGCAGCAACTTTACCTAGTCTTATTTGTCAGCTTAGGGCTAATAAGAGCACGTTTGTCATTATACATTTTTTATTTTTTTTAAATGTAGCTATACAGTAAATGTAAAAAAAAAACCTTTTGATCTAAAAGCATTAAAGGGACAATCTGGTTAAAATTTAAATGCACACAGATGAATTACATCTTTGAATAAAAACACATTTGCAATATAAATGTATTGGCAAAAAATGTTTCTAGTAAAAGTTATTATTGTTTTTGTGTTAACATTTTTCTCTGCACGTGCATGAGAAGCATAGCTAGATATTCTCAGTGCGCCAGCATTTTAAATACTGCAGCTGCTCAGAGCACCAGTGGGGCTTGTATCATGTCAGCAACTAACAAATTGAGTCATTACCAGATGGTACAAGCACCTTAGGTTCACTAAGCAAGTGTTGTGTTTAAATGCTGGTGCACGGAGCATAATTAAATACACTTTTGAAGCAGCTATAGATTTTATTAGAAGCATTTTTGCTAATACATATATACTACAAGATGCTAAATCTGAAGGAAAAAAATATATATTGGTAGGTGCCTAGGGATTTGTCAACCAAGAACATCTCTGTAGTTGACCCACTCCTATTTTGTTACATATGGTGAGCTGAAATCGCCTTTTTTAGGAATGAGATAAAATTTTCCAGAATGTCTTCAAAACAACAAATGTTAGTCCTATTTATTCATTTGAAAACATGTTTTAATATTTTTTAAACATTGCTACACTAGTTTTTCACTTGAATGTTAATTTATTGTTTTCACATTATGAATGTAACATCCAACTTAAAGGGACACTGTACCCAAAATTTTTCTTTTGTGATTCAGATAGAGCATGAAATTTTAAGCATCTTTCTAATTTACTCCTATTATCAAATGTTATTCATTCTCTTGGTATCTTTATTTGAAATGCAAGAATGTAAGTTTAGATGCCGGCCCATTTTTGGTGAACAACCTGGGTTGTTCTTGCTGATTGGTGGATAAATTCATCCACCAATTAAATAGTGCTGTCCAGAGTTCTGAACCTAAAAAAAAAGCTTAGATGCCTTCTTATTCAAATAAAGATAGCAAGAGAATGAAGAAAATTTGATAATAGGAGTAAATTAGAAAGTTGCTTAAAATTGCATGCTCTGTCTGAATCATGAAAGAAAAAAATTGGGTTCAGTGTCCCTTTAAGGCAAAAGATATGAAATAGGCAAATGCTAATTCTAATAGGCTACACAAATCTAAATCTGTAAAAATCTGTCTGAATCAACAATTGAATGTCACATTACTATAAAACTATTTTTCCAACCTTACAAATTGGAGCACTTGATATAGCTAAAGGGACGATCAAGTAAAAATTAACTTTAATGATTCACATGGGACATGCAATTTTAAACAACTTTCCAATGTACTTTTATCATCAAATTTGCTTTGCTCTCTTGGTATTGTTGAAAGCAGAGGCGTAACTAGAAACCACAGGGCCCAGGTGCAAGAATCCAAGCAGGGCCCCCTGCCCCCCCTCCCAAAAAAAGGTGAATTTAACATATATTTGTTTTCAACATTTAACACAGAAAAAAAAAAGAATTGTGTTTGCTGTATACACACACATATATATAGCTGCATGTGCTGTATACACACACACACATATATAGCTGCATGTGCTGTATATACACACACACACACACATATATATATATATATATATATATATATATATATATATATATATAAATAGATATATACACACACACACAACACATAATAAATCAAAAGTTAAACAAATTTCAGATGTTTGAAAATGAAAGTAAGTGGTGATTTCAGCCACAAGATAATATAAGGCCTACTAAACAACTCCCCAAAATCCAAAAGCTAATCATAGTGTACATCCATAAATCACAAAATTCAACTTCTGATACTGACAACTTAGACACAGTGAGTGTTTTAAGGGGGTGTTAAAGGGACACTGAATTCAAATTTGTTCTTTCGTGATTCAGATAGAGCATGAAATTTTAAGCAACTTTCTAATTTACTCCTATTATCAAATTTTCTTCATTCTCTTGGTATCTTTATTTGAAATACAAGAATGTAAGTTTAGATGCCGGCCCATTTTTGGTGAACAACCTGGGTTGTTCTTGCTGATTGGTGGATAAATTCATCCACCAATAAAAAAGCTTAGATGCCTTCTTTTTCAAATAAATATAGCAAGAGAATAAAAAAAAAATTGATAATAGGAGTAAATTAGAAAGTTGCTTAAAATTGCATGCTCTATCTGAATCACGAAAGAAAACGTGGGTTCAGTGTCAACCCTTTGAGTGCTAAGCTGTATGTAAGCTTTTTTTTTTTTTTTACTATATATATATATATATATATATATATATATATATATATATATATATATATTTTAACTTTTTTATTTTTTTCCCCCAGATCCCCAAGACGTATACCGTTGGAAAGGTTAGGCAAGTGGGTCTTGGGGGTCTGTAGCTGCTTAGATGCCTGAGATACAGGCTTCTAAGCAGCATGCCCCCTTTCCCTATATTATCCATTGTAATTTTTAAATAAAGTTTACATAAATGAATTTACATAAATTATTCAAAATGAAGGGTAAAAGCTGTCATAGGTCTACATAGTCACACAAACACATATGCACAGTCACACACACACACATATGCACCAGACACATATAAGCACACACTCTCTCATACACACACACATATGCACAAACACTCACACGCATAAATAGACACACACATACAATATGCACACACTCACACATGTATATGCACACATACATATGCACAGACACACACACACATGCACACACACACACATATGCACACACACACAAACACACATACATATGCACAGACACACACATGCACACGCACAAACACACATACATATGCACAGACACACACATGCACACGCACAAACACACATACATATGCACAGACACACACATATGCACACGCACAAACACACATACATATGCACACACACTCACATACACAAATATACACGGACACACATGCGCACACACACACTCACACACACATACATACATATACACACACTCACACATGTATATGCACACATACATATGAACAGACACACACACACACATGCAACCTTACCCTCTTGCTTCCCTCTCCCTTCAGATCCCTAGACACAGCACTGTATTAGGAAGAGGCAGTGGACAATAGTAGACACACGTAGGGGGGGCAATCAGGTGTTTTGATCACTGCTTCATGTGTTTTCTTCTTTTTTTTTTCTAATTGTCTAAAAACATTTCCCAACAGTTCCCAACAAAATTAATTGTATTAGTAATGGGAGTTTCCATTTTAATGCACAACTGCAAAAGGGAGACTAAGGACCAGAAAATAAGAGAGTCATGATAGGGGAAGAACAGTAAAACATGCAGAGGACCCTGTAGCAATATATAAAAACAGTGTGCCCCCCTGACCGAGCTCACAAGCTGGCTTACCGACCGTTGTGCGCACCTTCACAGTGGTGCTGACACTGCTGATGAGTCTAACCGTGCTGCTCCTCTCTGCTTCGGCAAACTCTCAGATGTCCCAGACAGACTCCTACTGACTAGACTGCACGTGCAGTCATGAGCCGATACACGTGCAGTCAGTCAGGAGGAGGAGGCGGCCGCCGACTCTAGGCTTTACTTCCGCCCTGGGCAGGGGGCCCCCTGCTCTAGCCTAAGTATCTGCGCTGTAGTGAGTCTGGGTGGCAGCAAACAAAAAAAATAATAAAAAATTAAATAAAAAAATAAAAAAAAACTGTCTGTAGTTGGGCCTGTGGGAGGGACCTCCTGGACCCGGTCGCGGTTGCGACCCTCGCATCACTGATAGTTAAGCCCCTGGTTGAAAGCTAAACCTAGGTAGGCTCATATGCTAAATTCTAAGCCCTTGTAGATCACCTCTTATCTCAGTGCATTTTGACCGTTTTCACAGCTAGACAGTGCTAGATCATGTGTGCCATATAGATAACATTGTGCCCACTCCTATGGAGTTACGCAGGAGTCAGCACTGATTGGCTTAAATGGAAGTCTGTCAAAAGAACTGAAATAAGGGGGTTGTCTGCAGAGGCTTAGATACAGAGTAATCACAGAGGTAAAAAGTATATTAATATAACAATGTTGGTCATGCAACACTGGGGAATGGGTAACAAAGGGATTATCTATCTCTTTAAACAATAAAAAATCTGGAGCAGACTGTCCCTTAAAGGGATAGGAAAGTCATAACTAAACTTACATTAATCAGATAGAGCATGTAATTTTAAGACACTTTTAAATTCACTACTATTTTCAAATGTGCTTTGTTCTCTTGGTATCCCTTGTTGAAAAAGAATACGCACATATCCTACACTAGTGGCATCTAGCTGCTGATTGGTGCCTGCACACATTTGTCTCTTGTGATCAGCTAACTAGATGTATTCAGCTAGCTGCCAGTAGTGCAATAATGTTCCTTCAGCAAAGAATAACAAGAGAATGAAGCAAATTTGATAATAGACGTAAATTGGAAAGATGTATGAAAGTGTATGTTCAATCTGAATCATGAAAGAAAATTTTGGGCTTTCCTGTCCCTTTAAAGTTAACACCTAAAACATTATATGGTATATATTTGATTACTGAAGACACATTCACCAAGATTAAAAGTTTTGCTTTTGTGTTTTAACTGTCATTTCAGCATTAAAACAGCACCGCAGCCATTACTAGTCTTGTCGGTATAGCTTTACTCCAAGCCTTTTAGCCTGTAATGCAACGTAACTAGATAGGATCAGTAGCTGGTGATTGGTGGCTGCTCATAGATGCCTTGTGTGATTGCCTCACCCATCTGCATTGATATTTCTTCAACAAAGGATATCTAAAGACTAAAGCATTTTGGGTTTAGTGTCACTTTAAAAAAATCCTAACACTACTATAAAAATTACAAACTATCTAATTACAAAAAATAAAAAATACTAAATTGCAAAAAATAACAAACACTAAATTATGAAAAATTAACAAAATTATCAAAAATTAAAAAGAATTACATCTAATCTAATAGCCCTATAAAAATAAAAAAAACCCACCCAAAGTAAACTACCTTAAAAGGGCATTTTGCAGGACATTGCCCTAAATTAAACAGCTCTTTTACCTGTAAAAAAAATACAAAGACCCCCCCAACAGTAAAACCCACCACCCAACCAACCCCACGAAATAAAAAAACCTAACTAACAAAAACCTATTCTACCCATTACCCTTAAAAGGGCATTTGTATGGGCATTGATTTAAACAGCCAATAGAATTTCAGAAGCTCTCATCCTATTGGCTGTTTTGAACAGCCAATAGGATTTCAGTAGCTTTCATCCAGTGACGTGCAGTGACGTCAGAGGCTGGTGAGGCAGGATATGCCTTCATTCTTTAGATATCCTTTGTTGAAGAAATAGCAATGCACATGGGTGAGCCAATCACATGAGGTATCTATGTGCAGCCACCAATCAGCAGCTACTGAGCATATTTAGATATGATTTTCAACAAAGGAAATCAAAATAATGAAGAAAATTAGATATTAGATGTAAATTGGAAAGTTATTTAAATTTGCATATGGGTTTCATATGGGTTTCATGTCCCTTTAAATGGTGTCTTGGAAAACTGGTCAACTTAGTAAACATCTGATTTTAGTTTAAAGGATTGTAACAGAAACTCTTGCCAGATAACACAATGCTTGCTCTGATTTTGAGATCTAGAAATCCATGCCCATTAAAATATGTTTAAAACATACTTTTTACTTTAATGCTGCAAATTATGCTTATAGATTCTTTCATTACATAAGGGATGAGAGTCAGAGGGGGAGGAAGAGAGACAGAGAGAGAAAGAGACCATGGGGGAGAACAACACATAAGGAGAGAGATGGATAGATAGAGAGACACACACACACACACACACACACACACAAGGGGGGGGGACCACACACACACACAAGGGGGGGGGGACCACTGCATTTTAAAGTAATAAAACAGCAGAGCTACATAGAGTTCAGAAAATTAGTCTATAATTTAGTGTGAAGTACAGAGGCAAGCTGCTAAATTAGTGGGTGTAAAGTTTGAGTAAACAAAATACAAAAACGACCCTGCTGTAAAAGAGTAAACAAACACTAAACCACATTCATTAAATTATCATTTTCACTAACAGAATCCCTATCAGTAAAATCTTACTTTAATAAGATGTTGGTTAAACACTGCTCTCTGTGCCTCTCTCCTGCTCTGGAAGGATTCAGGAAGTGACAGTGGCACATTCCACTGCACTTAGAGGGGAAGAACAGAACTCTCTTTTTCACTTTAGCAAAGCTGGCAGCTTCACAGGACAGCAACAAAATATATGAAAGTTGTTTTTTTCCGTTTTTGTTTTGTTTTATATGATTTAACATCCAGCCCCAACCCTATGTTCCACTTACTAATGCCTCTCGCTGGATTGGTTCAGCCCAAATAGGACTGCCTCAAATAAGCAGTTAATGGGCCATGCAATGATCTTAACCACTTGCATCCAGTAGATGGCGCAGCATGTTGTGTAATGGTGGGCAGACCTGCTTGTGCCTCTTCATTGCACAACATATAGCTGTGAGAAAAAAAAATGCTGGGAAAAAAAATTACAATTTTTTTTTTAAAGCCAATAAAAAAATATATTTTTGCCCATATGAGAGGTGAATCACTGCCTCACCTGCCTCTAGTGACTGCACATCACTGCTTTCATCCTATTGGCTGATTTGAATTTCCAATATCAAATCAACCAATAGGAATGCAAGGGAGCCATTTTGAATAGCGTCCCTTGCATTGAAGATTCAGTATACGGCGGCAACCGTATGAAGAGGATGCTCCGCTCCAGATGTCTTCAGGATAGACCCGCTCCGCGCTGCCGGGATGAAGATAGAAGACGCCGCCAGGAGGAAGATAGAAGATGCCGTCCGGATGAAGATGGAGCCGCCTGGATGAAGATGGAGCTGCCGGGATGAAGATCCTTCAAGCGGGACTTCAGCAACTGTGAGTACCTAAAGAGGGGTTAGTGTTAGGCTTTTTTAAGATTTTTTTTTTTTTTAGATTAGGGGTTGGGCAGTTCTTAAAAGAGCTAAATGCACTTTCCCACCTGGGTGCTAAGTTTGTTTTTTTTTGACCCCCAAGACTTACACTGTTGGAAAGGTTAGGCGATTACCTTTCCAATGGTGGGGGTCTGTAGCTGCTTAGATGTCTGAGATACAGGCTTCTAAGCAGCATGCCCCCTGCTGCTATACAATAAAGTTGTGCGGTGACGTCATCACGTTATTGCGCGTGACATCACCACACAAAACGGGAAGCCCCGGCAATGCCTGTCACTCTACAGGCATGATCGCCGGGGTAGGAGCAGGTGGGAGCCCCCAGATCTCCCTCAAGGTGGGAGAGTGCTAGTGAAGGCTCTAAACTGTCATTAGCACCAGAGTGGGAAACTCTGTGACGGCTCAGAGCCGTCATTAGCACTCAAAGGGTTAAGGGCAATGCTCATAGAAATGCCCTTTTCAGGGCAATGGGTAGATTTGGTTTTTTAGATACATTTTTTTATTTTGTGGGTTTGGGGGAGTGGGGGTTTGTAATGTTAGTGGGTCTTTGTATTTTTTTTTTTTAGAAAACTTAGGGCAATGCCCTACAAAAGGCCCTTTTAAGAGCTATTGGTAGTTTATTCTAGATTAGGTTTATTTTATATTGGGGTGTTTTTTTTTTTTTTTAAATGGGTATTAGAATAGGAATAATTGTTATTATTTTGGATAATTTGTTTGTTATTTTGTGCAATGTTTTTTTTTCATTTTGGGGTGGGTTTTTATTTTAGATTAGGGGTTGGGTATTTCTTAAAAGAGCTGAATGCCCTTTTAAAGGCAGGCAAAAGAGCTGAAAGCCCTTTTAAGGGCAATGTCGATACTTTCAGGGCAATGGGTAGATTAGGTTTTGACCTCGCATTCTATTGGCTGTTCTGATAGAATCCTATCAGCCAATCGGAATTCGAGGGACGCCATCTTGGATGACGTCATTTAAAGGAACCTTCATTCGCTGTTAGGACATCGGAAGAAGAGGATGGCTCAGTGTCGGCTGGATTCAAGATGGCTCCGCTCCGCTCCGGTTGATTGAAGATAGAAGATGCCGCTTGGATGAAGACATCTGCCGCTTGGAGGACCTCTTCTGCCCCGATCGGATGAAGACTTCTGTCACTCCTGATGTCCACTTCTGGCCCATCGGTGCCCGGCTGGGTAAACACGGCTCCGGGTAGGGTGATCTTCAATGGGGTAGTGTTAGGTTTATTTAAGGGGGGATTGGGTGGGTTTTAGAGTAGGGGTATGTGGGTGGTGGGTTGTAATGTTGGGGGGGGTATTGTATTTTTATTTACAGGTAAAAGAGCTGATTACTTTGGGGCAATGCCCTGCAAAAAGCCATTTTAAGGGCTGGTAAAAGAGCTGATTACTTTGTAATTTAGGATAGGGTAGGGCATTTTTTTTTATTTTGGGGGGCTTTTTTTATAAGGGGGCTTAGATTAGGAGTAATTAGTTTAAACTTGTAATTTTTTTATTTTCTGTAATTTAGTGTTTGTTTTTTGTATTATAGTTTAGTTTATTTAATTGTATTTTAGTTTACATAATTGTAGGTAATTTATTTAATTAGTTTAATGATAGTGTAGTGTTAGGTGTATTTGAAACTTAGGTTAGGATTTATTTTACAGGTAATTTTGTAATTATTTTAACTAGGTAGCTATTAAATAGTTATTACCAATTTAATAGCTATTGTACCTAGTTAAAATAAATACAAAGTTGCCTGTAAAATAAATATAAATCCTAAAATAGCTACAATGTAACTATTAGATATATTGTAGCTATATTAGGGTTTATTTTACAGGTAAGTATTTAGTTTTAAATAGGATTAATTTATTTAATTATAGTAAATTTAGTTTGTTTAATTTAAATTATATTTAACTTAGGGAGGTGTTAGGGTTAGGGTTAGACTTAGGTTTAGGGGTTAATAACTTTATTATAGTAGCAGCGAGGTTGGGGGCGGCAGATTAGGGGTTAATAATTGTAGGTAGGTGGCGACGATGTTAGGGAGGGCAGATTAGGGGTTAATACAATTTATTATAGTTTTTGCGAGGCGGGAGTGCGGCAGTTTAGGGGTTAATACATTTATTATAGTGGCGACGAGGTCCGGTCGGCGATGTTAGGGGCAGCAGATTAGGGGTTCATAGGGATAATGTAGGTGGCGGCGATGTCCGGTCGGAAGATTAGGAATTAAAAAATGTAATTATAGGGTTTGCTATGGGGGGGGGGCCTCGGTTTAGGGGTGTTAGTGTACTTTATAGCACAGTAGTTAAGAGCTTTATGTTCCCGCGTTAGCCCATAAAACTCTTAGCTACTGACTTTTTTTTTCCGGTAGAGGCTCTACCGCTCACTTCTTCCAAGACTCGTAATACCAGCATTAGGCAAATCCCATAGAAAAGATAGGATACACAATTGACGTAAGGGGATCTGCAGTAGCCTCGAGTCGTGGAAAGAACATGAGAGGTAGACCCTTTGCTGCCTGACTCTAAATAACAGCGGGCGTTAAAAAGCAGCGTTAGGACCCCTTAACCCTTAGGTTGTTGTGATGTGGGGGGCTGGTAGTTTAGGGGTTAATAGCTTTATTTAGTGGAGGCGATGTCTGGGAGCAGCGGAATAGGGGTTAATATATTTATTATAGTGTGGACGATGTTGGGGTGCAGGGGAATAGTGGTTAACAACTTTAGTATAGTGGTGGCAATACCGGGAGCGGCAGATTAGGGATTAATAGATTTTTATTAGGTGGAGGCGATATCGGGAGCGGCAGATTAGGGGTTAATAACTTTATGTAGGTGGTGGCGATGTCGGGGGCGGCAGATTAGTGGTATTTAGACTAGAGGTTTATATTAGGGTGTTAGGTTTAAACGTTACTTTTTCCCCCCATAGACATCAATGGGGCTGCGTTACGGAGCTTTTCATTTCGCGATCGCCGGTGTTAGGTTTTTTTTCTGACCCGCTCTCCCCATTAATGTCTATAGGGAAAGCGTGCACGAGCATGTCAAAACAGCGCTTGTATTTTGTGCGGTATGGATCTCAACACAACCATATCGCACACACAAGCCGGCTTTTTCAAAACTTGTAATGGCTGCGCTATGGAAGGTGAAATAACACAACTTTTGTTGCGTTTGTTAAAAACCCTATAGTGCGCATAACTCATAATCTAGGTGATTATTTGTTCATTTCAAACACTTTCAAGTTATAAAATAATAGAGAGAAATTAGTTAACTGGATGATTCTATGTATTAGATGAAAATAAATACTCAACAGCTTACCAGGTCACAAACTGCACTCTTACACACGTCATCTTATGGGACCAGGGGCCTTAATCCATAAGTATCACAAATGACTCACTCGTGCCCAGTCACAAACTGCACTCTTACACACGTCATCTTATGGGACCAGGTGCCTTAATCCATAAGTATCACAAATGACTCACTCGTGCCCAGTCACAAACTGCACTCTTACACACGTCATCTTATGGGACCAGGGACCTTAATCCATAAGTATCACAAATGACTCACTCGTGCCCAGTCACAAACTGCACTCTTACACACGTCATCTTATGGGACCAGGGGCCTTAATCCATAGGTATCACAAATGACTCACTCGTGCCCAGTCACAAACTGCACTCTTACACACGTCATCTTATGGGACCAGGGGCCTTAATCCATAAGTATCACAAATGACTCACTCGTGCTACTTGACAAATCTGTAAAGACAGCATTATTGCCCATGACACTTGTATGGAGAGCTGTGGCTTAACTGTTTAGGCTGCAAGGCAATAACTAACAGTGGGCATTGAAGTATGTAGTCTCCAGCCATACATTAGCGTTGGCTTAGACACCATTCCATGTTTTGTACATATTTATAAAAGTCTCAATAAAAGTATTGTTTTTATACCGTGCACACCTCGTAGTGCCGTTTACATTGTGTAGATTTGTTGAAAAGTATACCTAGGTCGTCTTCAGAGCAGCAATGCATTACTTGCAGCTTGCTGCTGACTGGGGTTGTACATATGTTCCTCTTGTCACTGGCTCACCTAATGTGTTCCGCTAGCTCCCAGTAATGCATTGCTGCTCCTTCGAAAAAAGAATAAAAAGAGAATGAAGCAAATTTGATAATTGATGGAAATTGGAAAGCTGTTTAAAATTGTATGCTGTGTGATGAAGTAAAAATGTTGTGCTTCATATCAACTATATATAAGATTTACACATTTTAACTTATGTTTTTACCTTCTAAGTGACTGTGCATTACACTTTATCTAAAAATGGATTTTATTTTCTGACTTCCATCAGTATTGCGTGTAGGTCTTTAACTCCCCCAGCAAGATATAGATTTATTCATCGTAGTCCCTCTGCCTTACAAGATATGAGCACTGAGTAGTACTGACCTGTGAGATATGGATTTATCAACATTTCGTGCTATCAAACAGAATCTATACTTAGAAATTGCCTATGAGATATGGATTTATCTCAGGTCTGCAATCTGTAGTATAATCAGCACATATAGAGCTTGAAAGAGAGAAGCGAGAATTTTGTTCAGTCAACAAGTACAAGTTTCAAGCAAAGATGAATCGACTTTCAACAGCATTTATACAAAAACCCAAAAGGCATTCCCTAGCATCTTGCATGGTGAATTTCAATGTTACACCCAAAACTTCTGTGCAGTATAAATACTGAACACAAAGCAGAACAGTGAAATATGTGTTTATCACAAGTACTATCCTGTCGCATGAGGAATAAACACAATCACAAAAACTTGCAGATAATGGTTTATCCTGAGCATCTTAACTTAGCTTTATTAACACAAAGCATGACAGCATTTCTGAGCAGTTCTCTGAGGTGTGCGCTATTCATAGCTCAGTTTAAGTATAATGTTGGAGACGCACACAATCTTTATTGAAACTGCTGAAATCACATTTCACCAGCCTGCAATATAACAAATGCTCGCAGAATATACATTGTTTCAAAAATTGAAGGTCTCATGTCATAACACACATTTGCTAGAAGCGCCATTGATACAACTCCTTTCTAATTACATCGTTATAAAATGCTGATGGATGACATGGTTAAGTCCACAAATATAAATACTGATGGTTGCATCTGACATTGCTTTCTGGGAGAAGGTATCACTTTTAACATTCGTGGCAAATGATAATATCTTATTAAGAGGCGTAGCTAACAGATTAGCATTGCTGTGTTTAGCAGAATTCCAAAATAAAATGAAACTGATTTTATTTTCCACAAGAAAAGGGTTAACTATTGTGGGGCATTTGTAAAATAGTTTTTATGTAATTTAAAAGAATAGTCTAGTCAAAATGAAACTTTCATGATTCAGATAGAGGGCTCTAGTTATCAAGGTCTGTCGGACCTGATCCGACAGTGTGGATCAGGTCCGACAGCCCTCGCTGAATACGGTGAGCAATACGCTCACCGTATTCAGCATTGCACCAGCAGATCACAAGAGCTGCTGGTGCAACGCCGCCCCCTGCAGCATCGCGGCCAATAGGCCGACAGCAGGGGGGTGTCAATCAACACGATCGTACTCGATCAGGTTGATTTCCGGCGATGTCTCTCCGCCTGCTCAGAGCAGGCGGACAGGTTATGGAGCAGCGGTCTTTGTGACCGCTGCTTCATAACGGCAGGCTCGCCAGAAACACGGGGCATCAAGCTCCATTCGGAGCTTGATACATATGCCCCAGAGCATGCAATTTTAAGCAACTTTCTAATTTACGCCTATTATATTTTTTCTTCGTTCTCTTGGTATCTTTATTTGAAAAAGCAGGAATGTAAGCTTATGAGCCGGCCCATTTTTGGTTCAGCATCTGGGAAGAGCTTGCTGATTGGTGTCTAAATGTAGCCACCAATCAGCAAGCACTGCCCAGGGTGCTGAACCAAAAATGGGTCAGCTCCTAAGCTTACATTCTTACTTTTTTAAATAAAGATACCAAGAGAACAAAGAAAAATTGATAATAGGAGTAAATAAGAAAGTTGGTTAAAATTGCATGCTCTATCTGAATCATTAAAAGAAAAAATGTGGGTTTCATATCCAAGTTTTTGACAGTTGTGGGATTTCCTTTCTATAAATTAATTGGCATTGCCATGTTAAAATCTAGTTTTCAACTATCTAATCTCTTCTGATGAGGACAATTAGGAACAGATAAAGTGTGCAAACTATCTGTGTGAAAGCGCTTTGGAATATAGCAATGTTAAATTGACTTTAAACTCTTAGAAATAAAATTACTTTACCATTGCTATATTTTAAAGATCATAACATATAAAACTTTAAATGTATTTCTTAAATATTTAAAAAACTAATATTTTAAAAATACATTTACATATTCTCAAGCTACTCTTTGTTTTGAAAATTCTTACATATGGCATTTATTTGCTGTTTGATTTCCCTTTAAGCAGGAAAATAATAGTTACAACTAAAATGAATGAGAAACATTCTTAATATACTTGTAATAGAAAAAAAAATTCTAGTAAAAAAGCAGCATATGTACATAGGCTGTGTATGCCTGTAAACCATCATTTAAATACTGTACCAAGAAAATTGAGCAAGCAGTAGTGTGTATTGTTTTTAAAGATGAGCTCTCTGAGCTGACATTATGTTGGTGCATGGAGCATTGGCACATATGTGCATATGCCACTGATACACTGAAAACTTTAAATCAGAAGCCCTTTTGTTTATGCAATTATTTTGCAAAAATCATCTATTCATGTCCATTTCAACTGTTAACTGTTATGATGCTTTAACCCAAGCCCTATAAAACAGTGACTGATTGTTATCATATATATAAAATATAAAATGCATTTTAGATCAACAACGTTGTTATCCTATGTAATTGATTTACTGAAAAATGAAGTGGTGCACACAATTTAGTAAATGGGTTCCGGAGAATAGCCTTGAGAGAATCCTTAGTCAATATCCCCCTAGAAGTACTAGACAAAATTAATTTAATTAAAATATAAAATTAATTAAAGAATGTTTTACTATCTCAGTCTAATTATACACGCTTTGAAAAGCCTCTTGATTATGTCTCCTTTGCCATGTACAATCAGACACCAGATGTAAATAAGCTCAGACCCTGATCTAAACAACTACTGTGTAAGATTCACCAATAGGTCTCTTCAGGCCTCCGTTCTGTGCTTTGCTTAAAAATGGGGAGATGTTTGACCTTTAGTTACTCAGCTATGTACAACAACAAAGGAGCTGGGGAGGAGTGAAAATTGTTTAGTGAAAAAAAAAAAAAAATTAAAGGGATAGTCTAGTCAAAATTAAACTGTCATGACTCAGATAGAGCATGCTACTTTAAGCAACTTTCTAATTTACTCCTATTATCATTTTTTCTTCGTTCTCTTGCTATCGTTATTTGAATGAAAGCTTAGGAGACGGTCAATTTTTGGTTCAGCCCGTGAAGTAGAAACTGATCTGGTAGAATGAGAAGTAATACACTTTGGGGGAGACTTTCCCACTCTAAGTAAGCCTTATGGATTCAAAACTTTAACCACAAAGCCAAAGTATTGGCCGTAGTCTTCTGACCAAATTATGTAAAAACCTTTCCTTATAATTTTAAGGATTAGGACAAAGAGAAGATTCCATATTTTCCCTATTGATGTTGTCTGAGGAGACTTCCTATGGCAAAAAACCAAGCAGTTATTAAAACCTCCTTTTTCTGATGGAAAACTAAATAAGGAGAATCGCAAGAAAGCACAGACAATTCAGAGACTCTTCTGGCCGAAGAAATTGCTAAGAGAAACAATACTTTCCAAGACAGAAGCTGAATGTCAATAGAATGCAAAGGTTCAAATGGCAAAACCTGCGAGACCCTTAAAACCAAATTAAAGTCCCAAGGGGAGAAATTGGATTAATAACTCAATTTGACTAAAGCTTGAACAAAACTCTGAACATCAGGATGTTTAGAAATCTTTTTATGATTTTAAACCGGAGGCGCAGAAATTTGGCCTTTAAAGAGCTAGCAGATAAGCCCTTGTCTAACCCTTCTTGCAAAAATTGTAGAATTCCAGGAACCATGAAAGAATGCCAATTAAAACTGTTTTTCACACCAAGAAATAAAAACTTTCCCAATGTTAAGGTAGATCTTCCTTGTGACTTTTCTAGCCTGAATTAAAGTATTTATCACAGACAGATTGTTTCAATATTGTGCGTTCGATCTCCAAGCCACCAAGTTGAAAGACTCAAGATCTTGATGATAAAGTGGACCATAAGATTAGGGATGCACCGAAATTTCGGCCGCAGAAAGTTTCGGCCAAAAATGGCATTTTTGGTTATTTCGGTTTTCGGTTTTTATGCCTTTTATTTTCTGTAAAATTATTGTGTAGCTTATTTCAAATTTGATGCCAGACTAGAACTGCTGTTTGTGTTCATTACTTGACTTTCTGTTTTGCATATAATAATACTTTTCTAGGACTATACTTTATTTTGATAATTGGTAAAAAAAAAAAAAAAAAAAAAAAACGGTTAAATCTGATTCTGTTACACAGAACTAAATAAAGAATAATACTAGCAATGCACTAAAAGTTGGGCCACCGAAAAAGTGCAACTCCAATTTCGACCAAAAGAGGAACAAAATGGCTAAACATGTACAGCCCTCCCCTGTTCTATTGAGTTACATGTCTATCCTTAGCATAAGGTGAGCACCACAGCACTGGCATGGTACACAGAGCACACACATAAGTACTGTGAAATGATGATATTTGAAACCAGCAGTGCCCTTTTTTTTTTTTTTTTTTTTTTTTTTTTTTAGAAGGAAACCAAAGTTCAGTATTCTAAGGAGGATAAGTAACATGTTTATAAACACTTCATATTATCACACACAGTGAATATGTATAAGCCTTATATACAGTGCTCCTACATCAGCCTCTTGTGCGTAGATATTCTAATCGCCTGAGGCAAATATGCGTGCACACTACATATGCATAAGCCCCAAGCTCGCACACAGTTGGTACAAATTAGCACCCACCAGACAGTGTATACAAAAAAGCACAGTAAGTTTCTATAACCACCTTGCACGTAAGGTCGTAGCTAAGTCCGGTGGTCCTGGTAAAAGGTGACAGGCAGACTCCATTTGGGGCTCCGGACATATAATCTGACGGGTCAGTGTGAGACCCGAACCAGGAACTAGGCAGAGATGCGATGAGACGATCAGGTGCAGCCAAGCCTATCGCACTGATAACTACACCCAAAAACAAAACGCATGTCCACCTTGTATTGTTGTCTGGCTATAACCACACTCTCCCTTGTAGAGCTCCACCAGTTTCACTGTAGATCACGCCCTATGGTACAAGTGACCACGCCCATTTGTTGGAGCTTTCCCGCCTACAAGCTCTCTCAGCTACACACACACACTGTAGTTAAAAAAGAAAAAAAAACATTTCGGTTTCGGTTTTCGGCCAGGGGCATCCTGAATTTTCGGTTTCGGTCCAGAATTTTCATTTCGGCGCATCCCCACATAAGATAGAAGGTTGTGATAAAAAGGAAGATACCACAAAGGAGAGCTGGAAATTTGAACTAAGTCGGCAAAACCACGTGGGACTCTGAGAAGATATGTCTCAATCTAGCCACATGTATATACAGAGAGGTTAGTAGATTGTTTTCACCAGTGCGGTATGGACATATTTTAAATTGTTGAACTCTATATTACACATTAAAGGACTGTCTTAGCCATCTGTACCTCATTCTCAATTTATCAACTGATATATTTGATTAACAGAGCTTAAATTGATGGTAAATCCAAGCGTATTACAAATCTTAGAATTTACCATCACAAAAAATAAACATGAGTTTCATTCATCGTTTCGTAAAAAAAAACAGCGTTACACTCACCCTGTTAGGAACGTAGATTGCTAACACAGTGCCTCCGGCCACACACAGCCCAGCGCTCTTCTCCAATGATGTGACGTTTCCACCTCTAGCCATGCTAGGATGTCAGTTGAGACACACGGCTATTGGTCTAGAGGTGGAAACATCTCCTCATTCAAGACGGCGCTGTGCCATGGGTGGCCGCGGGCAGCCGGAGGTGCTGTGTTAGCAATATTCTTTCCTAACCAATAGGGTGAGTGTAATGCTGTTTTTTACGAAACTATGAGAGACACCCATGTTTATTTTTAGTGATGGTAAATCCAAGTGTTTATTATATGCTTGGGTTTACCATCACTTTAAGTACAACCTTCAGCTACAGTACTGGAATCTTTACAAATTGGTACAGACTTGTTCACAGAGTTTGTTTACTATCAATTTTATACTGTGGACTTTTCTGGGATGAACTCATTATTCTTAGTTTTTGTTATGGCAGGAAATAGTGGTGCCATCTAGTGCTCTTGTCAGCCCACCAACAACCCAGGAAAATCTCGCTAGTTGACATCAGGTGGAGAGTCTCACAGGGAACAATATTGCATGCTTGCTTAAAAGAGTTCAAAATAGGACCCAGGAAATGTGCAGAGCATATGCAGAGAATAGTCAGACAGGAAAAAGGTCAAAGTCCAGTAATAGCAAGTAGGTACAGAAGCGGTGTCAGCAGCAGGCAAATGGGTGGTCAGGAAGTCAAGCGAAATAGGTTGTACAAAGAAGGCAGGAAGGATTCAACACAAACACACCCAGAGACAAGCTCAATAATTGTGCAAGGACTAGAGGAATGGCTGGGTTAATATAGGCTGTGGGTGCAACTGCAGATAGGTAGAGCCAGAGAGTAGGAAAAACAAGAGACAGATTAGCAGCAAGAAGCTTGAAGCTAAAGGGCTTCATTTATGAGGCAGCGGATGCTGCTTTGGAGGCCCATCGTTTCAGGTTCACCTGGAATAGAAGTTAAAGGGAAATTGTACTCAAACAATTTCTCCCTTTTAATTTGTTCCCAATGATCCACTTTAACTGCTGGAGTGTATTAAATTGTTTACAGGTATTTCCATTACCTTATATTGGCATTTAAAATAGTTTATTTAGCCTGTGGTATCCCCACCTATCCTGAATGTTTTTGGCCTCAAGGCCATGCTGTGTTGACACAGCCAGTAAAATAAATTACACTGGGGGCGTGTCTAAGCCGCGGCCATGCTAAACCATAAAATTCAGTAGCTCTGACCACGGACTGTATATTCTGTCGATTATCCTGATATCCACAATTCATCCATCATCATAGCTCTGAATATTTGCTGGGAAGAGGCTCTGGAGTCAAGCGATATCACACTTATAACAATTGTGTCATCAGAAGACACAAGCCGATTAGGTCTGGAGCTAGCGGCCTATGTCCCTTTACTTATACCCCCCGGTTAGATATTTAGACGGGTATAGCAGATGTAGTACGCTGAAGCTAATAAACTTCATCCTTTAGTTTGAACTCCCATCTAACAGAAATACAAGAAGTGCTGTCTGCGGAGAGACTAGAAAGCTTATGATCATAGTAGCAAAATATGGAATCTAACGTCATAGCCCTTTTGGAAAGTTTATCCCTCAAGATGGAGACTCAATTCACCTCCCTCATCCGGAACATAAGAGCAGAGAGGGATGGTATTGCTGAGAAGGCAACAATTCACAGGTCAGCCCTGACTTTAAGCGATCCATTAGACAAAGATGAGGAAGGGCACAATAGAGGTCCTGGGCATGAGCCGGAGGAAGCTACTTGAACTGAGATGTTACTAGCAGATCTCGGAAAGAAACTGTCAAGTGTTGCTCTACTAAACGTCTCACTACATAAGCAATCAAGCTCTAACACAGTGTCTGAAAGTGTGAAGCCGAAACTGAGTCCCCTGGAGATGCGGCCGATCGATGGGAGAATCAGGAGTGATTTTGATCAGAAGCACTTAGAAAAAACATCGCCGGGAGTTGCATGTATCCTGACCAAACACATCTTGGAATCCCAGACCTGAGGCATCAGCTAGTATATAGGAGCTATTGCCCTCTCTTCTGGTGCCTGGTCAGTGAGGTTTATCCTAGAGATCCCCACTGCCTTTGCCTTAATTGCTGAACTTTCCTTACTGACCTGCCAGCCCTTTGAGAGTGAAGTTGGATGGAACATACCGAGAGACTCGCTGTTTTCTGCCCAAGGCATAGGGAAAAGGAAGGGAATGTCTCTGGAACTTAGCTGAGTGGTTAAGTTAACATATTACAGCCCCACTTGCACTATACTTACCTAATTCTAGTTGGAGACCGATACTGCCCCTTTATTCCTGCCTTGTATGTCTGGACTTTGAGAAAATATGTTCAGTTTCAGTTTGATGTTAGTGCCTTCTTTTTAATGACTAGCCTTGCCCATTGTATACATGGATATATATTTACTAGTGGAAATATATGCTTGAGAATATATATATATATATATATATATATATATATATATAGGAGTAAGCATATTTTCTATATGTGTTATAAATATTACTGGCATTTATTTATGCTATATGTTCCAATACACCTCTTCGCAATAGCTCTCATGATAGCCTCACCATCATGCAGCATTCATATAGACAGTAATAAATGCTCCCTTCAACTATTCAACTTTGAGTAACTATTGGGCTCTTATCATTTCACACTTCATTCCTGTATTATAATGTCCTTTTAATGCTATGGAGAAGAATTATACCTTTTTATCTCAGAGGGTGAGGTATCTTAGTGTCATTTGGAAAAGAATGGGGATTTATACCCTTAGGTTTTAGTTCACCATGTTTGTTACCCTCAAATTTTTCCTTTGCTTATTAGGCTTTTGACCAGACTTATATTGCAATATTACGAAGCAATCTGTGTTATCATCCCCACTTTGATTAAGAAAAGGCTATGCTCTACCCTAAATAGGGTTATATGCTTATTGCAGATTACCTTCTCTAGCAACAGTTATTTCCTTTATTGGCAATGTTACAATCTCTGTACTTGGCAGTTTTAGCTATTTTATTTGCTTGTTTAGCTCATTCTGTGATATTATATATTTGTATTCTAACTCACTATTATATGCATTACAATTATTAATATATTACTATAATTTAAAGCTGAGTAACATAAGGTCCAATACTTTCATTCATACTAAGGTCCAAAAGCGCCCATTGCTCCTTGTAGTTACTTCAGGTGCTAAAAGTTAACAAATGCATAAAGATACTGGAAGCTATACAGTTTTTTAGGTTTGCCAGTTCCCCTATATACATCAGTCACATAAGTATCTTAAGAATGTAGAGTTACAGCTTATACTAAAGGGAAATCTATCCAGTATCAGTCACCAATTTCTATATCATGAGAACACCACGTTGAAAGCTATATTTTTGTCTGCTTTTGCAGCGAGTTTATAATTCTCTACCTCAGAAATTATTTTTGCCTATCTATAAGATGGTCCACACATGATCCATTATAATATACAACTTGCTACTATTTCCTTATTACTCAGATAATCTCGACTCCTCATTCCTCATAATTTTTCGTAAAATATCACCCTACAAGGCGATTTAATTCATTAGGGAGTAAAGTTTATATTTATAATATCAGAAAAAGAGGTATCATATAATTTCTGTACTTTAAGGCATGCATGGATATTAGAGAATACCTGTTTGGCAATTTTGTATGTACTTTTTATTAGTTGCTTTCAGATTTGCTAATCAGGAGTTTATATGTGAAAAATGTTCTGATTTATTTTATTGTTTACATTTGTTATTACATTTTGAGTATTTCCTCAAACACATGTATGCATTGTTTGCAGATCCAATTTATGTCAACATAGCCTGAATGTTTAAATAAAAAGAGAGAAGCGCTCAACCTGGGAACGAACAATAGCATAATAGCTTGTTCTATGGCTAGTTACCACCCTAGAAGCAGCCTCTTTTTGCTCAATATGTGCCTTTCACAGAGAAGAACTTTCCTGTAGCATATCAGTCTGATCCTGACTTAACAGTGCAGTCCAGCCCCGAAATACCAGGCAATCCCTCTCTGAACAAGAGAAATAGCAAAACCCCAGACGTACGTTTCGGCCTATTGTGGGCCTCGTCAGTGAGGTGCAGCCATATCCCTCTAGGCACACTGAGCAACGGGTCCACGTCTGGATTACCGCATCACACTTAGGGAGACTTCCCTAAGTGTCATAATTTGCATAAATAAAAAGAGAGAAGCGCTCAACCTGGGAACGAACAATAGCATAATAGCTTGTTCTATGGCTAGTTACCACCCTAGAAGCAGCCTCTTTTTGCTCAATATGTGCCTTTCACAGAGAAGAACTTTCCTGTAGCATATCAGTCTGATCCTGACTTAACAGTGCAGTCCAGCCCCGAAATACCAGGCAATCCCTCTCTGAACAAGAGAAATAGCAAAACCCCAGACGTACGTTTCGGCCTATTGTGGGCCTCGTCAGTGAGGTGCAGCCATATCCCTCTAGGCACACTGAGCAACGGGTCCACGTCTGGATTACCGCATCACACTTAGGGAGACTTCCCTAAGTGTCATAATTTGCATAAATAAAAAGAGAGAAGCGCTCAACCTGGGAACGAACAATAGCATAATAGCTTGTTCTATGGCTAGTTACCACCCTAGAAGCAGCCTCTTTTTGCTCAATATGTGCCTTTCACAGAGAAGAACTTTCCTGTAGCATATCAGTCTGATCCTGACTTAACAGTGCAGTCCAGCCCCGAAATACCAGGCAATCCCTCTCTGAACAAGAGAAATAGCAAAACCCCAGACGTACGTTTCGGCCTATTGTGGGCCTCGTCAGTGAGGTGCAGCCATATCCCTCTAGGCACACTGAGCAACGGGTCCACGTCTGGATTACCGCATCACACTTAGGGAGACTTCCCTAAGTGTCATAATTTGCATAAATAAAAAGAGAGAAGCGCTCAACCTGGGAACGAACAATAGCATAATAGCTTGTTCTATGGCTAGTTACCACCCTAGAAGCAGCCTCTTTTTGCTCAATATGTGCCTTTCACAGAGAAGAACTTTCCTGTAGCATATCAGTCTGATCCTGACTTAACAGTGCAGTCCAGCCCCGAAATACCAGGCAATCCCTCTCTGAACAAGAGAAATAGCAAAACCCCAGACGTACGTTTCGGCCTATTGTGGGCCTCGTCAGTGAGGTGCAGCCATATCCCTCTAGGCACACTGAGCAACGGGTCCACGTCTGGATTACCGCATCACACTTAGGGAGACTTCCCTAAGTGTCATAATTTGCATAAATAAAAAGAGAGAAGCGCTCAACCTGGGAACGAACAATAGCATAATAGCTTGTTCTATGGCTAGTTACCACCCTAGAAGCAGCCTCTTTTTGCTCAATATGTGCCTTTCACAGAGAAGAACTTTCCTGTAGCATATCAGTCTGATCCTGACTTAACAGTGCAGTCCAGCCCCGAAATACCAGGCAATCCCTCTCTGAACAAGAGAAATAGCAAAACCCCAGACGTACGTTTCGGCCTATTGTGGGCCTCGTCAGTGAGGTGCAGCCATATCCCTCTAGGCACACTGAGCAACGGGTCCACGTCTGGATTACCGCATCACACTTAGGGAGACTTCCCTAAGTGTCATAATTTGCATAAATAAAAAGAGAGAAGCGCTCAACCTGGGAACGAACAATAGCATAATAGCTTGTTCTATGGCTAGTTACCACCCTAGAAGCAGCCTCTTTTTGCTCAATATGTGCCTTTCACAGAGAAGAACTTTCCTGTAGCATATCAGTCTGATCCTGACTTAACAGTGCAGTCCAGCCCCGAAATACCAGGCAATCCCTCTCTGAACAAGAGAAATAGCAAAACCCCAGACGTACGTTTCGGCCTATTGTGGGCCTCGTCAGTGAGGTGCAGCCATATCCCTCTAGGCACACTGAGCAACGGGTCCACGTCTGGATTACCGCATCACACTTAGGGAGACTTCCCTAAGTGTCATAATTTGCATAAATAAAAAGAGAGAAGCGCTCAACCTGGGAACGAACAATAGCATAATAGCTTGTTCTATGGCTAGTTACCACCCTAGAAGCAGCCTCTTTTTGCTCAATGTGTGCCTTTCACAGAGAAGAACTTTCCTGTAGCATATCAGTCTGATCCTGACTTAACAGTGCAGTCCAGCCCCGAAATACCAGGCAATCCCTCTCTGAACAAGAGAAATAGCAAAACCCCAGACGTACGTTTCGGCCTATTGTGGGCCTCGTCAGTGAGGTGCAGCCATATCCCTCTAGGCACACTGAGCAACGGGTCCACGTCTGGATTACCGCATCACACTTAGGGAGACTTCCCTAAGTGTCATAATTTGCATAAATAAAAAGAGAGAAGCGCTCAACCTGGGAACGAACAATAGCATAATAGCTTGTTCTATGGCTAGTTACCACCCTAGAAGCAGCCTCTTTTTGCTCAATATGTGCCTTTCACAGAGAAGAACTTTCCTGTAGCATATCAGTCTGATCCTGACTTAACAGTGCAGTCCAGCCCCGAAATACCAGGCAATCCCTCTCTGAACAAGAGAAATAGCAAAACCCCAGACGTACGTTTCGGCCTATTGTGGGCCTCGTCAGTGAGGTGCAGCCATATCCCTCTAGGCACACTGAGCAACGGGTCCACGTCTGGATTACCGCATCACACTTAGGGAGACTTCCCTAAGTGTCATAATTTGCATAAATAAAAAGAGAGAAGCGCTCAACCTGGGAACGAACAATAGCATAATAGCTTGTTCTATGGCTAGTTACCACCCTAGAAGCAGCCTCTTTTTGCTCAATATGTGCCTTTCACAGAGAAGAACTTTCCTGTAGCATATCAGTCTGATCCTGACTTAACAGTGCAGTCCAGCCCCGAAATACCAGGCAATCCCTCTCTGAACAAGAGAAATAGCAAAACCCCAGACGTACGTTTCGGCCTATTGTGGGCCTCGTCAGTGAGGTGCAGCCATATCCCTCTAGGCACACTGAGCAACGGGTCCACGTCTGGATTACCGCATCACACTTAGGGAGACTTCCCTAAGTGTCATAATTTGCATAAATAAAAAGAGAGAAGCGCTCAACCTGGGAACGAACAATAGCATAATAGCTTGTTCTATGGCTAGTTACCACCCTAGAAGCAGCCTCTTTTTGCTCAATATGTGCCTTTCACAGAGAAGAACTTTCCTGTAGCATATCAGTCTGATCCTGACTTAACAGTGCAGTCCAGCCCCGAAATACCAGGCAATCCCTCTCTGAACAAGAGAAATAGCAAAACCCCAGACGTACGTTTCGGCCTATTGTGGGCCTCGTCAGTGAGGTGCAGCCATATCCCTCTAGGCACACTGAGCAACGGGTCCACGTCTGGATTACCGCATCACACTTAGGGAGACTTCCCTAAGTGTCATAATTTGCATAAATAAAAAGAGAGAAGCGCTCAACCTGGGAACGAACAATAGCATAATAGCTTGTTCTATGGCTAGTTACCACCCTAGAAGCAGCCTCTTTTTGCTCAATATGTGCCTTTCACAGAGAAGAACTTTCCTGTAGCATATCAGTCTGATCCTGACTTAACAGTGCAGTCCAGCCCCGAAATACCAGGCAATCCCTCTCTGAACAAGAGAAATAGCAAAACCCCAGACGTACGTTTCGGCCTATTGTGGGCCTCGTCAGTGAGGTGCAGCCATATCCCTCTAGGCACACTGAGCAACGGGTCCACGTCTGGATTACCGCATCACACTTAGGGAGACTTCCCTAAGTGTCATAATTTGCATAAATAAAAAGAGAGAAGCGCTCAACCTGGGAACGAACAATAGCATAATAGCTTGTTCTATGGCTAGTTACCACCCTAGAAGCAGCCTCTTTTTGCTCAATATGTGCCTTTCACAGAGAAGAACTTTCCTGTAGCATATCAGTCTGATCCTGACTTAACAGTGCAGTCCAGCCCCGAAATACCAGGCAATCCCTCTCTGAACAAGAGAAATAGCAAAACCCCAGACGTACGTTTCGGCCTATTGTGGGCCTCGTCAGTGAGGTGCAGCCATATCCCTCTAGGCACACTGAGCAACGGGTCCACGTCTGGATTACCGCATCACACTTAGGGAGACTTCCCTAAGTGTCATAATTTGCATAAATAAAAAGAGAGAAGCGCTCAACCTGGGAACGAACAATAGCATAATAGCTTGTTCTATGGCTAGTTACCACCCTAGAAGCAGCCTCTTTTTGCTCAATATGTGCCTTTCACAGAGAAGAACTTTCCTGTAGCATATCAGTCTGATCCTGACTTAACAGTGCAGTCCAGCCCCGAAATACCAGGCAATCCCTCTCTGAACAAGAGAAATAGCAAAACCCCAGACGTACGTTTCGGCCTATTGTGGGCCTCGTCAGTGAGGTGCAGCCATATCCCTCTAGGCACACTGAGCAACGGGTCCACGTCTGGATTACCGCATCACACTTAGGGAGACTTCCCTAAGTGTCATAATTTGCATAAATAAAAAGAGAGAAGCGCTCAACCTGGGAACGAACAATAGCATAATAGCTTGTTCTATGGCTAGTTACCACCCTAGAAGCAGCCTCTTTTTGCTCAATATGTGCCTTTCACAGAGAAGAACTTTCCTGTAGCATATCAGTCTGATCCTGACTTAACAGTGCAGTCCAGCCCCGAAATACCAGGCAATCCCTCTCTGAACAAGAGAAATAGCAAAACCCCAGACGTACGTTTCGGCCTATTGTGGGCCTCGTCAGTGAGGTGCAGCCATATCCCTCTAGGCACACTGAGCAACGGGTCCACGTCTGGATTACCGCATCACACTTAGGGAGACTTCCCTAAGTGTCATAATTTGCATAAATAAAAAGAGAGAAGCGCTCAACCTGGGAACGAACAATAGCATAATAGCTTGTTCTATGGCTAGTTACCACCCTAGAAGCAGCCTCTTTTTGCTCAATATGTGCCTTTCACAGAGAAGAACTTTCCTGTAGCATATCAGTCTGATCCTGACTTAACAGTGCAGTCCAGCCCCGAAATACCAGGCAATCCCTCTCTGAACAAGAGAAATAGCAAAACCCCAGACGTACGTTTCGGCCTATTGTGGGCCTCGTCAGTGAGGTGCAGCCATATCCCTCTAGGCACACTGAGCAACGGGTCCACGTCTGGATTACCGCATCACACTTAGGGAGACTTCCCTAAGTGTCATAATTTGCATAAATAAAAAGAGAGAAGCGCTCAACCTGGGAACGAACAATAGCATAATAGCTTGTTCTATGGCTAGTTACCACCCTAGAAGCAGCCTCTTTTTGCTCAATATGTGCCTTTCACAGAGAAGAACTTTCCTGTAGCATATCAGTCTGATCCTGACTTAACAGTGCAGTCCAGCCCCGAAATACCAGGCAATCCCTCTCTGAACAAGAGAAATAGCAAAACCCCAGACGTACGTTTCGGCCTATTGTGGGCCTCGTCAGTGAGGTGCAGCCATATCCCTCTAGGCACACTGAGCAACGGGTCCACGTCTGGATTACCGCATCACACTTAGGGAGACTTCCCTAAGTGTCATAATTTGCATAAATAAAAAGAGAGAAGCGCTCAACCTGGGAACGAACAATAGCATAATAGCTTGTTCTATGGCTAGTTACCACCCTAGAAGCAGCCTCTTTTTGCTCAATATGTGCCTTTCACAGAGAAGAACTTTCCTGTAGCATATCAGTCTGATCCTGACTTAACAGTGCAGTCCAGCCCCGAAATACCAGGCAATCCCTCTCTGAACAAGAGAAATAGCAAAACCCCAGACGTACGTTTCGGCCTATTGTGGGCCTCGTCAGTGAGGTGCAGCCATATCCCTCTAGGCACACTGAGCAACGGGTCCACGTCTGGATTACCGCATCACACTTAGGGAGACTTCCCTAAGTGTCATAATTTGCATAAATAAAAAGAGAGAAGCGCTCAACCTGGGAACGAACAATAGCATAATAGCTTGTTCTATGGCTAGTTACCACCCTAGAAGCAGCCTCTTTTTGCTCAATAGCCTGAATGTTGTATTACAAAATACCTCAATAAAAAACTTTGATTTGAAAAAATAAATAAATAGATTACACTCTCAGTGGGTTATAGAAGAGATAAGGTAATAAAATGTTAATTTTCCATTGTTCTCTAGTGATGTTGCAAACTTAAAAATTTCGGTTTGCGAACTGCGGACTCGAACTTCCGCTATTGTTCGCGAACCGCCATTGACTTCAATAGGCAGGTGAACTTTAAAACCCACAAGGACTCTTTCAGGCCACAATAGTGATGGAAAAGTTTTTTCAAGGGTACTAACACCTGGACTGTGGCATGCTGGAGGGGGATCCATGGCAAAACTCCCATGGAAAATGACATAGTTGATGCAGAGTCTGGTTTTAACCCATAAAGGGCCTAAATCACCTAACATTCCTAAATTGTTTTGAATAACGTGCTTTAAAACATCAGGTATGATGTTGTATCGATCAGGTAGTGTAAGGGTTACGCCCGCTTCACAGTGACCAAACTCTCTGTGTAACGCACCACAAACAACCGCAAACAGTCCATTTGCACAACCACGAGATAGATAGATTTGATAGATAGATACATAGATTACATAGCTCAATAGATGCAATATACATATGATAGATACAAATTACATAGATGAATAGATGCAATATACATTTGATAGATACGAATTACATAGATCAATAGATGCAATATACATTTGATAGATACGAATTACATAGATCAAAAGATGCAATATACATTTGATAGATACGAATTACATAGATCAATAGATGCAATATACATTTGATAGATACGATTGATAGATAGATTCGATAGATAAATAGATAGATTTGAAAGATATATAATTTTACTGACAGAGTATAACAATAAGACATGCGGTCTGGGACCCGTGGCGTGTTAAGTAGTACTATTCTTAGCAGTTAATACTACCTGTTACTCCCCCTATCGGGGGAGGTCTATATGGCCTGCATTTTTGAAACAGGGAGATGGAAGAAGATGATTGGTCTGTCCTCCTACTTCAAATTTGTCCTAAACACAAGTGGCTGTCTCAAAACAGTCCGGCCACGAGATAGATAGATTTGATAGACAGATATACATAGATTGATATTTAGATAAAATCAATAGAAGATACATAGATAGATTTGATAGATATATAATTACCCTGACAAAGTATAATAATAAAACATGCGGTCTGGGACCCATGGTAACTAGGTTGTGTTAAGTAGTACTATTCTTAGCACTTTAATCCCTGTTACTCCCCCTATCGGGGGAGGTCTATATGGAGTGCATGATTACCCTGACAAAGTATAACAACAAGACACGCGGTCTGGGACCCATGTTAACTAGGTTGTGTTAAGTAGTACTGTTCTTAGTAGTTTAATTCCTCTTACTCCCCCTATCGGGGGAGGTCTATATGGCCTGCATGATTACCCTGACAAAGTATAACAACAAAACATGCGGTCTGGGACCCATGGTAACTAGGTTGTGTTGAGTAGTACTATTCTTAGCACTTTAATCCCTGTTACTCCCCCTATCGGGGGAGATCTATATGGCGTGCATGATTACCCTGACAAAGTATAACACTAGCAGACTGATCTTTCACAGTCAAAAAATATTTTTGTTTAAATATTTACACTGCTGTTATAACAAATATGATTGGTGGCACTAGTTGGCAAGTGGGCCTGGCACACACGATGGGAGGAAGGCAACTGCAATTAGATTACACTAGATGACTGATGTTTCTCAGTCAAAAAAGTTTTTATTTTAAATATTTACAATACTGTTATAACAAATATGATTGGTGGCACTAGTTGGCAAGTGGGCCTGGCACACACGCTGGCAGGCAGGCAACTGCAATTCAATTGCACTAGCAGACTGATGATTCACAGTCAAAAAAGTTTTTATTTAAAATATTTACACTACTGTTATAACAAATATGATTTGTGGCACTAGTTGGAAAGTGGGCCTGGCACACACGCTGGCAGACAGGCAACTGCAATTAAATAACAATAGAAGACTAATGTTACAACAGATAGGAGTGATGGCACTCAGGATAGAAGTAGGCACAGTATGTGCTTGCAGCCTGACACACAGGCTGGCACTAGTGGCAGGCTGGCCTGGCAACTAAAATTAAATAACACAAGAAGACTGATGTAAAAGTGTTTTTTTACAAAATGTAAACTAATGTTACACCAGATAGGAGTGGTGGACTGGCACTGAGGATGGAAGTAGGCACAGTATATGCTGGCAGCCTGACTCACAGGCTGGCACTAATGGCAGCCAGGCTGGCCTGGCAACTAATATTAAATAACACTAGAAGAGGACTGATGTAAAAAAAAAAAAATTAAAAAAAATTTACACTAATGTTACACCAGATATAAATGGTGGAAAAAAGAGCTATTAATCACACTATATGATGTGGGCCTGACACACAGGCCTGATGGAAAATGAAATTAGATTACACTAGCAAAATGATTTAACAGTTTTTTTTTTAAATTTACAATAATGTTTATGAGTGGTGGCTGGCACAGCAATTAACCACAGTATATGCTGTGTGAGCCTGAGACACAGGCCTGATAGAAAATGAAATTAGATTACACTCGCAAAATGATTTAAAAGTTTTTTTTTAAAAATTTACAATAATGTTAAGCAGATATGAGTGGTGGCTGCTGGCACAGAGCAATTAACCACAGAAGCCTGACACACAGGCCTGATAGAAAATGAAATTAGATTACACTAGCAAAATGATTTAAAAGTTTTGTTGTTTAAATTTACACTAATGTTAAGCAGATATGAGTGGTGGCTGCCTGGCTGCACCACAGTATATGCTGTGTGAGCCTGAGACACAGGCCTGATAGAAAATTAAATTAGATTACACTAGCAAAATGATTTAAAAGTTTGTTTGTTTTTAATTTACAATAATGTTAAGCAGATATGAGTGGTGGCTGCTGGCACAGCAATTAACCACAGTATATGCTGTGTAGCCTGACACACAGGCCTGATAGAAAATGAAATTAGATTACACTAGCAAAATGATTTAAAAGTTTGGTTGTTTAAATTTACACTAATGTTAAGCAGATATGAGTGGTGGCTTCTGGCACAGAGCAATTAACCACAGAATACGCTGTGTGAGCCTGAGACACAGGCCTGATAGAAAATGAAATTAGATTACACTAGCAAAATGATTTTAAAGTTTTGTTGTTTAAATTTACACTAATGTTAAGCAGATATCAGTGGTGGCACTAATCACAGTATATGCTGTGAGCCTCACACACAGGCTGAAAGCCAGGCAAATGCAAATAAAATAATAATAATCTTGACAATAACAATAGGTTGTCCTGCAACTTCGTTGCATGGCCACCTAATTACAAATAAAAAAATAAAAAAAACGACTGAAGTTCTAGCCCTAAAAAGGGCTTTTTGGGGTGCTGTCCTTACAGCAGAGATTAGATGAGTCCTTCAGGACTGTAGTGGACACTAAATACACTAGCCTAGCTATCTATTTCCCTATAATGTCAGCAGCAGCAACACTAAAGCTCCTCTCACTAAGAAAGCAAGATCGTAATGAATCTAAAATGGCTGCTGCCCAGGAGCTGGGAGGGTCTGTGAGGGAGTGTCTGCTGCTGATTTGATCAAATGTGTCAGAAGGCTGTGAGATACAGGGTCAAAGTTTCCTCAATGATGACACATAGGGGGCGGATCGAACATCGCATATATTCGTCCGCAGCGGCGAACGCGAACAAGCTATGTTCGCCGGGAACTGTTCTCCGGCGAACTGTTCGCAACATCACTATTGTTCTCTCCAAGTATTGGTGATTGGTTTATGAACAGATATAAGATAAAGAAGTAAGTACATGTACACAATGAGATCAGATTATAACTACAAGCTCAGCCCATTTTTTTAGGTTGTGGCTTCAAAACACAAAACCAGCTAATTCATATACACAAATAAGCCTTAAAAATAGCAAATCTCATACATTTTATACTCTGCATCTGGTAAAAAAAAGTAATTGGAAGCACATTAAGGGGAAAAACTATTTTATAGTATACTGTCCCTTTAAGAAGCAGCGGTCATAAGACGGCTGCTCCTTAACCTGTCCACCACCTTTTAGATCAGGATGATTGACAGCCCCTGCTAGCGGTTCCATATGAAGCAGATGCCTGATCGTTACAAACAGTGACACTTACTCAGTAAACTTAAGGTGCTTTTACCATCTGGTAATTACTCAATTTGTAAATTGCTGACATGAATCAAGCCCCACTGGTGCTCTGAGCAGCTGCAGTATTTAAAATGCCGGATGTTCTGCAAAGGGTCGTGCTCAAGGATAAAAGAGTTAAACCAATAGGCGAATACAAGTCTATTGTGTCATATATCTGCTCTTTGTGGATATTTCAATGCTTATTTCTTTGTAGCTGTTTTCTTTTTCACAATAAATTGTCATCAGTGGAGCTGGTTTTTAGCCTGAATAAGTCACTATTGACCACAATCTCTTGTGAATAAGTTCCATTTAGGGCTTCTCCCTTTGAGTATGGTTTACACTATGTTAACTGTTTTTACTTTGAGGTTGTCGATAGTCTGAGAACCTTTTTCCTGCTTGTGTAAAAGATACTTTACTGAGCGGCTTAGCAGCCTTGATGTAAAGAACTGTAGAGAAGACTGTGTACCTTGTTGTCTATTCAGTACTTTAAATAATGCAATGTTGTTCTCAAAGAGGAAAAAATACATAAATAAAAGAAGAAGAAAAAATGATGGCGAAAAATAGGAATATGAAAGCAGCCACTCTGATCTTGTGGAATCTGCTCACAAACAAAGAATCAGATAAGGATGCAGTGGCTGCCAACTACCAGCGAAACAGAATAGGACATATAGCGACCAAGCGTAAGAGCTGTGGTGTGAAAAAAAGAACGCTGAGCAATTAACCCTGGCTGTAACCTGCAATGCAATTGCTAGAAACAGTTTCAACAGTCTGTCAATCATACACAGCTAAATGCAGCTGAAATCAAAAGACTGCATTCTCTAATTTGGTCACAATGTCCTGCAAAACTCCATATTTCAGCTCTTGCATAATCTAAGAAGCATGTAAATGTCTAGCCAACCTATAAACAGTTATTCAATTGAAATAAATTCACACAATCCCCATATAAGAGGACCTTAAATTAAAATAACATTTACTTTTTTCTATCTTTCTCAAACTACCACTGCTATAATTTTCCATCCTGTTTCAGTTTTAGGGAAACTAAATATGAGTTATTTTAAAACTTTACATACTCACCAAATTCTGTAGATATATCATCCAGGACTTATATCACATATTGTCATCCTTGTAAAATCCAAAACAATTCTTTCATGATTCAGAGCATACAATTTTTAACAACTTTCCAATTTACTTATATTATTGGATTTGCTGTATTTAATAACGCTCTGGCAATGCCGGTTGCTCTTCTGTTACATTCCAGTTCAGTCTGGATTGTTCCACAATGTGAGCAATGATATAATCTCCAAAATAGTACATAAACATGAAACCCCAAAATGTTGTTTCGTAATTAAGATAGAGCATTCAATCTTAAACAACTTTATAATTTACTTCTATTATCAAATTGTCTTTGTTCTATTGGTATCTATTGTTGAAATGCAGGAAAATAAGCTCAGGAGCGTGCACAAGTCTGGAGCACTATACGGAAGCAGTTTTGCAAGAATGCTATCCATTTGCAAGAGCAATAGATGGCAGCACTATTTAATGCCATGCAGTGCTACAGACACCTGCCTAGTTATCTCTTTAACAAAGAATACCATGGGAACAAAGCATATTTGATAATAGAAGTAAATGGAAACTTTAATAAAATTATTTTCTCTAAATCCCAAAAGAAAATGTTTGGGTTTTAAATCTCTTTAATGCTTCCTTACACAAAGACTAGTGTACTTGTCAGGGCCGCCATCAGGGGGTGAATAGGGTGACTCCTGTCAGGGGCCCAGTGGGCCCCATGAGGCAAGCACAACTATTATTTATTTATTTGGCAGCCACCAGAGGGCGCTACAGCAGAGTGCTATTGAGCGTGGGAAATGTCATTACAAGGAGTAAAGCATTAGAATTTGAGAGGATTTCGAGTGTGCACTAAACCACTATGCACAGTGTGAGACAGACTTAGCACTTCAGTTTATACAGTGTGTGCCAGATTCAGGTGGCAGATCACTTTTATTTACAGAGTAGGTAGGACTTACTTAGTAAATGTCTTTTTTTATTTATTTGTGCAATTTCAGATTGTAACTTCAGTAAGGTAGTTGTGTGGTGGTGCAATATGCTGCAGTGTATTTATGATTATTTGACAATGCTGTAGAAATTCTATATTTAAAACCATGCAGAAATGTTTCCTACTCAAAACACAAATGGTAGGTGCCCTTTTGGCAGATATGATTTCTTTATATATATTTATATACATTACAATCCAGTTTACTGCCCCTTTACGCAAGGACTTTACAGATGCCAGGAGGCATTTTATCTAAGGTTTTTACATCTGTATAAAATGTTATACTCTCAGGCTAAGATTGCTCAGTGTTTGAAATGAGACAGGTTAACTTAACACTGTTCAGTTTACACTACAGCTGACTTTGAAATACATACAAACAAGCCTAAATCCTGCATTTAACCAGATTTAATGGTTTGAGACCTAGTGCCACAGCTTATGGTTCCACCGAGACCATATAGAGTACAGCATTTTCAATATCCATAAGTACAGCTGACAGATGGGATCATTTGTATACCAGATTTGAAGTGGTGCTCTTGGTTGGGGAAAAACCCCAAACATATGTCAACCTTTCAAAAGTACTTTTCTTCATCTACCCATTCTGACAGATCAATAATGTACAATTTTGAATTCACAGAAGTATTTTTGTTTGCACATTTACAAATATGATTCTTTAAAAAGCAATTTCAGTGGATCTCTCTGTGAGGGTGTGTGTGTACGTATGTCTTTGTGTCTTTTCTGTGGGTGTCTCTCTGTGTGTGTATGTCTTTGTGTGTTTTCTGAGGCTGTGTCAGGATGCCAGGAATCAGACTGAGACGAGAAGTGCAAAAATAATCACACCTTTATTAATAGCAAAAAATAATAAAAAGTCCACAAGTCAAATAACAAGCCAGGAATCAAAACCAGAGCTGGTAGTCAGACAAGCCGAGTCAGGAGCCAAAGCGAATAGTCAGACGAGCCGAGTCAGGAGCCAAAGCGAGTAGTCAGACAGGCCGGAATCAGGAACAAGGAGAACAACAGAGTCAGGAACAAGCCAAGGATCAGGAACCAGGAGGGACGTCAGACAGCCAGGAAATACACAGGAGCACTCACAAACAGGTCTGAGACAACGCAAGGGCGAAGCATACTGAACAGAGGCCCTTAAATAATAAGTGATGACATCACAATTCTGAAACTGCATCCTGTCTCACACGGATGATGTACACCAGTCTGGCCATAAAAGGAAGTGCATGAAATGAGCAGCATCACACAGTATGCACCAGAGTCAGCAAGAGAGGTGAGTAAAATGGCTGCCAGCAGCACATGGCAAACAAAACAGGGAAAAAACCCTGACAGTACCCTCCCCTCAACGACCCCTCCCCCACGGGAGGACAAAGGCTTATTGGGGAAATGGGCATGGAAGGCACGGAGGAGGGCGGGAGCATGAACATCAGAGGAGGGAACCCATGAACGCTCATCCGGACCATAGCCCCTCCAGTGAACCAAATACTGTACACGGCCCCTGGACATAAGAGAGTCAATAATGCTGCTGACCTCATATTCCTCATGGTTGTCAACAAAGATAGGACGGGGACGAGGCAACATAGTGGTAGACCGATTACAAACCAATGGTTTCAAGAGGGAGACATAAAAAACATTGGAGATGCGCACTGCAGGAGGAAGGTCAAGAGCATAGGCCACAGGATTAACCCGCCAGAGTATTCGAAAAGAACCAACATAATGGGAAGCCAGTTTATTGGAAGGCACACAAAGGTTCAAGTTGCGGGAGGACAGCCAAACTCTCTCACCAACCTGGTAGGAAGGCGCAGGCAGACGCCTACGATCAGCATGGAACTTTTGGAGCTGCATAGAATGATGAAGGCAATCCTGAATCTGCACCCACGTGGAACGGAGTTGCCGGAGATGCTCCTACAAAGCCGGAATACCCTGAGACATGAATGAATCGGGCAACAAGGATGGCTGAAACCCATAATTCGCCATGAACGGGGATAACTTGGAGGAAGCATTAATAGCACTATTACAAGCAAATTCTGTCCAAGGTAACAGTTTAGACCAATTATTGTGGTGATCTGAGACATAGCAACGGAGGAACTATCCCAGAGCTTGATTAGACCATTCCGCAGCCCCATTGGATTGAGGAGGATATGCCGAGGAGAAGGAAAGCTGGATCCCCATTTCAGCACAAAAGGAAAGCCAAAATCTGGAGACAAATTGGCTACCACGGTCCGACACTATCTCCTTGGGTAACCCATGTAAACGGAAGACCTCCCGGGCAAAAATCTAAGCAAGCTCCTGAGCGGTAGGCAACTTCTTCAAGGGAATGCAATGTGACATTTTAGAAAAACGGTCAACCACCATAAGGATAACAGTATTGCCTTTGGAAACAGGGAGCTCGACAATGAAGTCCATGGAAAGATGTGTCCAAGGATGTTCACCATTAGCAATAGGTTGAAGAAGACCCACAGGAAGACGTCGAGGAGTCTTATTCTGTGCACAAACTGAGCAGGAGGCAAAATACGCAGCAACATCAGAACGAAGACCTGGCCACCAGAATTGTCGAGTGACAGACCAAATCATTTAGTTCTTGCCTGGGTGACCTGTGGCTTTAGGATAGTGGTAAGTGTGCAAAAGTTTAGTTAGAAGATTCTCGGGAACAAAACACTTACCACTAGGTTTCTCAGGAGGTGCATTGGTTTGTGCAGCCAGGATCTCCTCCCCCAAGGGAGAAGTCAAATTAGTACGTATGATAGCCAAAATATGGTCAGGAGGTATAACTGGAGTAGGTAAAGACTCCTCCTATAAATAGCGCCCATCTGGCCTATTGGGGCGACAAACGTTTTGCTTCAGATAGATAAGTTAAATTCTTGTGGTCAGTAAGAATGAACACTGGCACGCTAGTACCCTCAAGTACATGCCTCCATTCCTTGATTGCCAATTATGTCCAGTAATTCCCTTTCGCCAATTTCATAATTGCACTCATCTGGAGACAATTTCTTAGAGAAGAAACCACACGGATGCAAGGAACCGTCAGACGTAGGACGTTGAGACAAGAGGTCACCTACTCCAGTCTCAGACGCATAAACCTCAAGAACGAAAGGCAGGACAGAGTTAGGATGAGCCAGAACTGGAGCGGCAGCAAAGGCAGTCTTAAGACTATCAAAGGCCTTAATAGCAGTAGGTGACCAATGGAGTGGATCATTCTCTTTACGGGTCATGTCTGTGATAGGTTTGACCAAGGAACAAAAGTTTTTAATAAACTTTCTATAGTAATTGGCGAACCCCAAAAAACGTTGAATAGACCAAAGACCAACTGAGCGAGGCCACTGCAGAACTGCAGATAACTTGTCAGGATCCATGGAGAACCCTGCAACGGAGAAAAAATAACCTAGGAAGGTTACTTGAGTCTGATGGAACTCACATTTCTCGAGTTTACAAAACAGGCCGTTCTCACGTAGTCTCTGAAGAACCCGTGTAACATCAGAACGATGAGCCTCAAGTGTGGGTGAGTATATGAGGATGTCGTCAAAGTACACCACAACACACTGTTGCAACATATCTCGTAGGACATCATTAATAAATTCCTGGAAAACAGCAGGAGCATGACATAGGCCAAAGGGCATTACAAGATACTCATAATGCCCGCTCCTGGTGTTAAATGCTGTTTTTCATTCATGGCCCTCCTTGATCCTAACAAGATTGTACGCTCCTCTCAAATCAAGTTTAGTAAAGACCATAGCTCCCTTGAGGCGGTCAAAGAGTTCTGTAATGAGCGGAATAGGGTAAGACGATTAAGACCCCTATAATCGAAACATGGTCTTAACTCATCACCCTTTCTTCACAAAGAAGAAGCCAGCCCCTGCAGGAGAGCAGTATTTGCGGATGATTCCCCGCGACAGAGAATCAGCAACATACTCCTCCATAGCACATCTCCGCAACAGACAGAGGGTAAACCCGGCCCCGAGGAGGAATGACTCCGGGTTGCAGGTCTATAGCACAATCGTAAGACCGGTGAGGAGGCAACGTACCGGCACGCACCTTGTCAAAAACGTCTAGGAACACTCTGTACTCCTCTGGCCATTGAGATACTGAAGAAGTGTACAAGACTTTAACTGGTTTCCGAAGACAAGTAGAAATACATTGCAGAGACCACGACAAAATTTCGGACCTGCGCCAGTCGAGACTGGGATTGTGCTTTTGGAGCCAGAGCTAACCCAGAACAACTGGAAAATGCGGAGAGTTTACCACCTGGAACTAGAGGGTTTCAAAATGGAGAGCCCCAACAGCCATGGATAACAGAGCAGTTTCGTGAGTAACGAGTGCGGGCTGAAGGGGCCTGCCATCAATGGCCTCAATAGCAAGTGGAATGGAGTGCTTTGATAAAAAAGCACTGTCATTGAAATAGCCCGCAGCACCGTAGTCAATAAGAGCCTGGGTGACTATGGAGGAGTCCACCCAGGAAAAGACAACTGTGACCAAAGGTTTCTCCTTTAGCGGTTCCGGGGACGAGGATAAATTACCCAAGGTCTGCCCCCGACAGGACCTTAGGTGTGAGTGTTTCCCGGCCATGTAGGACAAGACTTCAAAAGGTGGCCCTGTAACCCACAATAGAGACAGAGCCCCTCCCTCCTCCTAAAGGCCCTCTCCGCCGCGGAGAGACGCGTGAATCCCAACTGCATTGGCTCAGCAGTACCTGGTGACTCGGGACCAGGAGGCATGGGAGGAGAGGGAGGCATGGGTGGGAATGAACACGTAGGAGACAACGGAAAAGGAGGCTTCCGCAAGCGCTCCTTGAAACAGGGCCTCTATCTGAGTCTGATGTCAATTAGGATCAAAAAAGACACCAATGCCTCAAGATCCTATGGTAAATCTCTGGCAGCAACTTTGTCTTTAATCGCATCAGAGAGCCCATGAAAGAAGGCGGCAACAAGGGCTTCATTGTTCCAACCTACCTCTGCAGCAAGCATACGGAACTCAATGGCATACTGAGCAAAAGATCTTGTACCTTGATGAATGGACATGAATCGTTGAGCAGCAGAGGATGAGTGAGCCGGAACATCAAATACCGTTCGAAAGGAGGCCACAAATTCAGGGTAATTTGAAATCACAGGTTTATTAGTCTCCCACAAGGGATTAGTCCAGGCAAGAGCTGTGTCAGAGAGTAACGAGATGAGAAATCCCACCTTAGCTCTGTCAGAGGGAAACGCCTGAGGTAACTTCTCAAAGTAAATGCCCACCTAGTTCAAAAACCATCTGCACTGATTAGGATCGCCTCCATATCGCTGAGGTAGAGGTGCAGAACTGGACATGCTCCTGGTAGGACTAGGTGCAGCAGCGGAAACAGGAGCAGCCATAACTTACTGGATCCTTTGGTCCAAATGTGCAGTGGGAGTCAGCAGCATTTGCAGGGCTACTGCAAATTGATTCAAGCTGTGAACCTGTTCATCCATCCTGGAAATGATGGCAGGTAAAGGTGGATTATTAGCACTATCAGGATTCATGGCCCGTTCGTAATATCAGGATGCCAGGAATCAGACAGACGAGAAGTGCAAAAATAATCACACCTTTATTAATAGCAAAAAATAATAAAAAGTCCACAAGTCAAATAACAAGCCATGAATCAAAACCAGAGCTGGTAGTCAGACGAGCCGAGTCAGGAGCCAAAGCGAAAAGTCAGATGAGCCGAGTCAGGAGCCAAAGCGAGTAGTCAGACGAGCCGGAATCAGGAACAAGGAGAACAACAGAGTCAGGAACAAGCCAGGGATCAGGAACCAGGAGGGATGTCAGACATCCAGGAAATACACAGGAACACTCACAAACAGGTCTGAGACAACGCAAGGGCAAAGCATACTGAATAGAGGCTTTAAATAGTATCATCACAATTCTGAGACTGCATCCTGTCTCACACGGATGATGTATACCAGTCTGGCCATACAAGGAAGTGCAAGGAAATGCAGGAAATGAGCAGCATCACACAGTATGCACCAGAGTCAGCAAGAGAGGTGAGTAAAATGGCTGCCAGCAGCACATGGCAAACAAAACAGGGAAAAAACCCTGACAGGCTGTCTCTGTGGGTGTTTCCTTGGGTGTATGTGCAAGTTTGTGTTTGAGTTTGTGTGTGTGTGTGTGTGTCCATTGTCTGCTCCTTTTTAGGACATTTTAACCTTACTACAGATTATTCGCATCTTTCTATAGACTTTGAGACTAATGAGACCTTTCTGGAAGTCACTAATCCACCACTTAACCTTTAAATTGTTGTTTAGGCAGTTCATGGCCCTTCCTTTCAGCCAATGCATGCTGTTGTCATCATATAGTTGGCATCTTCCTTGACAAAAAGATAATCAGAATTCCATATTTTGACAAAACTTTAGTCTACCTCATTACTTGTCAGGTCAATGTAAACAAGTGCTGAGTGTCTGTGTGGGTGTCTGTGTCTGAAATTGTTTGTGTGTTTCTTTGCGTGTCTGCTAGAGTATCTATATGTTAATCCTTATGTGTGTCTGTGTGTTTCTGTGTTTGTGTGTTACTACCTTTACAACATTTCCAAGTTTGACTACACTTAAGAATAAAGTGCATATACGTTTTAGTCACTTGGACAAAAATTTCTAGTGGCGGCCCTGGTACTTGTATATATGATATACTCTAATATCCACAGGTAACCACTACAAAATAATGTGATTCAATGTACTCAATGATCAAATAACTACTATTATGGTATATTCTCCAGGTTAAATCTTTAAGGCTAAAAAATATTCAAACAGATATGATAGAAAAATCCATTGTGCAATATACTATTGCATAAGTTTAGCAAATCCGACTGCTAGATTTTACAATTGTGCACAAGAAAGGTAAGACTAACACTGAACAGAGATAATAACTAGCTGCAATGGCAGTGCTGAACCCTTTGATTAGGCTGAGTGTCCGCAAAACATGTTAGTGTATGGCGGGGGGTGAATGGAAACCTCTTTAAAGGATTTTAAAAGCTATTATTAGTTGTTACTAAAGGTCATATTTTAAACACTCACATCAAACCTATAATAAATTCACATGAGATGATTTGGGAACTATTGAGAGCTTATATATACTTTCTTTATAGTCTTTTGCCCATTGAAATGCAATCAGTGGAAGCTGGTGCATTAAAGAAAGTGTGAATATAAAAAGACTGTACAGTTTGAATATGGAAGTAAATTGGAAAGTTTTTTTTATTATTATTTAATGTCCTATCTGAATCATGAAAATTCAATTTTGACTTCTGTGTCTCTTTCATCAAAAAATATTTGCATGAAAACAAGTTATTGATAGATGAGAAAACTTACATTTACCTACAGTTCAGCCTCCTCTTCATCTCTCAATTTGCTAAATGAAGTAATCTGAGTACATTTGTTCAGCCAATCAGTACCTGTACAGATACTAAAGGCATTTCAAACAAAAACCCTTTATCCTCTAAAGGAATGCACAGTACTGTTGTTATATACCCAGCAACAACCCTTTATCCTCTAAAGGAATGCACAGTACTGCTGTTATATACCCAGCAACAACCCTCTATCCTCTAAAGGAATGCACAGTACTGCTGTTATATACCCAGCAACAACCCTTTATCCTCTAAAGGAATGCACAGTACTGTTGTTATATACCCAGCAACAACCCTCTATCCTCTAAAGGAATGCACAGTACTGCTGTTATATACCCAGCAACAACCCTCTATCCTCTAAACGAATGCACAGTACTGCTGTTATATACCCAGCAACAACCCTCTATCCTCTAATGGAATGCACAGTACTGTTGTTATATACCCAGCAACAACCCTCTATCCTCTAAAGGAATGCACAGTACTGCTGTTATATACCCAGCAACAACCCTTTATCCTCTAAAGGAATGCACAGTACTGCTGTTATATACCCAGCAACAACCCTTTATCCTCTAAAGGAATGCACAGTACTGCTGTTATATACCCAGCAACAACCCTTTATCCTCTAAAGGAATGCACAGTACTGCTGTTATATACCCAGCAACAACCCTCTATCCTCTAATGGAATGCACGGTACTGTTGTTATATACCCAGCAACAACCCTCTATCCTCTAAAGGAATGCACAGTACTGCTGTTATATACCCAGCAACAACCCTCTATCCTCTAAAGGAATGCACGGTACTGCTGTTATATACCCAGCAAAAACCCTTTATCCTCTAAAGGAATGCACAGTACTGCTGTTATATACCCAACAACAACCCTCTATCCTCTAAAGGAATGCACAGTACTGCTGTTATATACCCAACAAAAACCTTTATCCTCTAAAGGAATGCACAGTACTGCTGTTATATACCCAGCAAAAACCCTTTTCCTCTAAATGAATGCACAGTACTGCTGTTATATACCCAGCAACAACCCTTTATCCTCTAAAGGAATGCACAGTACTGCTGTTATATACCCAGCAACAACCCTTTATCCTCTAAAGGAATGCACAGTACTGCTGTTATATACCCAGCAACAACCCTCTATCCTCTAATGGAATGCACGGTACTGTTGTTATATACCCAGCAACAACCCTCTATCCTCTAAAGGAATGCACAGTACTGCTGTTATATACCCAGCAACAACCCTCTATCCTCTAAAGGAATGCACGGTACTGCTGTTATATACCCAGCAAAAACCCTTTATCCTCTAAAGGAATGCACAGTACTGCTGTTATATACCCAACAACAACCCTCTATCCTCTAAAGGAATGCACAGTACTGCTGTTATATAACCAACAAAAACCCTTTATCCTCTAAAGGAATGCACAGTACTGCTGTTTTATACACAGCAAAAATCCTTTATCCTCTAAAGGAATGCACAGTACTGCTGAAATATACCAAACAACAACAAATTATCCTCTAAAGGAATGCACAGTACTGCTGTTATAAACCCAACAAAAACCCTTTATCCTCTAAAGGAATGCACAGTACTGCTGTTATATACCCAGCAAAAACCCTTTTCCTCTAAATGAATGCACAGTACTGCTGTTATATACCCAACAAAAATCCTTTATCCTCTAAAGGAATGCACAGTACAGCTGTTATATACCCAACAAAAACACTTTATCATCTAAAGGAATGCATAGTACTACTGTTATATACCCAACAAAAACCCTTTATCCTCTAATAAAGGAATGCACGGTACTGCTGTTATATACCCAGCAAAAACCCTTTATCCTCTAAAGGAATGCACAGTACTGCTGTTATAAACCCAACAAAAACCCTTTATCCTCTAAAGGAATGCACAGTTCTACTGTTATATACCCAGCAAAAACCCTTTATCCTCTAAAGGAATGCACAGTACTGCTGTTATATACCCAGCAAAAACCCTTTATGCCCTAAAGGAATGCACAGTACTGCTGTTATATACCCAGCAAAAACCCTTTATCCCCTAAAGGAAAGCACAGTACTGGTGTTATAAACCCAACAAAAACCCTTTATCCTCTAAAGGAGTGCACAGTACTGCTGTTATATACCCAACAAACCCCCTATATCCTCTAAAGGAATGCACAGTACTGCTGTTATAAACCCAACAAAAACCATTTATCCTCTAAAGGAATGCACAGTACTGCTGTTATATACCCAACAAAAACCTTTATCCTCTAAAGGAATGCACAGTACTGCTGTTTTTTACCCAGCAACAACCCTCTATCCTCTAAAGGAATGAGCAGTACTGCTGTTTTTTACCCAGCAAAAACCCTTTATCCTCTAAAGGAATGCACGGTACTGCTGTTATATACCCAGCAAAAACCCTTTGTCCTCTAAAGGAATGCATAGTACTGCTGCTATAAACCCAACAAAACCCTTTATCCTCTAAAGGAATGCACAGTGCTGCTGTTATATACCCCAAAAAAACTCTTTATCCTCTAAAGGAATGCACAGAACTGCTCTTATATACCCAGCAAAAATCCTTTATCCTCTAAAGGAATGCACAGTGCTGCTGTTATATACCCAACAAAAACTCTTTATCCTCTAAAGGAATGTACAGTACTGCTGTTATATACCCAACAAAACCCCTTTATCCTCTAAAGGAATGCACAGTACTGCTGTTATATACCCAGCAAAAACCCTTTATCCTATAAAGGAATGCACAGTACTGCTGTTATATACCCAGCAGTACTGCTGTTGTATACCCAGCAAAAACCCTTTATCCTATAAAGGAATGCATAGTACTGCTGTTATATACCCAGCAAAAACCCTTTATCCTCTAAAGGATTGCACAGTACTGCTGTTATATAACCAGCAAAAAACCCTTTATCCTATAAAGGAATGCACAGTACTGCTGTTATATACCCAGCAAAAAACTCTTTATCCTCTAAAGGAATGCACAGTACTGCTGTTATATACCCAGCAAAAACCCTATATCCTCTAAAGGAATGCACAGTACTGCTGTTATATACCCAGCAAAAACCCTTTATCCTCTAAAGGAATGCACAGTACTGCTGTTATATACCCAGCAAAAACCATCTATCTTCTAAAGGAATGCACAGTACTGCTGTTATATACCCAGCACAAATCCTTTATCCTCTAAAGGAATGCACAGTACTACTGTTATATACCCAGCAAAAACCCTCTATCCTCTAAAGGAATGCACAGTACTGCTGTTTTTTTTACCCAAAAATCCTTTATCCTCTAAAGGAATGCACAGTTCTGCTGTTATATACCCAGCAAAAACCCTTTATTATCTAAAGGAGTGCACAGTACTGCTGTTATATACCCAAAAAAAACCTTTTATCCTCTAAAGGAATGCACAGTACTGCTGTTATATACCCAACAAAACCCTTTATCATCTAAAGGAATGCACAGTACTGCTGTTATATACCCAGCAAAAACCCTCTATCCTCTAAAGGAATGCACAGTACTGCTGTTTTTTACCCAGCAAAAATCCTTTATCCTCTAAAGGAATGCACAGTTCTGCTGTTATATACCCAGCAAAAACCCTTTATTATCTAAAGGAGCACACAGAACTGCTGTTATATACCCAACAAAAACCTTTTATCCTCTAAAGGAATGCACAGTACTGCTGTTATATAACCAACAAAAACCCTTTATCCTCTAAAGGAATGCACAGTACTGCTGTTTTATACACAGCAAAAATCCTTTATCCTCTAAAGGAATGCACAGTACTGCTGAAATATACCAAACAACAACCCTTTATCCTCTAAAGGAATGCACAGTACTGCTGTTATAAACCCAACAAAAACCCTTTATCCTCTAAAGGAATGCACAGTACTGCTGTTATATACCCAGCAAAAACCCTTTTCCTCTAAATGAATGCACAGTACTGCTGTTATATACCCAACAAAAATCCTTTATCCTCTAAAGGAATGCACAGTACAGCTGTTATATACCCAACAAAAACACTTTATCATCTAAAGGAATGCATAGTACTACTGTTATATACCCAACAAAAACCCTTTATCCTCTAATAAAGGAATGCACGGTACTGCTGTTATATACCCAGCAAAAACCCTTTATCCTCTAAAGGAATGCACAGTACTGCTGTTATAAACCCAACAAAAACCCTTTATCCTCTAAAGGAATGCACAGTTCTACTGTTATATACCCAGCAAAAACCCTTTATCCTCTAAAGGAATGCACAGTACTGCTGTTATATACCCAGCAAAAACCCTTTATGCCCTAAAGGAATGCACAGTACTGCTGTTATATACCCAGCAAAAACCCTTTATCCCCTAAAGGAAAGCACAGTACTGGTGTTATAAACCCAACAAAAACCCTTTATCCTCTAAAGGAGTGCACAGTACTGCTGTTATATATCCAACAAACCCCCTATATCCTCTAAAGGAATGCACAGTACTGCTGTTATAAACCCAACAAAAACCATTTATCCTCTAAAGGAATGCACAGTACTGCTGTTATATACCCAACAAAAACCTTTATCCTCTAAAGGAATGCACAGTACTGCTGTTTTTTACCCAGCAACAACCCTCTATCCTCTAAAGGAATGAGCAGTACTGCTGTTTTTTACCCAGCAAAAACCCTTTATCCTCTAAAGGAATGCACGGTACTGCTGTTATATACCCAGCAAAAACCCTTTGTCCTCTAAAGGAATGCATAGTACTGCTGCTATAAACCCAACAAAACCCTTTATCCTCTAAAGGAATGCACAGTGCTGCTGTTATATACCCCAAAAAAACTCTTTATCCTCTAAAGGAATGCACAGAACTGCTCTTATATACCCAGCAAAAATCCTTTATCCTCTAAAGGAATGCACAGTGCTGCTGTTATATACCCAACAAAAACTCTTTATCCTCTAAAGGAATGTACAGTACTGCTGTTATATACCCAACAAAACCCCTTTATCCTCTAAAGGAATGCACAGTACTGCTGTTATATACCCAGCAAAAACCCTTTATCCTATAAAGGAATGCACAGTACTGCTGTTATATACCCAGCAGTACTGCTGTTGTATACCCAGCAAAAACCCTTTATCCTATAAAGGAATGCATAGTACTGCTGTTATATACCCAGCAAAAACCCTTTATCCTCTAAAGGATTGCACAGTACTGCTGTTATATAACCAGCAAAAAACCCTTTATCCTATAAAGGAATGCACAGTACTGCTGTTATATACCCAGCAAAAAACTCTTTATCCTCTAAAGGAATGCACAGTACTGCTGTTATATACCCAGCAAAAACCCTATATCCTCTAAAGGAATGCACAGTACTGCTGTTATATACCCAGCAAAAACCCTTTATCCTCTAAAGGAATGCACAGTACTGCTGTTATATACCCAGCAAAAACCATCTATCTTCTAAAGGAATGCACAGTACTGCTGTTATATACCCAGCACAAATCCTTTATCCTCTAAAGGAATGCACAGTACTACTGTTATATACCCAGCAAAAACCCTCTATCCTCTAAAGGAATGCACAGTACTGCTGTTTTTTTACCCAAAAATCCTTTATCCTCTAAAGGAATGCACAGTTCTGCTGTTATATACCCAGCAAAAACCCTTTATTATCTAAAGGAGTGCACAGTACTGCTGTTATATACCCAACAAAAACCTTTTATCCTCTAAAGGAATGCACAGTACTGCTGTTATATACCCAACAAAAACCCTTTATCCTCTAAAGGAATGCACAGTACTGTTGTTTTATACACAGCAAAAATCCTTTATCCTCTAAAGGAATGCACAGTACTGCTGTTATATACCAAACAACAACCCTTTATCCTCTAAAACAATGCACAGTACTGCTGTTATATATCCAGCAAAAACCTTTTATCATCTAAAGGAATGCACAGTACTGCTGTTATATACCCAGCAAAAACCCTTTATCCTCTAAAGGAATGCACAGTACTGCTGTTATATACCCAGCAAAAAACCTCTATCCTCTAAAGGAATGCACAGTACTGCTGTTATATACCCAGCAAAAATCCTTTATCCTCTAAAGGAATGCACAGTACTGCTGTTATATACCCAGCAAAAACCCTCTATCCTCTAAAGGAATGCACAGTACTGCTGTTTTTTACCCAGCAAAAATCCTTTATCCTCTAAAGGAATGCACAGTACTGCTGTTATATACCCAACAAAAACTTTTATCCTCTAAAGGAATGCACAGTACTGCTGTTATATACCCAACAAAAACCCTTTATCATCTAAAGGAATGCACAGTACTGCTGTTATATACCCAGCAAAAACCCTCTATCCTCTAAAGGAATGCACAGTTCTGCTGTTATATACCCAGAAAAAACCCTTTATTATCTAAAGGAGTGCACAGTACTGCTGTTATATACCCAACAAAAACCTTTTATCCTCTAAAGGAATGCACAGTACTGCTGTTTTATACACAGCAAAAATCCTTTATCCTCTAAAGGAATGCACAGTACTGCTGAAATATACCAAACAACAACCCTTTATCCTCTAAAGGAATGCACAGTACTGCTGTTATAAACCCAACAAAAACCCTTTATCCTCTAAAGGAATGCACAGTACTGCTGTTATATACCCAGCAAAAACCCTTTATCCTCTAAAGGAATGCACAGTACTGCTGTTATATACCCAACAAAAATCCTTTATCCTCTAAAGGAATGCACAGTACAGCTGTTATATACCCAACAAAAACACTTTATCATCTAAAGGAATGCATAGTACTACTGTTATATACCCAACAAAAACCCTTTATCCTCTAATAAAGGAATGCACGGTACTGCTGTTATATACCCAGCAAAAACCCTTTATCCTCTAAAGGAATGCACTGTACTGCTGTTATAAACCCAACAAAAAACCCTTTATCCTCTAAAGGAAAGCACAGTACTGCTGTTATAAACCCAACAAAAACCCTTTATCCTCTAAAGGAATGCACAGTACTACTGTTATATACCCAGCAAAAACCCTTTATCCTCTAAAGGAATGCACAGTACTGCTGTTATATACCCAGCAAAAACCCTTTATGCCCTAAAGGAATGCACAGTACTGCTGTTATAAACCCAACAAAAACCATTTATCCTCTAAAGGAATGCACTGTACTGCTGTTATAAACCCAACAAAAAACCCTTTATCCTCTAAAGGAAAGCACAGTACTGCTGTTATATACCCAGCAAAAACCCTTTATCCCCTAAAGGAAAGCACAGTACTGCTGTTATAAACCCAACAAAAACCCTTTATCCTCTAAAGGAGTGCACAGTACTGCTGTTATATACCCAACAAACCCCCTATATCCTCTAAAGGAATGCACAGTACTGCTGTTATAAACCCAACAAAAACCATTTATCCTCTAAAGGAATGCACAGTACTGCTGTTATATACCCAACAAAAACCTTTATCCTCTAAAGGAATGCACAGTACTGCTGTTTTTTACCCAGCAACAACCCTCTATCCTCTAAAGGAATGAGCAGTACTGCTGTTTTTTACCGAGCAAAAACCCTTTATCCTCTAAAGGAATGCACGGTACTGCTGTTATATACCCAGCAAAAACCCTTTGTCCTCTAAAGGAATGCATAGTACTGCTGCTATAAACCCAACAAAACCCTTTATCCTCTAAAGGAATGCACAGTGCTGCTGTTATATACCCCAAAAAAATCTTTATCCTCTAAAGGAATGCACAGTGCTGCTGTTATATACCCAACAAAAACTCTTTATCCTCTAAAGGAATGTACAGTACTGCTGTTATATACCCAACAAAACCCCTTTATCCTCTAAAGGAATGCACAGTACTGCTGTTATATACCCAGCAAAAACCCTTTATCCTATAAAGGAATGCACAGTACTGCTGTTATATACCCAGCAGTACTGCTGTTGTATACCCAGCAAAAACCCTTTATCCTATAAAGGAATGCACAGTACTGCTGTTATATACCCAGCAAAAACCCTTTATCCTCTAAAGGATTGCACAGTACTGCTGTTATATACCCAGCAAAAAACCCTTTATCCTATAAAGGAATGCACAGTACTGCTGTTATATACCCAGCAACAACCCTCTATCCTCTAAAGCAGTGCTTTCCAAACTGTGTGTCGGGACACACTAGTGTGTCTGGAGCAGTGTGTAGGTGTGCCCCTGCTTCAGCACACATTTTCTTAAATTTATTTTTTTGGTTTCTGACTTTATGCCTGCCTGCTATGCATATCACATGGTTGACACGTGATTGATACCTTGTGGGTCACAGATCATCTTAACCAATTGGCGCAGCTCAGTGGGAACTGAAACTATTCCCATTGGCAGCTTTGGCGGCACATTGGCTCCTGACTGCATGTGTAGTCTCCTTAATTGGCTTGTGACTGCATATATAGTCATTGAGTGGGACAGCAGTGTGTTTGCAGGGTGGGCAGTAGTCAGTCGGACTCACCGAGCTCTGAGGGCAGCAGCTGAAACGCTGAGCAGAAGTCAGTGGGGGTTTATTGCAACTAGCTCCCAGTAGTGCATTGCTGCTCCTGCTCTTGATATATGGATAGGAAATGGAAGCTTAAAAATGGTTGATGATGAAATGCGAGTGTTTTTATCTAATATTCCACCAAATATTCAGAAATTGTGTTCATCCCATTAACCTCATACATCCCATTAAAATAGTAAGTAGCTATTGGTGTTATTAAACTTTTTTAATTCTTGCACATACATACTGTTACTGCTGTTATATACCCAGCAAAAACCCTTTATCCTCTAAAGGAATGCACAGTACTGCTGTTATATACCCAGCAAAAACCCTTTATCATCTAAAGGAGTGCACAGTACTGCTGTTATATAACCAGCAAAAACCCTTTATCCTCTAAAGGAATGCACAGTACTGCTGTTATATACCCAGCAAAAACCCTTTATCCTCTAAAGGAATGCACAGTACTGCTGTTTTTTACCCAACAAAAACCCTTTATCCTCTAAAGGAATGCACAGTACTGCTGTTATATACCCAGCAAAAATACTTTATCCCCTAAAGGAATGCACAGTACTGCTGTTATATACCAACAAAACCCCTATATCCCCTAAAGGAATGCACAGTACTGCTGTTATATACCCAGCAACAACCCTCTATCCTCTAAAGGAATGCACAGTACTGCTGTTTTTTACCCAGCAAAAACCCTTTATCCTCTAAAGGAATGCACAGTACTGCTGTTATATACCCAGCAAAAAACCCTTTATCCTCTAAAGGAGTGCACAGTACTGCTGTTATATACCCAGCAAAAACCCTTTATCCTCTAAAGGAATGCACAGTACTGCTGTTATATACCCAGCAAAAACCCTTTATCCTCTAAAAGAATGCACAGTACTGCTGTTATATACCCAGCAAAAACCCTTTATCCTCTAAAGGAATGCACAGTACTGCTGTTATATACCCAGAAAAACCCTTTATCATCTAAAGGAATGCACAGTACTGCTTTTATATACCCAGCAAAAACCTTTTATCCTCTAAAGGAATGCACAGTACTGCTGTTATATACCCAGCAAAAACCCTTTATCCTCTAAAGTAATGCACAGTACTGCTGTTATATACCCAGAAAAACCCTTTATCATCTAAAGGAATGCACAGTACTGCTGTTATATACCCAGCAAAAACCCTTTATCCTCTAAAGGAATGCACAGTACTGCTGTTATATACCCAGCAAAAACCCTTTATCCTCTAAAGGAATGCACAGTACTGCTGTTATATACCCAGCAAAAACCCTTTATCCTCTAAAGGAATGCACAGTACTGCTGTTATATATCCAGCAAAAACCTTTTATCATCTAAAGCAGGGGTGTCCAAACTTTTCTCTCCAGAGGTTTTGGAACTACACAGTACTGCTGTTATATACCCAGCAAAAACCCTTTATCCTCTAAAGGAATGCACAGTACTGCTGTTATATACCCAGCAAAAACCCTCTATCATCTAAAGGAATGCACAGTACTGCTGTTATATACCCAGCAAAAATCCTTTATCCTCTAAAGGAATGCACAGTACTGCTGTTATATACCCAGCAAAAACCCTCTATCCTCTAAAGGAATGCACAGTTCTGCTGTTATATACCCAGCAAAAACCCTTTATTATCTAAAGGAGTGCACAGTACTGCTGTTATATACCCAACAAAAACCTTTTATCCTCTAAAGGAATGCACAGTACTGCTGTTATATACCCAACAAAAACCCTTTATCCTCTAAAGGAATGCACAGTACTGCTGTTTTATACACAGCAAAAATCCTTTATCCTCTAAAGGAATGCACAGTACTGCTGTAATATACCAAACAACAACCCTTTATCCTCTAAAGGAATGCACAGTACTGCTGTTATAAACCCAACAAAAACCCTTTATCCTCTAAAGGAATGCACAGTACTGCTGTTATATACCCAGCAAAAACCTTTTATCATCTAAAGGAATGCACAGTACTGCTGTTATATATCCAGCAAAAACCCTTTATCCTCTAAAGGAATGCACAGTACAGCTGTTATATACCCAACAAAAACACTATATCATCTAAAGGAATGCATAGTACTGCTGTTATATACCCAACAAAAACCCTTTATCCTCTAATAAAGGGATGCATGGTACTGCTGTTATATACCCAGCAAAAACCCTTTATCCTCTAAAGGAATGCACAGTACTGCTGTTATAAACCCATCAAAAACCCTTTATCCTCTAAAGGAATGCACAGTACTGCTGTTATATACCCAGCAAAAACCCTTTATCCTCAAAAGGAATGCACAGTACTGCTGTTATATACCCAGCAAAAACCCTTTATGCCCTAAAGGAATGCACAGTACTGCTGTTATATACCCAGCAAAAACCCTTTATCCCCTAAAGGAAAGCACAGTACAGCTGTTATAAACCCAACAAAAAACCTTTATCCTCTAAAGGAGTGCACAGTACTGCTGTTATATACCCAACAAACCCCCTATATCCTCTAAAGGAATGCACAGTACTGCTGTTATAAACCCAACAAAAACCCTTTATCCTCTAAAGGAGTGCACAGTACTGCTGTTATATACCCAACAAAACCCCTATATCCTCTAAAGGAATGCACAGTACTGCTGTTATATATCCAGCAAAAACCCTTTATCCTCTAAAGGAATGCACAGTACAGCTGTTATATACCCAACAAAAACACTATATCATCTAAAGGAATGCATAGTACTGCTGTTATATACCCAACAAAAACCCTTTATCCTCTAATAAAGGGATGCATGGTACTGCTGTTATATACCCAGCAAAAACCCTTTATCCTCTAAAGGAATGCACAGTACTGCTGTTATAAACCCATCAAAAACCCTTTATCCTCTAAAGGAATGCACAGTACTGCTGTTATATACCCAGCAAAAACCCTTTATCCTCAAAAGGAATGCACAGTACTGCTGTTATATACCCAGCAAAAACCCTTTATGCCCTAAAGGAATGCACAGTACTGCTGTTATATACCCAGCAAAAACCCTTTATCCCCTAAAGGAAAGCACAGTACAGCTGTTATAAACCCAACAAAAAACCTTTATCCTCTAAAGGAGTGCACAGTACTGCTGTTATATACCCAACAAACCCCCTATATCCTCTAAAGGAATGCACAGTACTGCTGTTATAAACCCAACAAAAACCCTTTATCCTCTAAAGGAGTGCACAGTACTGCTGTTATATACCCAACAAAACCCCTATATCCTCTAAAGGAATGCACAGTAGTGCTGTTATATACACAACAAAAACCCTTTATCCTCTAAAGGAATGCACAGTACTGCTGTTATATACCCAACAAAAACCTTTATCCTCTAAAGGAATGCACAGTACTGCTGTTTTTTACCCATCAACAACCCTCTATCCTCTAAAGGAATGCACAGTACTGCTGTTTTTTACCCAGCAAAAACCCTTTATCCTCTAAAGGAATGCACGGTACTGCTGTTATATACCCAGCAAAAACCCTTTGTCCTCTAAAGGAATGCATAGTACTGCTGCTATAAACCCAACAAAATCCTTTATCCTCTAAAGGAATGCACAGTGCTGCTGTTATATACCCAACAAAAACTCTTTATCCTCTAAAGGAATGCACAGTACTGATGTTATATACCCAACAAAACCCCTTTATCCTCTAAAGGAATGCACAGTACTGCTGTTATATACCCAGCAAAAACCCTTTATCCTATAAAGGAATGCACAGTACTGCTGTTATATACCGAGCAGTACTGCTGTTATATACCCAGCAAAAACCCTTTATCCTATAAAGGAATGCACAGTACTGCTGTTATATACCCAGCAAAAACCCTTTATCCTCTAAAGGATTGCACAGTACTGCTGTTATATACCCAGCAACAACCCTCTATCCTCTAAAGCAGGCCTTTCCAAACTGTGTGTCGGGACACACTAGTGTGTCGGCAGCAGTGTGTAGGTGTGCCCCTGCTTCAGCACAAATTTTCTTAAATTTATTTTTTTGGTTTCTGACTTTATGCCTGCCTGCTATGCATATCACATGGTTGACACGTGATTGATACCTTGTGGGTCACAGATCATCTTAACCAATTGGCGCAGCTCAGTGGGAACTGAAACTATTCCCATTGGCAGCTTTGGCGGCACATTGGCTCCTGACTGCATGTGTAGTCTCCTTAATTGGCTTGTGACTGCATATATAGTCATTGAGTGGGACAGCAGTGTGTTTGCAGGGTGGGCAGTAGTCAGTTGGACTCACCGAGCTCTGAGGGCAGCAGCTGAAACGCTGAGCAGAAGTCAGTGGGGGTTTATTGCAACTAGCTCCCAGTAGTGCATTGCTGCTCCTGCTCTTGATATATGGATAGGAAATGGAAGCTTAAAAATGGTTGATGATGAAATGCGAGTGTCTTTATCTAATATTCAACCAAATATTCAGAAATTGTGTTCATCCCATTAACCTCATACATCCCATTAAAATAGTAAGTAGCTATTGGTGTTATTAAACTTTTTTAATTCTTGCACATACATACTGTTACTGCTGTTATATACCCAGCAAAAACCCTTTATCCTCTAAAGGAATGCACAGTACTGCTGTTATATACCCAGCAAAAACCCTTTATCCTCTAAAGGAATGCACAGTACTGCTGTTATATACCCAGCAAAAACCCTTTATCCTCTAAAGGAATGCACAGTACTGCTGTTATATACCCAGCAAAAACCCTTTATCCTCTAAAGGAATGCACAGTACTGCTGTTTTTTACCCAAAAAAACCCTTTATCCTCTAAAGGAATGCAAAGTACTGCTGTTATATACCCAGCAAAAATACTTTATCCCCTAAAGGAATGCACAGTACTGCTGTTATATACTCAGCAAAAAACTTTTATCATCTAAAGGAATGCACAGTACTGCTGTTATATACCCAACAAAACCCTTTATCATCTAAAGGAATGCATAGTACTGCTGTTATATACCCAGCAAAAAACCCTTTATCATCTAAAGGAATGCACAGTACTGCTGTTATATACCCAACAAAACCCTTTATCATCTAAAGGAATGCACAGTACTGCTGTTATATACCCAGCAAACCTATCATCTAAGATGGCTGCTGTTATATACCCAGCAAAAACCCTTTATCCTCTAAAGGAATGCACAGTACTGCTGTTATATACCCAACAAAACCCTTTATCATCTAAAGGAATGCACAGTACTGCTGTTATATACCCAGCAAAAACCCTTTATCATCTAAAGGAATGCACAGTACTGCTGTTATATACCCAGCAAAAAAACCTTTATCATCTAAAGGAATGCACAGTACTGCTGTTATATATCCAGCAAAAAACCCTTTATCATCTAAAGGAATGCAGAGTACTGCTGTTATATACCCAACAAAAACCCTTTATCATCTAAAGGAATGCACAGTACTGCTGTTATATACCCAGCAAAAAACACTTTATCATCTAAAGGAATGCAGAGTACTTCTGTTATATACCCAACAAAAACCCTTTATCATCTAAAGGAATGCACAGTACTGCTGTTATATACCCAACAAAAACCCTTTATCATCTAAAGGAATGCACAGTACTGCTGTTATATACCCAGCAAAAACCCTTTATCCTCTAAAGGAATGCGCAGTACTGCTGTTATATACCCAGCAATAACCCTTTATCCTCTAAAGGAATGCACAGTACTGCTGTTATATACACAGCAAAAACCCTTTATCATCTAAAGGAGTGCACAGTACTGCTGTTATATACCCAGCAAAAACCCTATATCCTCTAAAGGAATGCACAGTACTGCTGTTATATACCCAGCAAAAACCCTTTATCCTCTAAAGGAATGCACAGTACTGCTGTTTAACTCATAAAGTGCTGCTGAGAAATAAAGAATGGGTATTTTAAATAATAACAGAAATATAAACATAATAAAGATAAAGAGTTTCTGTCAGTACTACATGCACCCTTGGTGTACAGCTTTGTGGTAAACTTTTTGCAAACTCATATTTTATAATCTAGTACTATACCTTAGTAAAATAGAGGATGCGTTTTTTTCTCTGTCTCTCACTACGCCATCTTTAGCTTACCTTACGCTAGGAGCTCAGATCAGAAGGAAAATGGCTGATTGACCAAAACTTCAAGGAACATCAGCAGAACCCCAAAATCTTGCTAAATATGTTATTTTATGTTTTCTACATGTATATGAAGACATTGTGCTATATTGTGCGTGTTTATATATATATCTATATAAGTGAGAGAAAGGTAGAAAGTCTGTACTGGTTGGCCTTTGCATCATAAAAATAATTTGCTACTTTATTATGTTTCAGGAATCATTGTCCTCTTTATCTGAACTAATCCTCCAATACACATAGGGCCACATTTACGAGTGGCGCACTAACAGTTACAAACAATCAAAAAGGTGTTTATCGCGGGTGTTTCTCTGTATTTATAAATAGATATTCCTATACATATCTATATCTATGTATAATCATGTACAGTAGAATCTCAATTAACCGGTACCCATGGGGATCGGTAGATTCCGGATAAGTGTATTTCTGGTTGCTTGAGAGTCACTATTAAAAATAGGTCTAACATGGGCAGGAGCCGGTTAGAGGCGCACACTAGACGTATTGTATGAGGCAGACTTAAACAGGATGCTCAATCAATAACAAATTCCCAGAATGTCTCAATCTCTTGCTGAAAACAATGTGTTTATTCAGGAAATAAAATGCACTGTTTTCAGCAAGAGATTGAGCCATTCTGGGAATTTGTTATTGATTGAACATCCTGTTGAAGTGGATCCTGCCATTGGGCTCTCCATTGCCAGTAGTAGTGTGAACCCTGGTCCGGAAGAGTGATACATGACAGAGGGATGCTGTACTGCTGCGAGATAGCCCGCCCTGATTGCCAAGCTGATGCAATCGTAAGTGCTGCGGTATATTTTCTGTCCCTATTACTGTACCGTTTGTCTAATGAGTGGGCTAGTGTAGCAGATAAGTGTGTCTATCGTCTCTCTATATCCTGTTGAAGTGGATCCTCCCATTGGGCTCTCCCTTGCCAGTAGGTGCTGCGGTATATTTTCTGTCCCTATTACCATTTGTCTAATGAGTGGGTTAGTGTAGCAGATAAGTGTGTCTATCGTCGCTCTATTTACCACAGCTCCTGCTGTTTAAAGAGATCCGGACTGTTTCTTTATGCTCTAACATGTTAAAAAAAAAAAAATTACGGTTGCTTGAGAGTGCCGGTTGCTTGAGTTCCGGATAATTGAGATTCTACTGTATATCTGTGTATATATATATATATATATATATATATATATATATAGGTATAGGTATAGATATATATTGTGCCAAAATACCATCAGATATACAGGGAGTCAAGAATTATTAGGCAAGTTGTATTTTTGAGGATTAATTTTATTATTGAACAACAACCATGTTCTCAATGAACCCAAAAAACTCATTAATATCAAAGCTGAATAGTTTTGGAAGTAGTTTTTAGTTTGTTTTTAGTTATAACAACTTAACAAAAAACAAATATATACCCATTTCAATTATTTATTTTTACCAGTGAAACCAATATAACATCTCAACATTCACAAATATACATTTCTGACATTCAAAAACAAAACAAAAACCAATCAGTGACCAATATAGCCACCTTTCTTTGCAAGGACACTCAAATGCCTGCCATCCATGGATTCTGTCAGTGTTTTGATCTGTTCACCATCAACATTGCGTGCAACATTGCGTGCAGCAGCAACCACAGCCTCCCAGACACTGTTCAGAGAGGTGTACTGTTTTCCCTCCTTGTAAATCTCACATTTGATGATGGACCACAGGTTCTCAATGGGGTTCAGATCAGGTGAACAAGGAGGCCATATCATTAGATTTTCTTCTTTTATACCCTTTCTTGCCAGCCACGCTGTGGAGTACTTGGACGCGTGTGATGGAGCATTGTCCTGCATGAAAATCATGTTTTTCTTGAAGGATGCAGACTTCTTCCTGTACCACTGCTTGAAGAAGGTGTCTTCCAGAAACTGGCAGTAGGACTGGGAGTTGAGCTTGACTCCATCCTCAACCCAAAAAGGCCCCACAAGCTCATCTTTGATGATACCAGCCCAAACCAGTACTCCACCTCCACCTTGCTGGCGTCTGAGTCGGACTGGAGCTCTCTGCCCTTTACCAATCCAGCCACGGGCCCATCCATCTGGCCCATCAAGACTCACTCTCATTTCATCAGTCCATAAAACCTTAGAAAAATCAGTCTTGAGATATTTCTTGACCCAGTCTTGACGTTTCAGCTTGTGTGTCTTGTTCAGTGGTGGTCGTCTTTCAGCCTTTCTTACCTTGGCCATGTCTCTGAGTATTGCACACCTTGTGCTTTTGGGCACTCCAGTGATGTTGCAGCTCTGAAATATGGCCAAACTGGTAGCAAGTGGCATCTTGGCAGCTGCACGCTTGACTTTTCTCAGTTCATGGGCAGTTATTTTGCGCCTTGGTTTTTCCACACGCTTCTTGCGACCCTGTTGACTATTTTGAATGAAACGCTTGATTGTTCGATGATCACGCTTCAGAAGCTTTGCAATTTTAATAGTGCTGCATCCCTCTGCAAGATATCTCACTATTTTTTACTTTTCTGAGCCTTTCAAGTCCTTCTTTTGACCCATTTTGCCAAAGGAAAGGAAGTTGCCTAATAATTATGCACACCTGATATAGGGTGTTGATGTCATTAGACCACACCCCTTCTCATTACAGAGATGCACATCACCTAATATGCTTAATTGGTAGTAGGCTTTCGAGCCTATACAGCTTGGAGTAAGACAACATGCATAAAGAGGATGATCTGGTCAAAATACTCATTTGCCTAATAATTCTCCACTCCCTGTATGTAGAAATATGTATTTATGAATAAATAGAACATATTTTGCTATGTGAAGTACATTGGAATGTGAAATATTTGTATTTTTATGTCGGGTTAGCACACTTGAGAATAGCGATATTCTAAGTTCGGCTTTTTAAGCGCATCGAGTTAGTGTGCAAGCAAAAACTGTTTATTTTCAACTTGTAATACGAGCGCTATTTGACATGCACAAAAAGTTTACTTCTAGCGGAAGTGTGTATGTTACTGACGTAAACTACACTACAATAAACATAATATATTACTTTTATGTCCTTTTAAAACTTTCAGGCCTGTTAACTAAAGACGTTTTGTTGCTGTTTAATTTCTTCCCATTTACAGAGTTTTATAATATGCAGGATGAAGGAAAACAAGGAGTTAATTGGTCCTTAATAAGTCAAACAAACCAAGAGCTTTAATTAAAAACTGCCGTTGAATCGAGATGAGATACAAATGATGGTAATTAAGATCAGGTGGTATCTGGAGGCCAATTTTATTATTAATCTGAAAAATACCTCTGACTAATTAAGAGAGTGAAAATCACCTTGCGGCCTGCTGTGTATATCAATATCACAACAGTAAATACATAGACAGACTCAATTAGTTATTAAAGGCTATCAATGGGAGACCTTTAGATGGTAGGATTCAATACAAGTCATTTATCACTGACTCTTGGCTATTAAATGGAATAACAGAACAGCTTTGGATTTGCCAAAATCCCCTACTGGAGTCAGAATTCAATATTGTTTCTATGCAATAAACAATAAACTAATGCTATTTTGATCAATAAGCACATCAGATATATTCAGTATGATTTACAATGTTTATTTTCTCCATCTAATTTTATATTTTCTCCAACCTCAGACTTTATGTTTATTGTTCTCCTTTGAGTGTTTTATTTTAAATATCATTACTAAGCAGAAATTGTGGAATTAATGATATTATCTTCATTTACATTCCAGCGGTAAAGCTTAGTATTCTCTTAACATTGTGGAATAATATAAAGAGAACTGTACATATATCAAGCCACCATTGACAGATACATAATGCACAGATAGCCAAATAGATACAAAAAAATACCTATCTATACATTCAGTCTGAAAAGGACGTGAAACCCCACATTTTTCCTTCATGACTCAGAACATACAAGTTTAAACTTGTGTTGATTTTACTTCTATTATCTAATTTGCTTTGTTCTTTTGGTACCCTTTGTTGAAAATAGCTAACTGGCGATTGGTGGCTGCACATATATGTCTCACCAGATGTGTTCAGATAGGATCTAGAAATGCATTGCTGCTCTTTCAGCAAAGGATACCAAAAGAATTAAGCACATTTGATAATAGGAAGTACACTGGGAAGTTGTATATTCTATCTATATCATGAAAGAAAAAATAAATTGGATTCCATGCATTTTAAGAGGCTTATTATACATGCAGGCCTCAGATTGAACTCTTTTTCATGAGATATATTTTGGAATTTTTATTTTTCCCATAGAGAAAATTGAATGAACTCTTTTGCAGTAAAAGCCTGTTTTCTATTTCTTTCAAGAGCATGTTCAGGTGAGAAAACGTGCAACTAATGATCTGTACAAGGACAAACTACTGGTGTGTAAAATATAAAATGAGCAGACGGAAATGAATGATGTATACACATTATACATTGTACATGATCTGCTTTGTAAAGGGATATGAAACCTGCATTTTTTAAATGATTCAGATAGAGCATGTGATTTTAATCAACTTTCTAATTTACTCCTACTATCAATTTTCTTTGTTCTCTTGGCATCTTTAATTGAAAATCAGTGACATATTTTTCATGTAGGCTTAAAGGGATAGTCTAGTCAAACATAAAGTTTCATGATTCAGATAAGGCATGCCATTTTAAACAACTTTCCAAATTACTTTTATTATCACTTTTGCTTAGTTCTTAGTTGAAAGCTAAACCTAGGAGGCTCATATGCTAATTTCTAAGCCCTTAAAGGCCACCTCTTATCTGAATGCATTTTCACAGTTTTTCACAACTAGAAGGAGTTAGTTCATGTGTGTCATATAGATAACATTGTGTTCATGCCCGTGGAGTTACCTAGGAGTCAGCAGTGATTGGCTAAAATGCAAGTCTGTCAAAAGAACTGAAATAAGGGGGCAGTCTGCAGAGGCTTAGATACAAGGTAATCACAGAGGTAAAAAGTGCATAAATATAACTCCTTTGGTTATTGGGTAATAAAGGAAATTATCTTTTTAAACAATAACAATTCTGGTGTAGGCTGTCCCTTTAATGCACATGAGAATATGCTATAGGGTTTGTGCATGAGTAGGATGTTTTTTACCACTTTTTTTGCTCCATTGACTTCTATGGGGGAATTACAAGACCGCACACGCGATATTCTAACTTCAGCTTTTTTGCGCTTGTTGGGTTACCGTACAAGTGAAAACAGTTTACTTACGAGCGTAAAAAGCTTACTTCTAGTGCAGTTAACACTCGAGCGTGATCGTTAAATATCATTTAACTTGTAATATTTGCTAAATTATTAAGTTGCCTACCATGTCATTAAGAATTGTAAACACACCCCTTTCAATTTTTTTGACTTCTTGTCACCACAATTATATTTAGGCCTATAGATAAAAAAAAAAAATACAAACACATTAAAAAACTCACTGGAAAAAATCCTGTAAATATTTGTATCAATCATTTTTAAAAATAAAGTGAAAAGTCCGTCATTTTAATTGGCTTTGAGTTTTATGAATTGATTTTAACCAACTTTGAACTTTTTAAAGGCAGCACATAGTGGTGAAAATCAAGTAAAAATTCCAGTCAATTACAATGCATTTTTGTGAAGTCCAGTTACAAGTCAGTTAATTTTAAAGCTGGTCAAATTTAGTTTTAATTATACACAAACTGGACTGTCAGATACTTGAGTTAACCCTATGGCTCCAAGTTATCAAGGTCTGTCGGACCGACAGTGCGGATCAGGTCCGACAGACCTCGCTGAATACGGCGAGCAATAGGCTCGCCGTATTCAGCATTGCACCAGTAGCTCACAAGAGCTGCTGGTGCAACGCCGCCCCCTGCAGACTCGCGGCCAATACACTGGGCATCAACACTGGGCATCAAGCTCCATTCGGAACTTGATAAATATGCCCCTATGTGTTACCCTGCATACTTATGCAGTCCTGAGCACAACTTGCAAACCAATCAGAAGGGACACACGCACGTTATGGCAAATCATTTGCTGCGTCCTGCCCAGGAACAGCATAAAACATAATTTATGCTTACCTGATAAATTTATTTCTCTTGTAGTGTATCCAGTCCACGGATCATCCATTACTTATGGAATATATTCTCCTTCCCAACAGGAAGCTGCAAGAGTCCACCCACAGCAAAGCTGCTATATAGCTCCTCCCCTAACTGCCATATTCAGTCGTTCGACCGAAAACATGCAGAGAAAGGAAAAACCATAGGGTGCAGTGGTGACTGTAGTTCAAATGAAAAAATTACCTGCCTTAAAGTGACAGGGCGGGCCGTGGACTGGATACACTACAAGAGAAATAAATTTATCAGGTAAGCATAAATTATGTTTTCTCTTGTTAAGTGTATCCAGTCCACAGATCATCCATTACTTATGGAATACCAATACCAAAGCTAAAGTACACGGATGATGGGAGGGACAAGGCAGGTACTTAAACGGAAGTTACCACTGCCTGTAAAAAACCCTTTCTCCCAAAAATAGCCTCCGAAGAAGCAAGGTATCAAATTTGTTAAATTTGAAAAGTATGAAGCGCAGACCAAGACTCCGTCTTGTAAATCTGTTCAACATAAGCCACATTTAAAAAAGGCCCAAGTGAAAACCACAGCTCTAGTAGAATGAGCTGTAATCCCTTCAGGAGGCTGCTGTCCAGCAGTCTCATAAGCTAAATGAATTATGCTTTTTAACCAAAAAGACAGAGAGGCTGCTGAAGTCTTTTGACCTCTCCTCTGTCCAGAATAGACAACAAACAAGGTGAACGTTTGATGAAAACTGTAGTAGCTTGTAAGTAAAACTTTAAAGCACAAACCACATCCAATATTGTGTAATAGACGTTCCTTCTTTGAGGAAGGATTAGGATACAAGCATGGAACAACTATCTCTTGAGTGATGTACTTGTTAGATACCACCTTAGGAAAAAATCCAGGTTGGTACGCAGGACTACCTTATCCGTACGAAGGACCAGATAAGGAGAATCACATTGTAACACAGATAACTTGGAGACTCTACGAGTCGAGGAATTAGCTACCCAAAAGGAACTTTCCAAGATAAAGATTGATATCTATGGAACAAAAAAGGTTCAAACGGAACTTCTTGAAGAACCTTAAGAATCAGGTTTAAGCTCCATGGCGGAGCAACAGTTTTAAACACAGGCTTGGATCTAACCAAAGCCTGACCAAATGCCTGAATGTCTAGAATACCTGCCAGACGCTTGTGCAAAAAAATAGACAGAGTAAAAATCTGTCCCCTTTTAAGGAATTAGCTGACAACCCTTTTCTCAAAAACATCGTGGAGAAAAGATAATATCCTGGGAATCCAGACTTTACTCCATGAGTAACCCTTGGATTCATAACAATCAGATATTTACACCATATCTATGTTCAATTTTCCTAGAGACAGGCTTTCATGTCTGTATTAAGGTATCAATGACTGACTCGGAGAAGCCATGCTTTGATAACATCAAGCGTTTAGTCTCCAGGCAGTCCATCTCAGATTGATTCTATTTAGATGGTTGAAAGGACCCTGAGGTAGAGAGACCTGTCTCAGAAGCAGAGACCGTGATGGAAAGGATGACATGTCCACCAGATCTGCATACCAGGTCCTGCGTGGCTACGCAGGCGCTGTCAAAAACACCAAAGCCCTCTCCTGCTTGGTCTTGACCTCCGGAGGAAATCCCACTCCCCCGGAAGAAAAGTCTGACGACTTAGAAAATCCACCTCCCAGTTCTCAACACCTGGGATATGGATAGCTGATAGACAAGAGTGAGTCTCTGTCCAGTGAATTATTGTAAGACTTCTAACATCGCTAGGGAACTTCTGTTCCCCCTTGATGGCTGATGTAAGCCACAGTCGTGTATATTGTCCGACTGAGTATGATGTACCTCAGAGTTGCTAACTGAGGCCAAGTCTGAAGAGCATGGAATATCACTCCCAGTTCCAGAATATTTATTAGAAGGAGGGTCTCCTCCTAAGTCCACTATCCCTGAGCCTTCAGGGAGTTCCAGACTGCATCCCAACCTAAAAGGCTGGCATCTATTGTAACAATTGTCCCATCTGACCTGCGGAAGGTCATACCCTTGGACAGATGGACCCGACATAGTCACCAGAGAAGAGAATCTCTGGTCTCTTGGTCCAGGTTTAACAGGGGGACAAATCTGTGTAATCCCCGTTCCTCTGACTGAGCATGCATAGTTGCAGCGGTCTGAAATGTAGACGTGCAAACGGTACTATGTCCCTTGCCGCTACCATTAAGCCGATTTCATTCATGTACTGAGCCACCGAAGGGCGCGGATGGGATGAAAAAAACACGGCAGAAATTTAGAAACTTTGACAACCTGGACTCCGTCAGGTAAATTTTCATTTCTACAGAATCTATCAGAGTCCCTAGGAGGGAAACCCTTGAGATTGGGGATAGAGAACTCTTTCCTTGTTCACTTTCCAACCATGTGATCTCAGAAATGCCAGTACTACGTCCGTATGAGACTGGGCAATTTGGATGTTTGACGCCTGTATCAGGATGTCGTCTAAATAAGGGGCCACTTCTATGCCCCGCGGTCTAAGGACCGCCAAAGCGACCCCAGAACCTCCATAAAGATTCTTGGGGCTGTAGATATCCCAAAGGAAAGAGCTACAAACTGGTAATGCCTGTCTAGAAAGGCAAACCTGAAAAACGATGGTGATCTTTATGCATCACAATGTGAGGATAAGCATCCTTCAAGTCCATTGTAGTCCTCAATTGACTCTCCTGGATCATAGTTAAGATGGTACGAATAGTTTCCATCTTAAATGACGGAATTCTGAGGAATTTGTTTAAGATCTTTAGATCCAAAATAGGTCTGAAGGTTCCCTCTCCTTGGGAACCACAAACAGATTTGAGTAAAAACTCTGTCCCTGTTCCTCTCTTGGAACTGGATGGATCTCGTACACAATGTAAGAATGCCTCCTTCTTTATCTGGTTTGCAGATAATTGTGAAAGGCGAAATCTCCCCTTTTTTGGGGGGGGGGATCTTTGAAATCCAGAAGATATCTCTGGGATATAAATTCCAATGCCTAGGGATCCTGGGCATCTCTTGCCCACGCCTGGGCAAAGAATGAAAGTCTGCCCCCTATAGGATCCGTTACCGGATAGGGGTCCGTTCCTTCATGCTGCCTTAGAGGCAGCAGCAGGCTCCTTGGCCTGCTTATCTTTGTTCCAGGTCCGATTGTCTCCAGACCGCCTTGGACTGAGCAAAAATTCCCTCTTGTTTTGCCTTAGAGGAAGAGGATGCCACACCTGCCCTGAAGTTTTTAAAAGGTACGAAAATTAGACTTTTTTTTTTTTTGCCCTTGATTTAGACCTATCCTGAGGAAGGGCATGACCTTTTCCTCCAGTGATATAAGCAATAATCTCCTTCAAACCAGGCCCGAATAGGGTCTGCCCCTTGAAGGGAAGTTAAGTAGCTTATTTATTAAAGTCACGACAGCTGACCATGATATAAGCCATAGCGCTCTGCGCGCCAGTATAGTAAAAAACAGAATTCTTAGCCGTTAGTCTAGTCAAATGAACAAGGCATCAGAAAACAAAGGAATTGGCTAGCATAAGCTTGTCAAATATATTCATCCAATGGAGTCGCTTAACTGTAAAGCCTCATCAAGAGACTCAACCCAGAACGCCGCAGCAGCAGTGACAGAAGCAATGTATGCAAGGGGCTGCAGGATAAAACCCTGTTGAATAAACATTTTTTATCCATTGGATCTAAAAAGCACAACTGTCCTCGTCAGAGGTAGTGGTACGCTTAGCTAGAGTAGAAACTCTTCTCTCCACCTTAGGAACTGTCTGCCAGAAGTCCCGTGTGGTGGTAACTATTAGAAAACATTCTTCTAAAAAATAGGAGGGGAAGAGAACGGCACACCTGGTCTATCCCATTCCTTATTAAAAATTTTTTAGTAAACCTCTTTAGGTATTGGAAAAACATCAGTACACACCGGCACTGCATATTATTTATCCAGTCTACACAATTTCTCTGGCCCTGCGATTGTACACATTCATTCAGAGCAGCCAAAGCCTCCCTGAGCAACAAGTGGAGGTTCTCAAGCATAAATTTTAAATGTAGAAATATCAGAATCAGGTTAAATCATCTTCCCTGAGTCAAAAAAAAAATCACCCACAGACTAAGCATATTGTGAGGTAGTATCATACATGGTTCTTAAAGCGTCTGTATGCTCTGTATCTACCCCCAGAGCTAACTGCTTTCCTTTAATTTCAGGTAGTCTGACTAATACTGCTGCCAGAATATTATTCACCACCTTTGCCATGTCTTGTAAAATAAACGCTATGGGCGCCCTTGATGTACTTGGCGCCATTTGAGCGTGAGTCCCTGAAGCGTGAGTCGAAGGGTCTGACACATGGGGAGAGTTAGTCGGCATAACTTTCCCCTCGACAGAATCCCCTGGTAAAAGAAACGCTATGGGTGCCCTTGATGTACTTGGCGCCATTTGAGCGTGAGTCCCTAAAGCGGGAGTCAAAAGGTCTGACACGTGGGGAGAGTTAGTCGGCATAACTACCCCCACGACAGAATCCTCTGGTGATAATGTTTTTAAAGACAAAAAAAGATCTTTATTGTTTAACATGAAATCAGTACATCTGGTACACATTCTAAGATGGGGTTCCACCATGGCTTTAAAACATAATGAACACAGAGCTTCCTCTATGTCAGACATGTTAGAACAGACTAATAATGAGACTAGTAAGCTTGGAAAACACTTTAAATCAAGTTAACAAGCAAATATATAAAACGTTACTGTGCCTTTAAGAGAAACAAATTTTGTCAAAATTTGAAAAACAGTGAAAAAAAGGCAGTAAAACAAACGAAATTTTTACAGTACATGTAATAAGGTAACAGAGCATTGCACCCACTTGCAAATGGATGATTAACCCCTTAATGCAAAAAACAGATAAAAAAAAAAAAAAAAAATGACAGACGTTTTTAAAAACAGACACAACAAACTGCCACAGCCAACAGTGGGAAGCTTCAGTTAACTGTTTCTATGCAAAATTTAAGCCAGCCATGTGGAAAAAACTTAGGCCCCAATAAGTTTTATCACCAAACATATGTTAAAAAACGATTAAACGTGCCAGCAAACGTTTTAAAACACATTTTTACAAGAGTATGTATCTCTATTAATAAGCCTGATACCAGTCGCTATCGCTGCATTTAAGGCTTTACTTATATTACTTCGGTATCAGCAGTATTTTCTTAGTCAATTCCATTCCTAGAAAAATATTTTACTGCACATACCTTATCTGCAGGAAAACCTGCACGCCATTCCCCCTCTGAAGTACCTCACTCCTCAGAATGTGTGAGAACAGCAAATGGATCTTAGTTACGTCTGCTAAGATCATAGAAAAACGCAGGCAGATTCTTCTTCCAAATACTGCCTGAGATAAACAGCACACTCCGGTGCCATTTAAAAATAACAAACTTTTGATTGAAGAATAAACTAAGTAGAAAGCACCACAGACTCTCACGACCTCCTATCTATGTTGAGGCTTGCAAGAGAATGACTGAATATGGCAGTTAGGGGAGGAGCTATATAGCAGCTTTGCTGTGGGTGGACTCTTGCAGCTTCCTGTTGGGAAGGAGAATATATTCCATAAGTAATGGATGATCCGTGGACTGGATACACTTAACAAGAGAAAGTGGTCCTGGCGCATATCTTTTAACCATCTATTTAGCCCATTATACATAGTTAATATGATTTTTTTTTTTTTTTTTTAAATAATGATATACTATGATTAGAGATTTTTATTATTTCACTAGTAATCAAAACTTAGCCAAACAGTTGAAATATTACTATTACAATATGAGATGGTCTATAAAATTGCTTTTCTTTTCTTTGTTCAATTGAGTTGGCCATTAAAGTATTCTCAAAATCAAAACTAGATTGAAAGACAATTAGCAAGAGAACAAACGTTCAGCCTATTTATCGCTAACATTTATAGATGATGCCTAACGGGACCTTTCTGCAGTTAATCGAGGTGATTGAAGCTATTCTGGAACCATTCAGAGAAGTATTTTATTAGTTGAATGTACTGTTGATCAAACCTCTAAAGCGTTACCATTTAGTTACTTCTTGAAATCATCTGTCAAACAGACAGGCTTTATGTGACTGATAAGATTTTAATTAGCGTTTCCTTTTCAAATTGCCCATTTATCAGTCATGCAATCTTTTTAAGGAATCCAATAACACTGGCAAGCTACTTTAATAACACATTTTTCTATGTGACTTAGACAATAATACTGTATCCTGAACTCACCTGTCTGGCACTCAGTACAAAATGAATGGCAGATAAAAGTAGGCAAAATGTGAACTATTTATCTCCAGCATAATGCTAGGATTAAGCTTGGCTAATATATTTATTAAAATTGTAACCCTTAGATATCACTCCATAAGTAATACCTGCAGGCACCAAACCATTTTAAGTTTTTGCTATTATATTTTTTGACTTTCAGTTGACAGCTGTTAAAGTGACACTAAACTTTCAGTGAATTTTAACCCCTAGAGTGTCAAGTACAATAATTTAACAGACTCATGGAGGTGAGCTTCCTGGTCCAAGCATGTCAAATTAACATGTAGCATAAATATGCTTGTCGCTGCAACTTGGGAGAGATGATCACCATATTTTATGTCGTATGAAAGGAATAGGACAATAGTTCCATGACCTTCAGCTATTTTGATAAAAAAAAAATCATTATATTTATTATATTTAAACCCTATTGTTTACTAACTTTTATTTTTATTAATTTCACTGAAGACTCCCAGATCACTGATACAGGGCAGGGAGCAGTGTTCCCTCTAAGGCCAGTTTTGTGAGCGACCCAGCAGGGAAACAGTTAATAAGGGATCCATACCTTGCAGTTTGTATTGTGTAGCGTTTGCTAATTGCTCTAATTAACTGTTTCGCTGCTGGGCTGCTCAGAAAAATGGCCTTAGAGGGAACACTGGCAGGGAGTGGTGTATATATACAGTCACATTTAAAAAGCCTAAAGGGATTGGAAAGTCAAAATTAAACTTTGATGATTCATCATGTCACTTTAAGAACTTTTAAATTCACTTCTATTTTCAAATGTACATTGTTCTCTTGGTATTTATTGTTGAAAATAATATGTACATAGCCTACACTAGTGGGAGCTATCTGGTGATTGATGCCTGCACACATTTGCCTCTTGTGATTGGCAGATTCAGCTAGCTCAGCCTCTCAATAGTGCATTGCTGCTCCTTCAGCAAAGGATATCAAGGGACTGAGGCAAATTTGATAATAGAAGTAAACTGGAAAGTTATTTAAAATGGTATTCTCTGCCTGAATTCTGAAAGAAAAAAAAAAACTGGGTTTCATGTTCCTTTAAGCTTCTGGTTGGGGGACCAACCACATGCGGGTGCCTTACATACTTTTTTATTTTTGATAATTTCATTTGTTATTTGCGTAATTTAGTGTTTGTTATTTTTTGTAATTTAGTATTTTTTATTTTTTGTAATTAGATAGTTTGTAATTTGACAGGTAAGTTTTAATTTAATTTAAGATAGGGAAATTGTAATTTTAATATAAAGTTAGGAGGGCGTTAGGTTTAGGGGTTATTAATTTAAATTAGTTTATTGTGATGTGGGGGGCTTTTGGTTTAGGGGTTAATAGTTTAATTTAGTATATTTTGTTGTGGGGGCTGGCAGTTTAAGGGTTAATAGGTTTATTATAGTGGTGTCGGTGTCCGGGAGCGGCGGAATAAGAGTTAATAACTTTAGTATAGTGGGGCAATGTGGCCGGACGGCAGATTTGGGGTTAATAATATTTAAATAGTGTTTGTGATGCGGGAGGGTCGCGGATTAGGGGTTAATAACTTTATTATAGTGGTGACGATGTCAGGGAGCGGCCGAATAGGGGCAGCATAGTGGCTGCGATGTCGGGAGCGCCAGATTAGGGGTTGATAAATTTAATATAGTGTTTCTGATGCAGCAGGGCCTCGGTTTAGGGGTTAATAGGTAGTTTATGGGTGTTTAGTGTACTTTGTAAGAGTTTAGTTATGAGTTTTACGCAACAAAACTGTTACATAAAACTCATAACTACTGCTCTCAGATAGCGGTACGGAACTTGTCGTTATAAGGTGTAACGCAAGCATTTTAGCCTCACTGCACAACTCATAATGGCTGCGCTTTGGAAGGTAAATGAAAAAACGTAATTTTTATGAATGCGGGACTGACGTTGCGTTACAGGTTAAAAGGCTTGTAATGGCTGCGGTGCTGTTTTAACGCTGAAATTACTATTTTTTCAGCATTAAAACACAAACGCACAACTTGTAATCTACCTGATTGGCAGTGTGTGTGTATATATATATATATATATATTTATATATATATATACAGTAAATAAACTTGACTACTTGATTTCATACAGTGAGTGCCTTTGCGGTTATTGGTGTGTATATTGCTTTCATGGAGCACCCCGGAAGCTGTGTATTACTCTGTTTTGCTATTGTGTGCCACTGCCAACCCCTGCTTGTTCTATTATATATATATATATATATATATATATATATATATATATATATATATATATATAAAATATGTTTTGCTAAGGTAAAGAAAAGAGTTTTAGTTACCTGCTATGAATCACATAAGTGGACAGCAAATGTCTTGTTTGATTTGAGTTTAAATCAAACACAGTCGGAAATGCATGTTTGGTCACAGCTTATACTTGTTAAGCTATATTGTTAAGGACATAACTCTGCAAGGATGAAAAAACTATGTTTATTCAGCCATATTTTATTATATATGCCAATACTGACATTTAATTAATCCTTATTCTGTCTAATTATATTATCAGATTGCCATTCATGCAAATCCTATTAACAGAATTAAATTAACTTTAACTTAAAGTAAACTGTGCAAAAATAATTGTTTATAAATTAATTTCATACATAAAAGTAATTAGAATTAACTGTTCCATGTCCATTATTCCAGATGTTGACATTTTAGTGAAGTCATTTTTGGAATATAAATAATTTGTGCAAAGATTGCTGAATGAGGAGTAGAGTCTGAATAGCTTGTGTAAAACAAGCTTAGAAATAAAGATACAAGCAATAGAAAATATATCAGCATGTCAAACGAACACAGAAATAATTCCAACATTCACTGCCTGCAGACATAAAATAAATCATCATAATATGCTGCATCATTTTTTTAACTCTACATTTTAGCATCCTGCATCTTTAACTAACACAAGCATATGTGTGCATGATAGATAGAAAGATAGATAGATTAGATAGATACATAGATAGATAGATACATATATAGATAGATAAATAGATAGATGGGCATACAGACAACGATAGATGGATAGATACATAGATAGATACATAGATAGATACATAGATAGATAGATGGGCATACAGACAAAGATAGATAGATAGATAAAACAGATAATAGATAGACAGATAATGTTATACCTAGAACTCGCAACCGTTCTGCCCCAACAACCACTTCTTTGTCATCTGCAGAAAAAAGAAGTTTCCCGTCATTGGACTTCACCTCCAGCCGCTTCCCGTATGCTTCTACTGCTTCTGATCCTGAGTTGAAAAAAGAATAATAAAAATAATCAATTTACTACTATACTATTGCCAGAAGTTTGCACATGTTTTTCTTTTATTCCCTAAAGGCACAATCCTACTTGAAAGTACAAAACAATCGATATAACATAGGATGTAAACGAAATGCAGATTAGTATATAAAGCACATATAAGCTTTATTAATGCTGAAGTTTTACAGTCAAGAGATATTACTATTTAAATTGATAATTATGCATATTATTAATTAATTTGTCTGCTTTATGCAATTTACCCTTGAAAAGGGCGCACTGACATGTTTAAATTTAAGTTTCCCCTTATCTGTCTCTCCTGCTAAGGACAAATAGGGACTGATATAAAACAGGTAACAGAAGACACTTTGTTATAACCCTGTTAGACAATTAATTTAAAGGGACACTCAAGTCAAAATTAAACTTTCAGGATTCGGATAGAGCAGCAATTTTAAACAACTATCCAATTTATTTCCATTAACAAAATGTGCACTTTTTATATTTACACTTTTTGAGTCACCAGCTCCTACTGAGCATGTGCAAGAACTCACAGAATATATGTATTGGCTGATGGCTGTCACATGATACAGGAGGAGTGGAAATAGATATAACTTTAAAATTTGTCAGAAAAAAATCTACTATTCATTTGAAGTTCAGACATAGGGGTCTCTTATCAAACCCGGGCGGACATGATTCGCTATACACGAATCATGTCCGTCCTGCCATCGCTAAATGCTGACAGCAATATGCTGTCGGCATTTAACAATGCACAAGCATTTCACAAGAAATGCTTGTGCAATGCCACCCTCTGCACATTCGCGGCCAATCGGCCGCTAGCAGGGGGTGTCAATCATCCCGATCATATCTGAACGGGATGATTGCAGTGAGTTAAGGAGCAGCGGTCTTATGACCACTGCTTCTTAACTTAAGTTTCCGGTGATCCGGAAACTACCCGGAGAGATAGAAGCATCCGCTGCTTGATTTTTTTTATCATGCATTTGTTAATTATGCAAATCTACTGTATTTACTGGTCCTTTAACAATCCTATGTTCCACATAGTCTTATTTGCAGTCTCTTTCATTTTTTTAATTTTTTTTAACTGTCCCTAATTGTCCTCAGAATGAGACACAGATAGGGGAAAAAAGTTTATAGATACTTTGTGGAATTTAGAAAAACAAAATTTATGTTTACCTGATAAATTTCTTTCTTTCCGGATATGGAGAGTCCACGACGTCATCAATGTCACTCCCCTACCCATAATCCCCAGTTATTCGACCAAAGGGAAATAGAAAAAGGAATAACACAAAGGTGACCCTACTCCAAGAGTAGCCCTTAAATTCACACCAATAAAGATATTTACGCCATATCTTATGGTAAGTCTTTCTAGTAACAGGCTTGCAAGCCTGAATCAGGGTCTCAATGACCGACTCCGATAAACCACACTTAGACAAAACTAAGCATTCAATCTCCAAGCAGTCAGCTTTAGAGAAATGAGATTTGGATGAAGAAATGGACCCTGAGTTAGAAGGTCCTTCCTCAGAGGCAACCTCCAAGGTGGAAGAGATTCCATCTTCACTAGGTCTGCATACCAGATCCTGCGAGGCCAAGCAGGAGCTATTAGAATTACTGATGCTCTCTCCTGTTTGATATGAGCAATGACTCGTGGAATGAGAGTAAACAGGGGAAACAGGCATGCTAGATTGAAATCCCAAGGAACCGCCAGAGCATCTATTAGAGCGGCCTGTGGATCTCTTGACCTTGACCCATACCTTGGAAGCTTGGCGTTCTGCTGAGACGCCATCAGATCCAACTCCAGCACCCCCCATCTAAAGGGTTAACCCGGAGAACACCTCCAGAAGAGAGCCCACTCACCGGGGGTGAAATGTCTGTCTGCTCAGGAAATCTGCTTCCCAGTTGTCCACTCCTGGAAAGGGAAGGAAAAAAAGACAGACAGCAATTGTGAGCTTCCGCCCATTGAACAATCCGAGGCACCCTCCTTCATGGCTAAGGAACTCTGAAATCCTCCTTGGTGGTCGATGTAAGCCACTGAGGTGATATTGTCTGACTGGAACCTGATAAACCAGGCAAAAGGACAACTGAGGCCAAGCCATCAAGAGTATTGTAAATCGCTCTCAACTCCAATATATTTATGGGGAGAGCAAACTCCTCCCAAGTCCAGAGTCCCTGCATCTTTAACAAGTCCCAGACTGCTACCCAGCCCAGCAGGCTGGCGTCCATGGTCCACAATCACCCAGGAAGGTCTCTGGAAGCATGTGCCCTGAGGACAGATGCTCCTGAGAAAGCCAACACGGAAGAGAGTCTCTTGTCGACTGATCTATATCTATCCTCTGAGACTGATCCGAATGGTCCCCATTCCATTGTCAGAGCATGCATAATTGCAGAGCGCTCAAATGGAATCGAGCAAAGGGAATGATGTCCATGGAAGCGGCCATCAGACCAATTACCTCCATACATTGAGCCACTGATGGCCGAACAGTAGACAGCAGAGAGAGGCAAGAGGAGAGAATTTTGGATTTTCTGATCTCTGTCAGAAAAATGGTCATAGATAGGGAATCTATTATAGTCCCTAAGAAAACCACCCTTGTAGCTGGAACAAGGGAACTCTATTACAGATTCACTTTCCAACTGTGGGAACGTAGAAAAGACAACAAGATCTCTGTATGAGAGTTTGCTTGTTGAAAAGATGGTGCCTGAACCAATATGTCATCCAGGTAGGGTGCTACTGCAATTCCCAGAGACCTGATCACTGCCAAAAGAGCCCCCAGATCCTTTGAGAGAATTCTGGGAGCTGTGGAAAGGCAAAACGGAAGAGCCACAAACTGAAAGTGTTTGTCTAGAAAGGCAAATCTCAGGAACTTGTGATGATCCCTGTGGATGGGAACATGATGATGCGCATCCTTTAGGTCTATTCTTCTTGTCTTGTGTTAGAAAAGACATTTTTTCACCCGTAATATCAGAAATTATTTCTGCCAGACCAGGTCCAAACAAGATCTTACCCTTGTAAGGAAGCGCCAGAAGCTTGGACTTAGAGGTAACATCGGCTGACCAAGATTAAAGCCAAACGGAAGAGCCACAAACTGAAAGTGTTTGTCTAGAAAGGCGAATCTCAGGGACTCGTGATGATCCCTGTGGATGGGAACATGATGATGCGCATCCTTTAGGTCTATGGTCATCATGAACTGACCTTCTTGGACAAAATGGAAGAATGGAACGAATGGTTTCCATTTTGAAGGATGGAACCCTGAGAAACTTCTTGGAACATTGTAGGTCTAGAATAGGACAAAAAGGTACCTCTTTTTTGGGAACCATAAACAGATTTGAATAGAGTCCTAGAACTATAACTCCCAGGGAAGAAAGGTCCCGAACACAATTCAAGAATGCCTCTCTTTTTATCTGATCTGCAGGTAATCTTGAGAGGTAGAATCTGCCCCTGGGGGTAAAAGTAACCCTCAGATACTATGTCTACAGCCCAGGGATCTGGGACATCTCATATCCATGATTGATATAAAAGAGAAAGCCTGCCCCCCCACTTGATCCGATCCCAGATCGGGGGCAAAACCCTTCATTCTGATTTAGACTCTGCTGGTTTCTTTGATTGCTTCCCTTTGTTCCAAAACTAATTGGGTTTCCAAGAAGACTTGGACTGTTCCTGCTTGGAAAAGGGAGAGGAAGACTTTCCTTTAAAGTTACGAAAGGAACGAAAACTACTCTGACACCCTTTAGGTCTATTCTTCTTGTCTTATGTTAGAAAAGACCTTTTTTCACCCGTAATATCAGAAATTATTTCTGCCAGACCAGGTCCAAACAAGATCTTACCCTTGTAAGGAAGCGCCAGAAGCTTGGACTTAGAGGTAACATCGGCTGACCAAGATTAAAGCCACAACGCCCTGCAGGCTAGCACAGCGAAGCCAGATATCTTGGCTCCCAGTTTAATATCTTGCATGATAGCATCAGAAATAAAGGAATTGTCTAGTCTGAGAGCCTTAATCCTGTCTTGGATCTCCTCCAAAGGAGTCTCAACCTGAAGAGAATCAGACAAGGCGTCATACCAATAAGATGCCGCACTTGACACTGTGGCAATACAAACCGCAGGTTGCCATTGAAGACCTTGATGAACATACATCTTCTTCAAATAAGCCTCCAGCTTTTTGTCCATTGGATCCTTAAAAGAGCAACTATCCTCTATAGGGATAGTAGTCCTCTTAGCTAGAATAAAAATAGCCCCTTCTACTTTAGTGGCAGCAGGTGCCATGAATCTTTAATGGAGGTCAGCGACAGGAAACATCTTTTAAAAATAGGAGACGGGGAAAAAGGTATACCTGTCTTCTCCCATTCCTAAGTAATAATCTCCGTAGCACGGTCTGGAACCGGAATCACTTCCCCAGAGAAAGGAACATCAAACTATTTATTAAGTTTACTTGATTTCTTAGGGTTGACAACGACAGGAGTATCGGAGTCATCCAAAGTAGCCAAAACTTCCTTTAACAATACACAAAGATGTTCTAGCTTAAATCTGAAGGATACTACTTCAGCATCAGATGAAAGAATTAAACTGTCCCAATCTGAGATTTCACCCTCAGAGGCTACCGACGTATCCTCCTCATCAGACTTATGAGAAAGGACAACCTGAGTAGCAGAGGTTGGAACAGAAACCTTACTATCTGAATCTTTAGTTTTCCTCTTGCGTTTTCCTTGAAGCAAAGGATTGGCAGTTAAAGCCGCAGATACCGCAGAAGATAACTGGGCAGCAATTTCTGCAGGCAAATAAACTCCTCCTGGAGATTGAGAGGAACCGCAGGGCACTGTATATGACGTCACTAAGGCTTGGGGCGTTTGAGGAGAAGGCTGTGGCATTGCCTAAACAGCATCATCCTGAGAGACATGTGGCTCAGAAACAAAAAGTCTATCTTTGTGTTTTAAGATCCTATCTAGACAATAGGTACAAAATTGCATGGGCAACACAATTTGGTTCTCTAAACATAGGAGACACAAGTTCAAAGGAACAGAATCCTCTTCCATAACTAAGGAAAAGATATTTGCAAAAATTAAAGACAAAAAACTTAAATACACTTTTTTTAATATGCTGTCCCTTTAAGAAACAGTAAAGCGGAATAGGTTAAATAAACAACCATGCCCTCACTGCTTAAAGTAAAATGGCAACAGTAAGCAATTCACAAGAAAAATAAGAAAACAGCTTTTATAGTACCAGCATTTTACTTTCACTTTGCTCAACAATATATTGTATGGCCTCTACACCTCAGCTTACACTGAGGTGCCTAACTGCCCCCTTCGATAATCCCAGCAGTAACAAAAAACGTCCGGATCCTAGCCAGTCTCGCTCTCGCATCCAGCTGCCTTCACCGCTCAGAAAAACTGAAAGCGGTATCGGAAGGTCACATGACCGGCAATGATTAAAGCTGCGCAACAGAAAAAAATGCGCGCTTCATAGCCGTCAGAGGCAGGCCAATGAGGGAACCGTGATTGACTCAGCGTATTGCATTTAAAAAATAAAATTAAAAATAAAATTTCTGAACCACCATAGAGGTTTAACTCCTCCTGTCCGTGGAGGAAGTTAACCCCTAAAGTCTCCATATCTACATACAAATTAAGTGCCTGCTCACTGCCAATAAAAGATCCTCCATTATGGATTTTATGTCCCATAATAAAGTGCAGAGAGTCTCCATAACCCCTTCAGTGCAGGTCTCCCAGCCCTAGAAGACAAAAGCACTTACCTGCATATCACAAGGCGTGAAAGGATACATTCTCCTAACAGAGGCCTGTGGAGAAAAGAGAGAACAGAGTAAACCTACTCTGGCTTTCTATACCATTGGCAGCAAATATGTTAGGAAAAACACAGCAAGGCCCACCTCACAAGTTCCTAACTGCTTTAAAGGCCACCACTACTCTACTGCAGAGATTGACGTGGACTACAGCTATACCCAAAAAACTCGCTTGTAGCAAAAAGAAATCCAATTTTCTCCAGACACCAAAACTTCACCTCATCCACTGACAGAGGCAAAGAGGATGACTGGGAATTATGGGTAGGGCAGTGACACTTAACAGCTTTGCTGTGGTGCTCTTTGCCTCCTCCTGCTGGCCAGGAGCGATATTCCCACTAGTAATTGATGACGTTGTGGACTCTCCATATCTTAGGAAAGAAACAAACCATTTTCAGAGTTTAAATTACAGGAAAATTGGACAATTAAAATAGAAAGTATATTGCAAAGTTGTTTTTTTTTTTTTTTTTTTTTAGATAATTTTTTTATTGAGGTAAAATTAGCTTTTACAATACAGTCATATCGGAAAAAGATACAATTTATACACATCCTGCAGGAAATAAACATATACCAAGCAAATACAATACATCATGTGGGAACATCAACACGCAATCAAACCAACAGGGCATGATATTCTGGTTACCTCATTTTTTGAGTTTGTTGGATCGTAATGTCCTCTAAGCAAACAGGTCCACTTAAGGGACCAAAAACCTTAGTCCGTCACTAAGGACCCAAAAACAAAGCTAATTTTCAAAGAGTCTAGTGGTCAATGTGTATGAAATAGCGATAAAGTTGGGAATCTGTAAATATTTTCAAATATAGAAGCACAGCAGTGCACTTAAGTTACTCTTAGTTAATGTGATATAGCCAACTCGGAAACTAGTAGAGGTGCTCATATTGATATGGGCTTCTGCTACTACTGCAAACATGGTTAGACACAAACATTGAACATTAGTAAATACACAACGTCTCCACTCTGTGTCTGAAAAATAAAACTGTAGTGACTGCTTCTCACGTAACTCTATATAATAGTAGGGAAGTAAATGTAGCTATGCACCTTAGAACAGCTAGCATAAGATGAGTAAGACTATGTATCTAAGGTTGCAAGCTCAGGGGAGATGAGTAATCTAGCTAGAGAAAATACATGGGAATCACATATATTAATCGCTCTAATCTTCGAACCTTGATCATCATATCAGCAGTTCTAACACATATGTCAAGAGGGAAGGGGAGGGGAGCAAAGAGGGGGGGATGGGGGGTAGAGAGGAAAGGGAGGGGGGTAGAGAGGGGAGGGGTAGAGAGGGAGGGGAGGGGGATAGAGAGGGAGGGGAGGGGGGGGTAGAGAGGGGGAGGGGGGTTAGAAGAGGGAGGGGAGGGGGGTTAGAGAGGGAGGGGAGGGGGGGTAGAGAGGGGAGGGGGGGTTAGAGAGGGGAGGGGATGAAGAGAGGGGAGGGGAGGTCTAGAGAGGGGAGGGAGGGGTGGGTAGAGAAGGGAAGGGAGGGGGGGTAGAGAGAAGGGAGGGGAAGGGGGGTAGAGAAGGGAGGGAGGGGGGGTAGAGAAGGGAGGGAGGGGGGGAAAAGAGGGAAGGGGAGAGATGAAGGAGGAGGGGAAGAGGTGAGGTAGGGAGGGGATGGAGGATGGTTTTTAAGCTAAATGATAAGCTTTAAACATTTATTAGAAACCTGGTTAGAGTTTCCACAAATGAAAAACATAGGCAGCTGTAGTACTGCAAATGAAGTAAGCTACTAACCAGAGTGGAAGCAGGTAAGGGAACCACGTTGCAATCTATGTCTCAGGCCCTAGGGCCGTCATAAATACCTAAACTATGAGAAAATGTACATATGTTGTTACATAGGGATTCGCACCTAGCTATGGACATTCAGGCTAATATAGACGGTGAAACATGGAAATATTGATACTGGGGTTACAGGCGGGAAGTTACACATCACCCCAAATATAATTGTTATAGGGATTTGAGATCAGTACAATTGCGGGGAGTGAAGTGTCCATAGTCAGCAATGCCATGTAATCAAAGTACCCCACTCCACACACAGTGAAGGGGATTGTTAATATACCAGATCGCCACAAGGAGAGTCCTGCCCCACGTGAAAACCTCCACCGGGAGCTCCAAAACAGTACGCTGACTCCAAGGCCTTCCAGTTAGTAGGATTAGGGTGACCCATTGTATGTATTATACCTGTCTCCGTGAATACTTCTTTACTTGAAGGCTTTCCTACATAGATAGGGTCTTCAGAGCAGTGCAGCAATACAGGTTGCTCCAGCCAATTCTCCAGTCCCGAAACTGCATATCTGAGGGGCCAGGTATACATCCTCGCTGTTAACCTCTGTAGGAACCGTCGGGACTACTTCCACTGCACTTTCTGAACAGCCCGCTCCTGTCTCCCAGCGGACCGGCCGCATCCACCAGATCAACAAATCGGAGACGCGATATGCCAGCAGCTCCCGACTTCTTGGTCAGCGACTGGAAGGCCAGCGGACTATGGTGGGTGAGAGAAACTGACCGGGGTTCATCGGCACATGAGTCAGCTGCACTCGCTGAGGTCCGCTCTCCGTTCTTCTGCGCGTGAGTCACTCATCTGAGATCTCCCATACCTCTGGGGCTGAGGGTTACTATAAGCCGGTCCATTCTGCTTATTAGCTTCCGGTTGTGGTCCTCAAAGAGGGCCAGGATGGCCGCATGGAATCCTCCATGATCGCTATGACGGGCCTCAGCTTAAGTATATTATACGTAAGAGCACGCCGGACAGGCACGATCCTTGAGGCAGCTTTCACCAATTACTCAAAGTTACGCGGCCCATCACTGCCCCCATGACAGCATGGCTCAACTAGGCCTCCAAATTGAAGTTCCGTCTCAGGCTTGATATAAACACAAAAAGGCATCAGAAAGGTCAGGAGACTGATAAGGATCATCAGACATTAGTCCCTTAACTGCAGTTTATGCCGATAACTATTAAATTCTAGTATGTTTGTTGCTTTTTTTGTGGAGCTCTAATAAAACACGTCCATTTCTCTTTCGGCTATTAGCTCCGCCTCCTATTGCAAAGTTTTTAACTGCACATATATAATAAAACATTTTGGGCCAGATTACAAGTGAAGCGCTAAATACCGCTTTCAAGATAGCGATATTAATGCTCCACTTTATAATACCAGCACACGCTAATGTGCTCTGGAATTACAAGTTCACAGCAATGTGAGGATATGTAGTATATGTGTGTATTCTTTTTCAACAAGGGATACTAAAACAACAAATCACATTTGAAAATAGAAGTCAATTTAAAAGTCTTAAAATTACATGCTCTATCAGAATCATGCAAGTTTAATTTTGACTTTCCTATCCCTTTCATTTCTGTAGTGTAGGGACCCCCTCCTCACCCACCCCACCTATCTGATTCCCCACAAACAGCTCTCTAACCCTCCTCCCTCTCACTAGGTGCCGCCATCATAGGTACTGGCAGCAGTTTTTTTTTAAATGTATTATTATTTATATAAAAAGAAAATGCTGTAGTGTAGCAATCCCCCCCTCCCCCCCTTTCCATAGTGTAGGGAAACCATCCTTCCCCCTTCCCCACTAAACATTTATTTTTTCCCCTTCCACACTAAACATGTATTATCTATAGTGTAGAGAATCCCCCCTTCTGCAATGTGCCGCCCACCTGCCTCTCTCCTTCCCTCCCACGCCACCGATGCCAGCACCACAACTTGGTGCAGTGACACAGAGCATTGGTGATCTACCTTCATATAGTAAAGGGGGCACGATCAATGCTACCTTACCATATGAAGGCAGATGCATTCTGCCTCTGGCTGCAGCCTTACCTGTCAGGGTTGACAGCCCAGAACCGCAGCATAAGGCAGAAGGTTAGACATAGCTACTACGTCAACAGGGTACACTGAGCAAAGTACCCTGTAATGTAGTAGCTATGTCTAATAGGCTTAAGGGGTTAATACATTTATTTCAATAATAAACTTTTATATATATACTGTATATATATATATATATATATATATATATATATATAAAATGTAAATATAAGTGTAATATTTATGTTTGACGTATTTTGTTATACTTTTATTCTATCCCTAACACTTTACTTCAGATCTCAAGTCGTGCTTGAGCGCAACATTTATCTTTCAACTTGTAATATGAGCAATGTTTAGCGAGACTGCACTATCCATTGAAAGTATAGGGTGTACTAAAGATATGACAGTTGCGCTAAACATTTTCTGGTAATCCTGTTTTACTATGGACCTGTAATACCAAATTGGTCTCTAATCTTAGTACTGGCTGCGATATTTATAGCGCACCCTGAGCTATCAATAGCGCTCCACTATTTATCTAGGCCAAAATGTTTAATTATAATTAAAGAAACATGAAAACCAATTTTTATTTTAAAATTTCCAATTTATTTCTATTGCCAAATTTGCTTCATTCATATGGTATTCTTTGTTGAAGAGCATACCTAGACCATGTATATAAATACGCTACAAAAAGTGTGATCAACCACTTTGTGTTTAAAGGGACAGTCTACACTAAAATTGTTATTGTTTAAAAAAAAAATAGATAATGCCTTTACTACCCATTCCCCGGCTTTGCACAACCAACATTGTTATATTAATTTACTTTATAACCTTTAAACCTCTAAATGTAGGCCTGTTTCTAAGCCACTACAGACAGTCTCTTAATCACATGCTTTTTTATTTGCTTTTCACAACAGGAGACTGGTAGTTCATGTGGGCCATATAGATAACATTGTGTTCACGCCTAGGGAGTTATTTAAGATTTAGTACAACACAGTACTAAATACAAGTCAATAGATAATAAATGGGCTCTCAGAAGATGCTTAGATATAAGGTAATCACAGAGGCAATAAGTGTATTATTATAACTGTGTTGGTTATACAAACTGGGGAATGGGTAATAAAGGGATTATCTATCTTTTAAAACAATAACAATTCTATTGTAGACTGTTCCTTTAATCTTCCAAAGGGGTTATTATGGAGTTAAGTCAGCTCTAAAGTGGCAAAGCACTACTGGTCCTCAGCAGAACATGGCTCCTGAGCCAATAAGGTATAGTATAAGCATTTAGTCACTGATTACTGGCTGTATTCATCTCTGGAGCAGAAATGCATTGCCACTCTAGAGCTGACTAACTATGAGCCAGATTACGAATGATGCGCTAACAGTTACGTGTGAGCAAAAAGGGATTTGTCGTTAATATTTGCGTGTTTGGTGTTGAAGCACTCGTATTACAAGTTAAAAGTAAACGCGAACGCGTGAGTGCAAGCACAATTTACGCTAGAATGATTACCGTTGAACAAAACACATCAAAAATACATTAAAAAGTACATAATAACACTATCTAATATTTTTTTTTTTAAATATTACACAAAAAAGTTCAAATTTTATATAAATATATACTGTATATAGGTATAGATATATATTGTACTAAAATACCATCAGATTTATGTAGAAATATGTATTTATGAATAAATAGAACATATTCTTCTATTTGAAGAACATTATAATTTTAAATATTGATATTTTCATGTCGGGTTAGTGCACTTGAGAATATGCTATCGGGCTTACATGCCAGTAGGGTGCTAGTTTTTTCCCCACTTTTTTGCTCCATTGACTTCTATGGGGGTATACGTTAATGCAATCACCATATTCAAATTTTGTCTTTTTGTGTGCATTGGGTTAGCGCTCATGCAAAAACATTTTACTTTTAACCATTTTACTTCCGCTACCCGAAGCGTGCACAAACCTTACTTCTAGCGAAGTTACTGCGAGAGCCTTAAATACTGCCCTATATATTTATTTCCATTTGCAAGGATTAAACATATAAGTCTGCACGATAAATTATATTATAATTAAAATGGTTAAGTACATTACATTTCTTTATTATGTTTTTTTTTTAAAATGTCATTTTAATCAACTTTCTAAAAAAGTGTTCACAGTGACTGAAAAACAATTGTAACTGAAAATGTTGGGGCACCCTACATATTAAGACAGGTAGTATTATTATTACAGGCTGAAACATTTAAAAACAACAACAATTCTAGTATTTTCCATGAATTCCTTCCTTACCTGTCACTAGTTGAGTGACAGCTTTCATATCCTGATTCAGAATATTTACAGTCACGTTTCGATCTGACTGTAAGTACAGCGGATTCCCCTGCAGGTAGAAGAAAGCGGTAGAACAGTTTAGCTCCTAAAACATACAGAGTAGAGAGACAACGTCAAGCATGCCAATGAATCACGCAGTTTAATCATTTAAATACCCTTGAGGCAATGCAATCTAATGCCTGTAATCCAAATTCATTTGTCGTATTCAATCAAAGCAAAAATACTCCTGACGCAATGGATTCTGAATTCTAATTCTAAATTATTCTTCAAGCTCTTTCAAAATAATGTTTAACTCAGGCTAGGGGGAAAAAACCTTTAAAATGTTATAATGACCTTTATTTTTTGCCACATTTTTGGGATAGTGTAATTTAATTTTAAATAGCTCAAAGTAGCTGCAGAACTGTAGGCTTGTTCCAAACTGAGATATCTAGTAACAAATATACAAATCTTTTATATTTTCTGTTATGATGTTTGCAAATTAGTATAATGCAGCCTAGATAGAAGTACATAATCACGCTAAGACAATATCAAATACAAAATACAATTCAAAAATTATTTTAAAGAAAGTTATATGCTAACAACATTTAATTTAACATGTTTTGTTAATCTAGCAATTAAATATGGTAAAAAAAAATGTGACCATATTTATTTGCGTAAAAAACTTTAAAGGGCCATAATTGTCCAAAAATGACTCTAATTCATTAAAGTATGTAATTTAAACAGTATTAACCTTAAACTATTGTGTGTTTAATACCCATAAAGGGGTTAAACACACAGTAGAAGAACTACTTGGGACTTGCAGAGCACTGCTATTACCATGCTGAAACCACAGCTGATCCAATCAGCAGCATTAGTCTCATGACAGCTGATTGGATCAGCGGCAGTTTCCACTTGGAAACTGCCACATCTCTACTGTGTTTAACCCCTTTCTGGGGATTAAACACACAGTAGTGCAGGGTCGATTCTTAAAATTAAATTTACTGTATACTATTATGGCCCTTTAAGTTAAAGTTGCTTGGATGCATATACAAATATGTATTTTGCATTTAAAAAAGAGATATTTAAAATATAATACACGTTTTGGAAAAGCAGATATTTTATTCGTGAAAGAAAACAAATGCTTTTCTTTTTAATGCTGGTTGAGGTATGTTTCTGTCCAATACAACTGTGGGAGTTGTCCTTATCAGCCAGTAAAGAATCTGCATCTAGGGATATGATGTGCATAAATATGCATTTAATATCAATTTAAACAGCCAGCTTTAAAGTAATGGTAAACTTCTCGTTTTAAAATCAGGTCCGGAATCTAAGCAATATTTTAAAGGGACTTTAATTGATTACTTCTAATAAAGATGTGCTGCAAATTACTTTTTAATCTAGTTTTGCCATTCTAATACCCTGCGCTCTGCCTGCCCTCTTCAAAACTTATATTTTTTGTGAGCTAACAGTTTGAACTATTTTCCAATCCGCGCTCTAGCTAAAAGCAAAAGTGCTGAACGGCACTTTTTTTGTAGCTAGAGTGTTGACCAAAGCTCTGTGGATGCGGTAATCATTCTAGCGTAAATTGTGATTGTGCTCAAGTGAAATGCATTACTTTTTAACTTGTAATATGAGCAGTAAACCTGACGCACACAAACAACCACAATAAACCCCTTAGCACTTGTGGGCAAACGTTTGCACTCCACTTGTAATCTGTCCCGTAACGTTTATCATCACTTTAACATAATACTTCTTTGATGCAAAAATAGCAGTGAATGCTGGTAGGGGGTGAAACGCGTGTTGGAAAGTGCAAGGAGGAGTTTAGTGCCGCCCTGAACGCTAGTACTGTGTCGACAGTGCCAAGACAGTTTTGGCTGTGGCGGTTTTCTTTGAGGTATGTGTGAAAGAAGGTGGTGGGGAGGAGAGACTGTTTGTTTTCTCTGGTAGCTCACATCAGCGCTGGGATTCCCTAACAACGGGCAGGATTGCTGTGGTGTGGACTGCCTATATGGTTGGTCTTTCAGCCCTGCTCTTCAGTGTGCTGGGTGGCATTTTGGGACATTCTGTTTTTCTTTTGTTGTTGTGTTTTTCCGTTACTTATTTGTTGAACTGTATGATGACAGCATTATGTTTTCTTTTTTGATACATATAATACATTTGTAAGTTATATAAGAGTGCTTGACTTCTTGTCTTGTGAAAAATGAATGTATTTTCATTCATTATCTTCCTTTGATACTTGAAGTACATGTTTAATTCTTACTCTTTTACAGTTTAATGTTCATTTAAAAGGAAATCCATCTTGTGGACAATGCATTTCTATGGAGGGAATGCTGGCTGATAAGGACAGTTCTGTTGGTGGATAGAGACATGCTTTCAGGGAATAGCATTTAACAAGTATCTTGAAACTGCAACAAAGAAAAAAAATTATTCTGAATCCTATTTAAAAATAAATTTGACAACAATAGGAGCACACAATATTTCACTCCAAAATATATTATATTCATTAGGGACATAGTACCCATATGCTAAATCACTTGAATGTGATGCAGCGTACCTGTAAAAAGATGGCAAGGGAATATCACCCTCACTTTTTTAAAAATGAAGATATTTTTCTTCACCAGAGTAAGTGCTCTGTGAAGTTATACTTCAGCAACTGTCCAACTGCAAGTTAAATAAATAAATAAATACAAGAGCCAATCAGCATTAGCAGTGCAGAGGTCATGCTATGATTTGCTGTAATCTCATGAGATTTACTAAAATCTTGTGAGATTGCTTAGTAGACTTCCTTAAACTGAATAGGGAAATAACATGACTGTGGCTGCACATGCCAGATGCATGCTCCCTTGCAAGTCCTGGGAGTAGTATCCTGACTGACTGCTTAAAGTTCCTTTACAATGGGATGTGAATACTTAGGAAATTTTGAGGTAAGTATCTTTTTTTTTACATAGAGATGTTCAGGTGATATTTTCTAGTCAGCTGCATCACTTCCAAGTGCTTTAACATTTGGGTATCATCCTATATTATAAAAGACAGAGTTTGTCTGAGAAGCCGCATGCGCGATTCAGACAAATTCTTGGGCAAGCATGATCGACGCGCACCCACCCGACAGGAGAGAGAGAGAGAGAAGGAGAGAGAGAGGAGAGAGAGAGGAGAGAGAGAGGAGAGAGAGAGGGGAGAGAGAGGGGAGAGAGAGAGGAGAGAGAGAGGAGAGAGAGAGGAGAGAGAGAGGAGAGAGAGGAGAGAGAGAGAGAGAGAGAGAGAGAGAGAGAGAGAGAGAGAGAGAGAGAGAGAGAATATAAATGAGAATATAACACAACACGGCCCGTGTGAACGGGCTTTAGGACTAGTGTCCCTATAAAGAGACATGAAACTCAATTTATGATTCAGTTAGAAAATACAATTTTAAACAACTGAAATATTAACTTTTATTATCAAGTTTGCTTTATTTTCTTGACATCCATTGTTGAAGGAGCAGCAATGCACTACAGGCAGCTAGCTAAGCTTTAGGTGAGCCAATGACAACAGGTAAATGTGTGTAGTCACCAATCAGCAGCAACCTACCAGTAGTGCATTGCTGCTCCTGAGCTTACCTAGGTATGCTTTTCAACAAAGGATATTAAAATAATGGAGCAAATTATATAATAGAAGTAATTGGATAGCTATTTTAACACTGCATGATCTTTCAGAATCATGGAAGTTTAATTTTAATTTTACTATCCCTTTAAGGCTTGCTTCATCTATTTTTTCCAGCTTTTCATTAGTGGGTGTCCCTCCAATTAATATGTATAGTTATATGAGGTGTCCAATATATAAGCAAAAAAACGATAGTAAGCAAAAAAATGATAGTAAGCAACACGACTTGATTGGTTAAGACAACCCTTGACCTGGGTGCACAGCTTTTCTCTTAAAGATATGAAGCACAGTTAACATAATACAGTTTATAGTTACACCACTTTACTAAGGACTTTTAAATATGTGACTTTGCTAAAATAAACTTTAAAAAATAATTGAATATTCAATCATTTATATGAGCAATTATAAACACAGGCTAAAGATTACACTTCACAACGGACTGTCAGTAATTGGTATAGTGGTCAGTTATATCTTCTGCTCATAACTGTGGGTTCAATAAGCAATCCATTAAGCAACAAGATTATAGGGTATATGGGATTTTCATTTCAACAACAAACTCCGTATTTAGTAGGCAGTATAAATTAATAGGCTAAAGCCTTTAGCTCATCACTCTTAGGAATAAAGACCCCATCATCTCAATACCATTGATTGATGAGGTCATATTCCAAATTTAAGACAAACAGTCCCCTTATCGTCAATTTGAAAATCCAATTTACCTCATGCTTAGCTAAGAAATCAATCCCTATCTCCACCCCTTATTGAAGTATAGATTATTTCTATTGATGTCCGCTTAAAACTAGAAACCATTTGCTGATGTATTCTAACAAAATGTTGCACTAATGGAGTACTAGCTGACCCTAACTTTATAGTGGACTGTAAATCACACTCAGTACATGTTATTAAATAGGTGACATTCTTGGAAGTGCTGCTCATTCATGTATTTTTTTAAAAAAAAGTTTCACTGGTGATACTGGATGTAAAACTGCCACTCAAATTTATAGAATCGAGGTTTTGTTTGGCCGTTATAAACAGTGACGTCATCTACAACAGGGATGTGTAAAAGAGGGTTATAGAGAATGTCTTTGCAGCACACATTGTGGTTTATCACAACTCTAGTGAAAGTCCAAGAAATATGGCAGCAATCAGTAGTTTAACAAATGGTCTTTATTTAGAGCACAGCTGTGCTCTAAATAAAGACCATTTGTTAAACTACTGATTGCTGCCATATTTCTTGGACTTTCACTGCATTTAGTAGGGTTTGGTGGTACCCCTACATGGCGTGCAAGTAGTTCAGGTGCTGATTGATATTTCTTGGACATTATCACAACTCTAGGACAGCTGTTAAAGGGCTACTTCCTAACCTGAAGACCAGAAATCCACAGGATCCTGAGGGTACTTGGCCCTATTTGTTATTCATTATTTCTAAAGTGTCCGTAACAGAGTTTTGGTTATGGACAAAACCATTTAAAATTGCTATCAGCACTACCATGTTTGTGGGGCTCTTAAGTCGGTGTGAGTTTTCTCAATTGGTTGATTGCATTTGCCCTATATATGTAATCTGCTAAGCACTTTAAACAATTATAAGCTTAACAACATAAGCTTAACAACATGCTTGAACAGAGGAAAATGTGTGTAACTGTAAATTATCTGCATCTCTGTTTTATTAGGGTAAAGTAGTCCCGCTGTATAGAACAAAAGGCATCTCACAAAACTCACAGAAGCAAAGGAGGTGCTGAGAATGGGTGTTTGGTTGTTGTTCTTTAAGTGTGGTCGGGTATTTCACCAAAACCTCATTCTAGTATGCAGAATTATTATTATTATCAGCTATTTGTAGTGTGTCAGCAGATTCCGCAGCGCTAATTCATAAAGACTATATTCCCCTTTTAAAGTATCTTGTATCACGGTCAAGTCTAGCTATTTCAAAGATGAGAAGTTTTTCTAATTTTTATTTATATTTTATTTCCCTTTCAAGTTTTCTTTTGAGCATACATTAGAGAGGCCTGTTTTATAGAGGGAGATTTTTTATTGTTTGTTTGTTTAGTAAGGTTTTGAAAACATTTTTGTGATGCCGGTTGTTGATTATGATGGAGCTGATCTAGCAACTTACAGCTGTGACGAGAGACAATTTCAAATCTTTATGCATTCTGCAGTTTTTCAAATTGCATTGTGGGCATTTTTTTCTCTGAAAGATATTATTTCATGAACAGCTTTTATTAAATTTAGCCCTATGTCTACCAAATTGTGAATGAAGCAATGAGCTGGATTGGCCTACCAGGATACCAGGAGATTTCCCGGTGGGCTGCAGCAGCTGGGGCTGGAAAGCTACAATTTAAAGGGGTGATTAATGGATGCAATTGGGTTGTAGGGTTGCTATATAACATCTATCTGACATTTTTAATTAATGCAATGTAATATAATTTAATTTTGAAAACAAAATTGGGGAAGAAGTGTCCCAGTAATCCCCATTTGCGAGAAATGGGGCATGTGCATTCTACCGTGTTGATGGACAGTAGGGCTGGTCTTCATATTTTTCCAGGGCTGCTTTTTATCTCCAGTCCGGCCCTGAACAGATAAGATTCCTAGCTCATTCCTTATTTTAACATAATTTCCAGGTTGTTCAGTAAAATTTATATAATAAATACTGGGTACTTAAATGTCCAGTGTTTTTAAAGTCCCCTGAGTGTCAGCTAAATCTAAAGGGCCTCCTATGCCTCTAAACATTACAAACATGGCCTAAAAATTAACACTGTACATTTTCAATTATATGCAGGACAGGCTACGAAAGAGGTGTTAAATCAGTGCTGTATGTGTGTGTTTCTGGCAGTTAATGGGTTCAACTACTTCTGTGTAAATGAGTTGCTGGCAACAAAGGGGATACAATGACTGCTTAGTTGTGAAAAATATACATGGTGGGATCAATGATATATGGACAAGCTAAAGGAGAAGGGAACAGGTACAATAGACAAGACAAATATAATACTGTTGTATTATGAAGAGCTTTATCGTTATAAGTATAAGAAGCACACAGTTAGTGAAGGAGCAAAATCATAGTAGCATGGTCAGTGGCTAGTCAGTCTCTTTTAGTATATATTGTGCTTTCAGACAGAACTGGTCCTACTTAAAAGTACAGTCCAGCCATAAAATAGAAAGGAATCTGCCGGCGAACAAAAGATTTGTGAACCCTACAAAATTATGTTAGACTTCCCTCTAGGCACACTGTAAAAGGGGTCCATGTCTGATTGCCACCATTATACTTGATAACACTACTCAAGGGTGATAAGTAACATACCATAATAAAATGTATGGAAAGGTAGTTGAGGACAAGTATTTAAGACCCAGGATCACCCACAGCCTCCATTCACCTCTTCCTAATTAATTAGCAGCAAGCTGTGAACTCACACTGAGGGTTCCATGTATGAAGCCGCATAAGCTGCTCCGGAGCCCTTATGAGACAGGTCCGCACATGTAAGAAGCAATGATCATTAGACCTCTGAGGTGGTGAGGAGAAATCACCCCGACCTTGCTCGCTCCGGATGATTGACAGACCAATCGCGCAAAAGAAGGGGGGAGCATTACACACTCGTCGGAGTGTGTAATGATGCATACGGCCAGCAGACGAACAGATACGCTGCCTGTATGCAGCAAAGGCATGCAGACAACTTCTCAAGTTGAGGAGCTTGTCCGTACTTGACAATTCAAACAGAAAGGCGTTTGGTTTGGGCGAAGCAGGGATAGCAAAGTGCAGTGCGAATAAGAAATATTATGAATAATGTCAGAGCTCAAAGAGTGCTAGGATTTTGTTTATAGCAAATGTTTGTGTTGGTGCTAACTAATTAAAATATATCTGCATGGTTTACAAGCTACTGCTGCTGTAACAAGTTAGGCTAAAGGACCATATTATTTGCTTGGGAAAGAGAGCACCATGTTTGTCTTATAGTTCCAAATACAAAACCAAATCTGCATTATCTAATAGTGTTTGTGATGACACATAGTAGTTACCCACTGCTGCAATCAATAAGGGAGGACATTTTTCCCTCCTAAATAATACATCAACTAAACCAACATTAAGTTGGTCAAACTTCAAGTATGTGTGCAGTGAAGACCAACTAAAATCACTACAAAAATGCTCGAACCTTGGCTTTGCTTTGATTGGTCATGAGACCACCTCTGCTTAGTTTGGATGAACAGGATGTTGTTATGAGTCAAGCTAAAAGCTAATTTTATCCCAAGGGCTACAGAGGTTATGAAACTTGTGTAGCTTTTTCTTTTCCAAGAAAAAATATTTTTATCTCAGCAACTGAATAAATTTGCAAGGCTCTGAGAACATCCTCTTAATAATAAGGCATCTGTATTTTTTAGATTGCAGCAAAGAACACCTTTATGCAAACTGGTTAGCAAGGGACAAAGTGATGAATTGAATATTGTCATCAAATATCTTATAATAGCATTTAATCCAGGCAATGCATGAGAATAGAGGTGTCGGTCACAATAAATATATTTGTAAATAGGCTCATATAAGGCTTTCTGAAGCTAATGGTATCTTCTGTGTACTTTTGTTTGGGTCTTTCATAGCAGTTAACACTTGGTATTTAACTACTAAGAGCCGTTAAAGATCAACATGGGCATTTTTGGTTGAAACTTGCTAATAGAAGAGGGCATTACTGCATAATCACACTGTTATTAGCAGAACTCTGAATAAATAGTCTAATGCCTTCTTAAGATGCACCAAATCCATTTAGAGGTCCCCTTGCAATAACAGTCATTTTAACGATTAACAAAATTCTGTTCATTACTATAAAGAATAATAGGACATTAATTGCTTGTATTTTGGAACTTGCTTCTATGAGATTGACTTTAAAGGGATAGGAAAGTTGAAATTAAACTACCATGATTCACACAGATGGCTCAATGATCAAAGCTTCTCTAGCTTGAAGAGAAATTGCTGTGCAGTCTTCACAGAGGCTGATCTCACTGATTACTCAAAGAAAAAGGGTGTAACCCTCCAGCACTGCAAAATCTCTCTCATTTCTATATGTGAAGGAGAGACAAGCCCATTGCAAGATAGCACTGCATGATATGAGAGTTTCGTTGCACTTACACTTTGTGCATTGTATTTTATAATACTTTACGCTTCAGATTGGATCTTTTCTATTTAATACATTTAGATTTAGATCCAGCAGTGATTTTACCAATTCTGATTATGTTTTGAAAGTTTCTGTGATACTTTAACAAATTATACTTTGTATATTTCTGTGTATCTTTTACAATATATATTTTCCCTATTGTAAAATAAAACACAGCTTCAGAAAATGAGAGGGACAGGGGAGTTCCCAGGGTATGTCAGAAGCTCTATCACAAGTTTTGTGACATGCTGTAAGCATTTTAAACACGCTGCTCTCACAGATTTTTCTCACTAGTGATGAAGGTGTGAGGTTTGCTCAAAATTCACAACAAACTTATTTAACTGACAGAAAAGTAATATATACTAAACTACAGGCAAAAGCAAGTTAAATTGCAATGAAAACATTTTGATTTAATTTGTAATTGATGCAAACTGAGCCTTTATATCAGCCACAGGTGTTCCCCAGTTACCTTCTCTCTCCCCTGTGACATTCTGTATTCCAGATAGCTTCATTACGTGCTATGGAAGGCATCTCTTATACCTCTGAGACTTCCATGTTCAGACCTTTTTCTTATGGAATTCAGTGAGTTCAGCCCCTGTGAAGTCTGCACTATAGAGAATCTTTGCTTATCGGGCCCATAAAAAGTAATGAAGCTCTGCTTAAAGGGATATTAAACCCATTTTTGTTCCTTTCACGATTCAGATAGAACATGCAATTTTAATCAACTTCCTAATTTACTCCTATTATCATATTTTCTTTGTTCTCTTGTTATCTTTATTGGAAAAATCAGGAATGTAACCTTAGGAGCCGGCCCAATTTTGATTCAGCACCCTGGGTAGTGCTTGCTGATTGGTGGCTACATTTAGACACCAGTCAGCAAGTGCTACCCATTTGCTAAACAAAACATAGGCTGGCTCCAAAGCTTACATTCCTGCTTTTTCAAATAAAGATTACAAAAGAATGAAGAAAAAATGATAATAGGAGTGAATTAGAAAGTTGCTTAAAATTGCATGCTCTATCTGAATCATGAAAGAAAATAATTGGTTTTCAAATTAATTTAATACTGAAGCTGTCAATTTTAAATAGAAGAAATACAATGTTCAATGTAATTTGTAAAATATACAAATAAATATACAAAGTATGATCCTAATTTGTTAAAGTTCCACAAACTGTGAAAGCATAATTAGAATTGATAACATCACATTCTTAAATACACTGCTGTATACAAAATAATATACAAAATAGAAAGTGAAAAGTTTAAATGTATTAAAACTTAAAGTGAATGTAAATTTTGATGCTAAAGTGTCCGGTTTTTTAAAACTTTGATTAAAAACAGGGACACTTTAATTCATCAAAATTTTCATTTCACTCCTGTTGTGAAAATAAACTTACCTTTAAATTTTCACAGCAGCTCCAGCTTCCTCCACCCGTTTCAAAGCCTCTTCCTGGGTCTAAAATGAGGCATCCAGCTTCCTCCAATCACAGCAGCGAACCAGATACGGAATCCCCCGGGGGGGGGGGGGGGAAGATGTGATTGGAGGATGACCTATCAATCATTTCTGACATCAGAAATGGCTTGTGAGACCAGAGGAAGCTGGAGCTGCTGTGAAGTTTAAAAGGTAAGTTTTTTTGTCACAACAGGAGTGAAATGTAAATTTTGATGAATTAAAGTGCCCCTGTTTTTAATCAAAGTTTTAAAAACCGGGCACTTTAGCATCAAAATTTACATTCACTTTAATGTGTAAAGTTATAAAAAAATACAAAGCACAAAGTGTAAATGCAGCAGAACTGTCATGTTATTGCACTGGGCTTCTCTCTCCTTCACATGCAGAAATGCAGGGAATGCCCCTTGAAGAAGTATAGTAAAATCTGCCAATAATTTCACTAGGGATCTCGCAGTGCTGGAGGATAATTTTAGACCATCTCATCTGAGCGGAAAGCTTTAGATCATCAGGCCCAGAGTTTTAAACAACTTTTAATTACTTCTGTTATCAAAGTTGCTCTATTCTCTTGATATCCTTCACTGAAGAGTAGGCTCAGGAGCAGCAATGCACTACTGGGAACTAGCTAGGGCTGCAACTAATGATTATTTTCGTAATCGATTAATCAGCCGATTATTTTTTCGATTAATCGACTAATCGGATTAAAAAAATATTATTCCCATATTTAAAGTAAAATCCACATACTGTGTGTAATAAATATAAATGTCGGACTAAAACTTTACAACTTTACATTAGCACAACTGTTGGTCTATTTTTTTAAGCAGAGAAACATTTTTTTTAATTAAGCAAAACAAAACCACAAACTGTTTTAAAAAAATGTAGAACTAGTAAGAGGTAGACTATCACTGTTTATAACATTCTGTTATTCACTCTTTCAGAAACTATGCATTGAAATGCAAAAATGTCCACATGCTCCTGGCTAAGGCTGGCTCTCTTTTACAGCTATTTTGCCTGCAGCAGAGAAGAGGCAATCAGATGATGTTGAGGTGCCTGAGATGCATAAGTAGGGTTTTTGCCAATTTCACCAAGGTGGGCTATTTATCTTTGTTGTGTAAACAGGTAATAGTGACATCAATTCATATAACAACTCCCATCAATCTAGGGCTAGGTGTAAATAACAAGCTTGGCACTATTTCATGCAAAGCATAGTCCCAAATCACCTGATTTAATATAAACAATCCAAATGATAACTCCTATTATTTATGGTTTGCACATAAGCCTAGAGTGGTTGTAAACTTAAAAATACATTTATAGTGAAAAAGTGAAAAGTAAGCATCTGTAGATGTCCTTTAGGCTAAGGACATAACCATAAAACACAATATCATGTGCAGGAGCTCATTGGAGTAAAGCAGCTAGTGCTGTGCACAGACCAACTAATTGCTAACCAACTAATCGATTATGCCGATTAGTTGTTGCAGCTCTAGAACTAGCTAAACATATCTGGTGAGCGAATGACAATAGATATACTGTATATGTGAAGCTACCATTACTAGCCAGCTCCAACAGAGCATGGCTGATCCTAAACGTTGCAAGAGAACAAAAACATGATAACAGACATATTTTTTACTTTACTGTTCCTCATTCTAATGAATTGGTATTTGTAACAGAGTACTTGGAGCTTAATATGATGCAGAGACCACAGAGACCACCTGATGACATACAGGGTTCAATTAAAAAATCATTCTAAAATTTTCGTTCAGTATCGGAAAAATGGGATCACCATTGTTTTTAATTTATTTTTTATTCTATTTTTATTGAGGTCAAACATGTCTTTACAGGCACATGATCCATATTGACATTATACATGGATATCGTACAATTTACAGTCAGAAAGTTTAACATACATTCACAATGTACAATCTTATTCCCTTAGTTGTATTATTAACAAAATAATCTTTAGGTATGTTTTTTTTGAGAATAAAAAACATAATTTATGCTTACCAGATAAATTTCTTTCCTTCTAGATAGGTAGAGTCCACGGATTAATTCCTTACTGTTGGGAAATACAACACCTGGCCACCAGGAGAAGGCAAAGACACCCCAGCCAAAGGCCCCTATTTATCAAGGGCTGGCGGACCTGATCCGACACTGCGGATCAGGTCCGCCAGACCTCGCTGAATATGGTGAGCAATAGGCTCGCCGTATTCAGCATTGCACCAGCAGCTCACAAGAGCTGCTGGTGCAACGCCGCCCCCTGCAGACTCGCAGCCAATAGGCCCCCAGCAGGGGGGTGTCAATCAACCCGATCCTACTTGATTGGGTTGATTTCCGTCGATGTCTGTCCGCCTGCTCAGAGCAGGTGGGCAGGTTATGGAGCAGCGGTCTTTGTGACCGATGCTTCATAACTGCTGTTTCTGGCGAGCCTGCAGGAAGGAAAGGAATTTATCTGGTAAGCATAAATTATGTTTTCCTTCCTAAGATAGGGAGAGTCCACGGCTTCATTCCTTACTGTTGGGAAAACTATACCCAAGCTCCAGAGGACACTGAATGAATAACGGGAGGGAACAAAAAGGAAGAGGCGGACCCTATTCTGAGGGCACCACAGCCTGCAAATCTTTTCTCCTGAAAGCTGCTTCAACCAAAGCAAAAACATCAAACTAGTAAAATTTTGAAAAAGTATGTAAGGAGGACCAGGTAGCTGCCTTACAAATCTGATCCATAGAGACCTCGTTCTTAAAGGCCCAAGAGGAAGCCACTGCTCTAGTGGAATGAGCCATGATCCTCTCAGAAGGACTATGTCCCGCTGTCTCATAAGCTAAGCGGTTGACACTACTTAACCATAAAGATAGGGAAGTTGAAGTAGCCTTCTGCCCCTTACGCTTCCCATAAAATTTTACTTGAATCGTGCCTTGTGTGCACCTTTCTCTTTTTCTTTTCCATATCTACTATTCACTGAGCCAAGGGAGGAATCACTTGGCTGGACAGAGGCTTGCTTAAAAAAAAGGCATTGTCCCTACCAGGACACAAAGTTTGGAAATAAGAGCCATCGAATATCACCAATAACACCTTTGTGGAGTAATTAATAAAGGTACAATACTAATCCCTATATATATATATATATATATATATATATACACACACACACACTGGTTATACATTGACTTTATAACCTCCTACTGTGCACAGTATAATTTTGTATATATTTCTACATTATCATCTATTTATAGTTTATAATATCTGCATATAATATCTGCATAAAGACAGAGACCAAGACAGGGCAAATAGCATTTCCTTTGGTTTGTAAACTCCTTAGTAGCCAGAAGAAAGAACTTCAAGGCGCAAACCACATCCAAGTGGTTAAGCAAACATTCCTTCGATGAAGAAGGATTAGGACACAAGGGAGGAACCACAATCTCTTGATTGATGTTGCCATCTGACACAACCTTAGGAGGAAAACCTAATTTAGTACGTAAAACTGCCTTATCTGCAAGAAAAATCAGATAAGGCAACTCACATCGCAAAGCAGAGATCTCAGAAATTCTGTGCGCAGAGGCAATAGCCATTAAAAAGAGAACCTTCCAAGATAACAATTTAATGTCAACAGAATGCAGAGGCTCAAATGTAGTTTGTTGCAAACACGAAGAACAAGATTTAAGCTCCAATGAGGAGCCCCAGAACTAAACACAGGTCTGATCCTAATCAGAGTCTTAACAAAGGACTGCACGTCTGGAAGCTCAGCCAGCCTCTTGTGCAATAAAACCGACAGGGCCGAAATCTGTCCTCTCAGGGAACTAACAGAAAGGCCCTTCTCCAGTCCATCCTGGAGAAAAGATAAGGTCCTGGCCATCTTAACTATGTGCCAGGAAAAACCATGCTCTTCGCACCAGAATAAGTAGGTCCTCCACCCTTGGGTGGTAGATACGCCAATTGGTTTACTAGCATGAATAAGAGTATCAATGACACTCTCAGAGAAACCTCTCTTTATTTATTATTATTTATTTTATTTATAAAATATTTTACCAGAAAGGATACATTGAGATTTCTCTCGTTTTCAAGTATGTCACGGGTCCACAAAACATTGCATTGATACAATAGGGTACAATAAAATACAAAAACAATATTAATACATAATATATGTAAAATTTAACATTGAACAGGTAGGAAATATATAATCAACCATGACAGGTGCATTCTGTTTTGAGATATGTAGAGAGGGATCTCTCAAAGGATTTTAGACTTGGGGAAGGTTTGAAAGTGTGCGGGAGGTTGTTCCATAATTGTGGTGCACTGTAGGAAAAGGAGGATCAAGCTGCTTTCTTTTTGTATTGCTGGCAAACTAAATATTGTGCGGTACTGGATCGGAGGTTATAGGAGGGTGGGAACACCCAGGGAGAGCATTCTTCCAGAAAAGCTCTTCACAATGGTGGGTCCCATAGTTACATTGTAGCACAAAGCGGCAGAATGAGTTATACATTGTATTAATGTATTTGCTGTACAATCTATTCCTTTACTGTAGGGCTTAGGCAGGATTTGTTTCTGTACAAGGCACCTAGCTATGGATAGAGTTTAGATGCAAGTTTTTTTATGTGGAGGCCAAAAGATAGATTTGGGTCTAACAACATACCCAAGTATTTGAAAGAGTGGCCTGCGGTCAGTGTGTGATTTGATTTTGTTTTGATGCGTAGATGGGAATTTTGTAGTTTATGTAATTTAGATCCCATTCCAAAGATCATTGTGACAGTTTTGTCAGTGTTTAGTTTGTTTTTTGAGATCCACTTTTCTACCTCTGTGAACTGGTCTTGGAGCAATGCCTCAAGCTGCGGTAGATCGGATTTGCTTGCATAGATTACCGTGTCGTCTGCGTACATGTGTACAGTTGAGGATTTGCAGACATTTGGCAGATCATTCATAAATAATGTGAATAGTAGGGGGGCGAGAATGGATCCTTGGGGAACACCACACGTGACTGGGAGAGGGAGGGAGTTGCTGTCAGAAATGGAGACTGTTTGTGATCGATCCGATACATATGATCGAAATCAGGTTAGCGGACGATCACCAATATCTGAGTTTTTAGTTTGAGCAGTAGTATGTTGTGGTCTACTGTGTCAAAGGCCTTTGCAAAATCAAGGAAAATTGCTCCAGTTAGGTCTCCTTGTTCCATGCCAGTTTGGATGTTGTTGCAAACTTTTAGGAGGGCAGTTGTAGTGGAGTGATTCGTGCGAAAACCTGATTGATCAGGGGTCAGATAGTTAGATTGTTGGTAATACTCACATAGTTGTGTATGGACGCATTTTTGACAATACTGGGAGCAATGATATTGGGCGATAGTTAGAAACCAAGTTTATCTCATCACGTTTATGGATAGGCACTACTCTTGCAGTCTTCCAAAGTTTGGTATCCAGACACCAAGGATTCATTAATTAGTGTTGTGACAGGTTTAAGAATTGCTGGCACACTGAGCTTCACAGCATTGCTGGGATTTGATCAGTCCAGACTGGTTTATAATTTTTAGATTATTATGGTGTTTCTTAATGACATTGATGGATACAGGTCTAAAATTGAACTTTTCTATATTGGGTCTTTGCAGATTTAGTGGGGCCTGATTCACATTTGATAACCTCCCCCCCCCCCCTTCAACCATAGCACAGAAAACATACACTCATCCTTAGGCCCTGGCAAACTCCTCTGACACGGTACCTACGCAGATGTTCCCGTACTGCTGAGCGACACTGGAGGAAATTCTCGATTTCTGCTGACTTTCTTCATCTATAAGTTCATCTTGAACTCTTACTATTCTGCCTTAATATATATAAGCAACATTACTTCTCTACTCTTATCTCTACTCTTTCTTCAAACCCAAAACGACTGTTCTCCACATTCAATACTCTTCTCCGCCCACTCCCACCTCCCACCACAACTTTTCTCTCAGCCCAAGATTTTGTCAGCTAATTCAACAACAAAATCGACTCCATCAGAAATGAAATCAGCTCTCAACATACTACCAGTCTCCCACCCCCTCAAAAGCTCACAATCATCCAAAACCCACAAAGCCCAAAATATAGCTCTTTTGCCCCTCTTACAGAGGATGAAGTTTCTGCCCTTATACTATCCTCTCACCTCACTACCTGTCCCCTCGACCCCATCCCCTCACAACTACTCCCCTCCCTCTCTTCTACCCTTACTCCTATACTCACACACATCTTCAACCTCTCCCTCAGCACTGGTATAGTTCCCACATCTCATAAATATGCATTAGTCACACCTATCCTCAAAAAACCATCACACAATCCAACCTCCCCATCGAACTACCGCCCTATTTCCCTACTACCTCTTGCCTCAAAGCTTCTTTAAAAGCTAGCATATGCACGTCTATCCCATTTCCTTACATTAAACTCCCTCCTTGACCCACTGCAATCTGGATTTTGCCCCCTTCACTCAACAGAGACAGCAATTGTTAAGGTTACCAATGACCTACAGACAGCAAAATCAAAAGGCCACTTCTCTCTACATTATCCTCCTTGATCTGTCTGCAGCCTTTGATACTGTCGACCCACCCTCTTTTGCTCCATCTGTGACACAGATTTCTCTTGGTTCTCTTCCTAGCCTGTCTAACCATACCTTTAGTGTAGCCTTCTCTGGGGTATCCTCTGACCCGTTACCTCTTTCTGTTGGGGTAACTGCAAGGCTCTGTCCTCGGGTCCCCTTCTTTTCTCAATCCACACATCCTCACTAGGTTCCTTAATAAAGCCCCACGGGTATCATTATCATTTGTATGCCAACGATACCCCAAATCTACCTCTCTGCACCAGAATCTCCTTCCTTGCTAACCCGTGTCACTAACTGTCTCTCTCATATCTCATCTTGGATGTCCTCTCACTACCTCAAGCTAAATCTCTCCAAAACTGAGCTCCTTATTTTCCCCCCTTCTTCCAAAATCTCCACCCCCATGTCTTTAAAGCTGTTGACAACTCCATCATTACCCCAACCTCACATGCCCGATTTCTTGGGGTCACACTTGACTCAGATCTTTCTTTCACTCCTCGCATTCAGTCCTTGGCTAAAGCCTGCCGCTTCCACCTTAAAAACAACGCTAAAATTAGATATTTCCTTACACAAAACACAACAAAGATTTTAATTCACTCTCTCATCCTTTCCCGCCTCGACTACTGCAACTCTATCCTTTCTTGTCTCCCTAGCTGCCACATAGCTCATTTACAATCCATAATGAATGCCTCTGCCAGGCTCATCTTCCTGCACATCGCTCTTCATCTGCCGCAACTCTCTGCCAATCCCTTCACTGGCTTCCTCTTGCCTCCAGGATTAAACACAAAATTCTCACTCTGACACACAAAGCCCTCAATTGCACTGCTCCCCCTACATCTCAGACCTTGTCTCCAGATAATCTCCCTCCTGTCCCCTTCGCTCCGCTCAGGTTCTCCTACTCTCCTCCTCTCTTGTTACCTCCTCACATTCCCGTCTACAAGATTTCTCAAGACTGGCTCCCATCTTATGCCTTGCTCCACAAGAATCTCCCTAGTTTTAAAAGCTTCAAGTCCTCTCCCGAGACTCTACTATTCAGGGACATTTACAACCTACACTAACCTTCCTATCTCCACTGTTATCCCCTAAAACCCCATAGCATGTAAGCCTATGGGCCCAGCTGTTTGTAGTTCACCTTCATAGAGCCGACTACAACAGTGCAACTCTCAGCAGGACCCTCTCTCCCCATTTGATCCCTGTAATCGTTTTTTTTATATACCACCCCATGTTCATAGCGCTGCAGACCTGTTGGCGCTCTACAAATACCTGATAATAATAAAAATAATAATTTGTAGTTTCAGGATGTTTGTCATTTATTAGTTTGTCAATCATGGTGGTGGAGCACCCGACAAAATAATTGTTAACGGCATTTACTACTTCTAAGGGAAGTTGCAGGGTTTGGTTGTCCACTTTGACAGTGGAGGGTTGGGAGTGGATTGGGGAGAATTTAGTTATTTATGACTTTCCAAAACTTTCTAGGGTTTGATATGTTATTGTTCAGATTTTAACAGAAATATTGGGCCTTGGCCAATTTTGTTTGTTTAGTGCATATATTCCGCAATTGTCTATATACACAGTGATCGTTCATAGAGCCAGTATGCTTGAACTTTGACCACAATGAATCTTGAAACTGGTACATTTGAATGAGGTCACCTGTGATCCAATTCATATGTGCTCCTTTTACTCTCACCTTACGCAGCCGGGCATGCAAATTCCAAACTTGTAGGAGTTCGGACTGAAAGAATTCAACTGCAGAGTCTATATCTGGGATTAGGTTTAATCTGTGCCAGGGGAGGTTCTTGATGTAATTTAGAAATGATTGGAGATAAATTTTTTTGAAGGACCTGGTGTATTTTAACCTTGGGGAGAGGATTTAGTAGCCTTTATTTTGCGCACACAGTACACTAAGCCTGTGGCCACTGAAACTGTTAGGGAGAACACCTGCCTCCTGGATTCGGTCAGGAGAAGTGGAGAGAATCCAATTGAGCAGGGTGTGGTTATGGCTTTTAATGTTTATGCGAGTTGGGGAGGAGATTCAATGCGTTAGCTGCAAAGTCTTAAACAGCGAGCAAGAACTATTATTTTTAGTATTCAGCCAATGAATATTAAAATCTCCAAAGACCAAAATTTAACTTTTTGGGTTTTGAGCTATGGTTTCACTAAGGAGATGGGCTATGTCAGAAAGAGAATTCACATCTCAATCTTTGCTAAGACTAAGGGGGGTAGTTATCAAGCCGTCAACCTCAAATACGCTGGAATTCCGCAGCGTATTTGTGGCGAGGCTGATTCGCCTTAGTTATCAAAGGCTCGAGACCGGCAAAAGTAGAATTTTGTGACGTAGCATCGATCCTCCGGACTCCGTCCGACACAGATCGATTCTTACGTCACTCCAGATGTTCCGCACACAAGTGCGGGCACATTCTCACTACTTTTGCTAGTTATCAAAAAACTAGCAGGTACGCTCGGCCACTTTTACGGCCCAGCGTACCTGGTTTCAATCCGCCACCCCTGGAGGCGGCGGATCCCATAGGAATCAATGGGTGTCTGACCATAGCGAAAGTACAAGTTCGCTGCTGACAGACATCCATTGATTCCTATGGGAGCTGTCTACACCTAACACCCTAACATGTACCCCGAGTCTAAACACCGCTAATCTGACCCCCCCTACACCGCCGCAACTAAATAAAGTTATTACCCCCTAAACCGCCGCTCCCGGAGCCCACCGCAAGCTACTCTATACATATTAACCCCTAAACCGCCGCTCCCGGAGCCCACCGCAACTATAATAAATGTATTAACCCTAAACCGCCGCTCCCTGAACCCGCCGCTAACCTATATTAAATGTATTAACCCCTATCCTGCCCCCCCTACACCGTCGCCACCTATAATAAATTTATTAACCCCTAATCTGCCCCCCCTACACCGTCGCCACCTATAATAAATTTATTAACCCCTATCCTGCCCCCCACTACGCCGCCGCCACTGTAATAAAAATATTAACCCCTAAACCTAAGTCTAACCCTAACCCCCCCCTAACTTAAATATTAATTAAATAAATATAAATAAATTAACTCTTATTAACTAAATGAATCCTATTTAAAACTAAATACTTATCTTTAAAATAAACCCTAATATAGCTACAATATAAATAATAATTATATTCTAGCTATCTTAGGATTTATATTTATTTTACAGGTAACTTTCAATTTATTTTAACCATGTACAATAACTATTAAATAGTTATTAACTATTTAATAGCTTACCTAGCTAAAATAAAGAGAAATGTACCTGTGAAATAAATCCTAACCTAAGTTACAATTACACCTAACACTACACTATACTTTAATAAATTATTCCTATTTAAAAATAAATACTTACCTGTAAAATAAACCCTAAGATAGCTACAATATAATTAATAATTATATTATAGCTATCTTAGGATTTATATTTATTTTACAGGTAACTTTGTATTTATTTTAGCTAGTTAGAATAGTTATTAAATAGTTATTAACTATTTAATAACTACCTAGCTAAAAGAAATACAAAATTACCTGTAAAATAAATCCTAACCTAAGTTACAATTAAACCTAATACTACACTATCATTAAATTAACTAAAATAAACTACCTACAAATAACTACAATTAAATACAATTAACATAAACTAACTAAAGTACAAAAAATAAAAAAAGCTAAGTTACAATAAATAAAAAAATAAGTTACAAACATGTTACAAATATTACAACAATTTTAAGCTACTTACACCTAATCTAAGCCCCCTAATAAAATAACAAACCCCCCCAAAATAAAAAAAATCCCTACCCTATTCTAAATTAAATAAATTTCAAAGCTCTTTTACCTTACCAGCCCTTAAAAGGGCCATTTGTGGGGGCATGCCCAAAAAGTTCAGCTCTTTTGCCTGTAAAAGAAAAATACAACCCCCCCAACATTAAAACCCACCACCCACATACCCCTAATCTAACCCAAACCCCCCTTACAAAAACCTAACACTAATCCCCTGAAGATCATCCTACCTTGAGTCGTCTTCACTCAGCGAGCCACCGATGGAACTGAAGAGGACATCCGGAGCGGAAGAAGTTAATCCTCCAAGCGGCGCTGAAGAAATCTTCCATCCGATGAAGTCATCATCCAGGCGGCGCTGAAGAAGTCTTCGATCCGGCCGATGTCATCTTCAAAGAGGCGCTGAAGAGGTCTTCTATCCGGGCGAAGTCATCTTCCAAGCCGGGTCTTGAATCTTCCTTCCCGCCGACGCGGAACCACCTTCTTCACTGACGGACTACGATGAATGACGGCTCCTTTAAGGGACGTCATCCAAGATAGCGTCCCCTCAATCCGATTGGCTGATAGGATTCTATCAGCCAATCGGAATTAAGGTAGGAAAAATCTGATTGGCTGATGGAATCAGCCAATCAGATTGAGCTCGCATTCTATTGGCTGTTCCGATCAGCCAATAGAATGCGAGCTCAATCTGATTGGCTGATTGGATCAGCCAATCGGATTGAACTTGAATTTGATTGGCTGATTCCATCAGCCAATCAGATTTTCCTACCTTAATTCCGATTGGCTGATAGAATCCTATCGGCCAATCGGAATTGAGGGGACGCCATCTTGGATGACGTCCCTTAAAGGAGCCGTCATTCGTCGTAGTCCGTCGGTGAAGAAGGTGGTTCCGCGTCGGCGGAAGGAAGATTCAAGACCCGGCTTGGAAGATGACTTCGCCCGGATAGAAGACCTCTTCAGCGCCTCTTTGAAGATGACATCGGCCGGATCGAAACTTTTCTTCAGCGCCGCCTGGATGATGACTTCATCGGATGGAAGATTTCTTCAGCGCCGCTTGGAGGATTAACTTCTTCCGCTCCGGATGTCCTCTTCAGTTCCATCGGTGGCTCGGCTGAGTGAAGACGACCTCAAGGTAGGATGATCTTCAGGCGGATTAGTGCTTAGGTTTTTGTAAGGGGGGTTTGGGTTTAGATTAGGGGTATGTGGGTGGTGGGTTTTAATGTTGGGGGGGGTTGTATTTTTCTTTTACAGGCAAAAGAGCTGTTTTCTTTGGGGCATGCCCCACAAATGGCCCTTTTAAGGGCTGGTAAGGTAAAAGAGCTTTGAAATGTATTTAATTTAGAATAGGGGTAGGGCATTTATTATTTTGGGGGGGTTTGTTATTTTATTAGGGGCTTAGATTAGGTGTAAGTAGCTTAAAATTGTTGTATTATTTTTAACATGTTTGTAACTTATTTTTTTATTTTTTGTAACTTAGCTTTTTTTATTTTTTGTACTTTAGTTAGTTTATGTAATTGTAATTTAATTGTAGTTATTTGTAGGTAGTTTATTTAATTAATTTAATGATAGTGTAGTATTCAGGTTTAATTGTAACTTAAGTTAGGATTTATTTTACAGGTAATTTTGTATTTCTTTTAGCTAGGTAGTTATTAAATAGTTAATAACTATTTAATAACTATTCTAACTAGCTAAAATAAATACAAAGTTACCTGTAAAATAAATATAAATCCTAAGATTAGCTATAATATAATTATTAATTATATTGTAGCTATCTTAGGGTTTATTTTACAGGTAAGTATTTATTTTTAAATAGGAATAATTTATTAAAGTATAGTGTTGTGTTAGGTGTAATTGTAACTTAGGTTAGGATTTTATTTCACAGGTACATTTCTCTTTATTTTTAGCTAGGGTAAGCTATTAAATAGTTAATAACTATTTAATAGTTATTGTACATGGTTAAAATAAATTGAAAGTTACCTGTAAAATAAATATAAAATCCTAAGATAGCTAGAATATAATTATTATTTATATTGTAGCTATATTAGGGTTTATTTTAAAGGTAAGTATTTAGTTTTAAATAGGATTCATTTAGTTAATAAGAGTTAATTTATTTAGATTTATTTAATTAATATTTAAATTAGGGGGGCGTTAGGGTAGGGGTTAGACTTAGGTTTAGGGGTTAATAATTGTATTACAGTGGCGGCGGCGTAGTGGGGGGCAGGATAGGGGTTAATAAATTTTATCATAGGTGGCGACGGTGTAGGGGGGGCAGATTAGGGGTTAAAAAATTTATTATAGGTGGCGACGGTGTAGGGGGGGCAGGATAGGGGTTAATAGGTTTAATATAGGTTGCGGCAGGTTCATGGAGCGGCGGTTTTAGGGGTTAAACTATTTATTTAGTTGCGGAGAGGTGCAGGATCAGCAGGATAGGGGTTAATAATTTTATAATAGAGGGCGACGGTGTAGGGGGGCAGGATAGGGGTTACTAGGTATACTGTAGGTGGCAGCGGTGTCCGGGAGCGGCAGTTTAGGGGTTAATACATTTATAAGAGTTGCGGCAGGGTCTAGGAGCGGCGGTTTAGGGGTTAATACATTTATAAGAGTTGTGGCGGGGTCTAGGAGCGGCGGTTTAGGGGTTAGTAACTTTATTGAGTTGCGGGGGGCTCCGGGGGCGCCGGTATAGGGGGTAGAACAGTGCAGTTTAGTGTGAGTGCTTAGTGACAGGCTAGCAATAAAGCTGGGAAAAAAGCTGAAGGGCAGCGAGATCGGATGAGTGATAACTGTCACAGTCCGCTGCTCATCGCCCCGCGGCTTTTTGACAGCTTTATTTGATAACTTAGGCGTATTTTTTCAGGTCCGCGGCGGCGAAGGTAGGCGAGCTTAGGCGGGCGTATTGGGCCGGCGAAGCCAGAAAAGTAGACGGCTTGATAACTACCCCCCCTAAGTGTTCAATATCCACGCAGTCAGCCTCAGAGAATCTAGATTTTGATGAACAAATGGACCTTGTAACAGCAGGTCTCTGCGACAAGGCAACTAACACGGAGGAGATGAGGACATCCCCATTAGATCCGCGAACCACTTCCTCCAGGGCACTGCTAGTGCATCTATTAGATCAGTTTGGGGATCCCTCGACCTTAACCCGTACCAGGGTAGCTTGGTATTGAGACGGGATGCCATGAGATCTATCTCTGGCGTCCCCCACTTGCTGCATATCTCTGCAAACACCTTGGGATGGAGGCACCATTCCCCTTGGTTAAAGGATTGCCTGCTGAGAAAATCCACCTCCCAGTTGTCCACACCCAGAATATGGATCACTGACAGTGAACAGCTGTGGGCCTCCACCCACTCCAGAATCTGAGATACTTTCTTCATCGCCAAGGAACCTCTCGTTACCTCCTGATGGTTGATGTAAGCAACAAAGGATATATTGTCTGATTGGAATCTGAGAAACCCATAAGTGGCCAAGCCTTCAAGGCATTGAAGATTGTCGGTAGTTCCAAATTTGATCGGGAGCGAGAACTCCTCCTGAGTCCACAACCCCTGTGCCTTCCTGGCACCCCAAACAGCTCCCCCTCTGGATAGGCTTGTGTCCGTAGTCACAATCTCCCAGGATGGTCTTAAGAAGTAAGTCCCTCGGGACAGATCTGGACAGAGCCGCCAAGAGAGCGATTCTCTCGACCAGCTGTCTAATACAATCTGTAGAGACAGGTCAGAATGATCGCCATTCCACTGTCTCAGCATGCACAGTTGCAAAGGTCTGAGACGGAACCTGGCAAAAGGAATGATGTCCATGCAGGACACCATGAGACCAAGCACCTGCATACACTGAGCCACAGAGGGACTCAAGGAGGTTTGGAAAGCAAGACATGCCAAAGTTAGCTTGCAACATCTCTGGTCTGTTAGAAATATCCTCATGGATATGGAGTCGATTATAGAACCCAGGAATTCCACCCTGGTACTTGGGATAAGAGAACTTTTTTCCAAGTTTATCTTCCATCCATGTGATCGAAGAAGACTTAGAAGGGACTCCAAGTATTCTTCCGTAAGACGACAAGATGGTGCTTGCACCAGAATATCGTCCAAGTATGGGGCTACTGTAATACCCTGAGTTCTGGCAATGGCTAAAAGAGCCCCCAAAACCTTTGTAAGGATTCTTGGAGCAGTAGCTATACCAAATGGAAGGGCAATGAACTGGAAGTGCTGGTCCAGGATTGCAAACCTCAGGAACTGAAAGTGTTCCCTGTGGATTAGAACATGAAGGCAAGCATCCTTCAGATCTATAGTGTTCATAAACTGGCATTCCTGAACTAAAGGAAGGATGGACATTATCGTCTCCATCTTGAAGGAAGGGACACTGAGAAATTTGTTTAAGCACTTTAGGTACAAAATTGGGCGGAAAGTTCCCTCCTTCTTTAGGACCACGAAAAGGTTTGAATAAAACCCCAAACCTCTTTCTTCAATAGGCACCGGGACAACAAGGTCCCGAACATACCCTAGAAAGGCATCCCTCTTTTCTGGTCTGTAGACAGGTTCGACAGTAGGAATCTGCCCCTGGGCGTATGGGATTTGAAGCCTAGCTTGCATCCCTGAGTACAACCTCTAGGACCCACAAACCCTGTATGTCCCTGAACCAAGCATCTGAATTAAAAAGACAGTCTTCCCCTAAACGATCCAATCCCGGATCAGCGGCCGCACCTTCATGCCGATTTGTTTTCGGCTGGCTTCTTATTCTGCTTGGACTTATTCCAGGACTGAGCCGGCTTCCAAGTACTCTTGGGTTGCTTGGGCTTGGAGGAGGATTGTTGTCCTTGGGATTTGTCAGAACGAAAATTAGAAGATTGTCATCCCTTAGACGTGTTCTTCTTATCTTGCGGTAGGAAGGCACCCTTGCCTCCGGTAACCCTACAAATAATGGAGTCCAGGCCTGGACCAAATAAAATCTTTCCTTTGAAGGGAAGAGAAAGGAGTCTGGACTTAGAAGTCATATCCCCAGACCCAAGACTTCAACAGAGCGCCCAGTGGGCTAAGACTGCAAAGTCAGAGGCCTTTGCATTTAGGCGAATAATTTGCATGTTCGCATCACAGATAAAAGAATTAGCAAGTCTCAGAGCTTTAATTCTGTCTTAAATATCCTTGAGGGAAGACTCCACCTCAATGAGTTCTGACAAAGAGTCGCACCAGTAGGTAGCTGCTACGGCAAACCGCGGCAACTGCAGCCTCCAGTTGAAATAAAAATCCTGTATGTTGAAACATCTTTCTCAGAAAGGTTTCCATTTTCTTATCCATCGGCTCTATGAACGAAGAACTATCCTCAATAGGTATAGTAGTACGTTTAGCAAGCGTAGAGATAGCACCACCCACCTTAGGAATGGAGCCCCACAAATCCAGTTGAGAGTCCGGAAAAACTTTTTTTTTAAAGTAGACGAGGGGGGAAAAGGAAGATCCAATTCTTTCCCATTCGTTGTTAAAAATGTTCGCTATTTTAACCAACACAGGAAAAGTCAAAGGAACTTTCATGTCTTTGTAAACTCTGTCTAATTTAGGTATCATAGTTTCTTCAGGCAGCGCGGCATCTGTAACCTCTAATGTAGACAGAACCTCCTTTAATAAAAAATGCAAGTGCTCAATTTTAAATCTAAAGGACGGTTCCTCCCCAGCAGGAGGTTTAGACGCTAAGGACTCCGACCCTGAAAGTTCACCCTTTGAAGCTACACAGGTTAACTTAATGTATAACTGAGACATAATAGCTAAATACGGGTCAGGAGAGCTATGTTTAATCTTCCTGCGTTTGTTAGAGCGAGGTAATGCAGTGAGGGCCACAGACACCGCCATTTGTAACTGCGGGGCAAGGTCGCAAGGAAAAAGGCCCCCTCTGGATGGAGGTTTAGATGTGCTACAGGGAACTGTATGTGGACGGCTCAGAGGGACTAATAGCCTTAGCAGGCTTGTCTCCCTTCTTAGACTTTAGAATGGTGTTAAGGCATGTGGAGCATAATTGAGTGGTCGGGAAAACCATGGCCTCCTCACAATATAAACAAGTATGCTTTAGTACAGAAGAAGTACCTTCTAACATGCCAGAGTCCTCCATAGCTCAGGTTATACCCACAGAAGGACACAAATAAAAATGTTGGGGTTTTTTTTGTTCCTTTTTTATATACTCCCAATGGCTGGGGCACTCACCACCCCCTAGACCCAGACAGTTAACAGAGGAAATGCTCTCCTCAGGTTGAAGTCTCAGCCAGAATGGAGGAAATGAACATAGACCACATGCTATGAAAAGTACAGCAAGTTAATAGAAGCTGTGCAACACTTTCAAAAACTAAAGTTAAACCTGTTTGTTCCAGCCAAAAACACACAGTCTATGAGCCCAGAAAATAAGATTACACAAAGCAAGCATGTAAATAGTTAATACACTGATTAATTAACCCCCAACTGTTCAATAAATCCTCTTCAGAGAATATTAACCCTGGATCCTATCAAGGTATAAAGGAGCCACACTGTGACCCTGTTATAGCGTTTTATGTGTAAAACATTGAAATGATCTTACCTCCAGGATCTATGCTGTGTAACAGAACACACCCTCTCAAGTGTGACAGTCTTATAGCAGCGCTCCAGACATGGACTTGAGTAAGAGAAGGCAGGCAGTGAAACTCATCAACACTAATTGCTTAGGAGCTGTTAGCAGTAGTCTGGATGGTTTAGCAGAAAAACTTTCCATGCATCTCCAGACTCTAACTTTCATCAATACTCTCACTGAGAGGTTGACATGACTACTTAAAACTCCAGTTCTCCCTCGAAGGGCAGATACCCTTTTTCAGGACTCTCTGAACCTTCCGACACTTCTCTACCACCTCTTATTGTGACGAAAGGCAAAGAATGACTGGGGAACTGAGGAAGTGGAAGAGATATTAAGCCTTTGGCTGGGGTGTCTTTGCCTCCTCCTGGTGGCCAGGTGTTGTATTCCCCAGCAGTAAGTAATGAAGCTGTGGACTCTCCCTATCTTAGGAAGGAAAATAAGGTTGTAATGTTCTGCACCTGTAAGAGTCCCTCAAAATTTTAACCATAAATAAAATTGAACACAAAACAAAACTATTAACAAACCTAACCGTACTGGTCAACCTGTTCTTCAATAAGTATCTCTTCTGGGTTGGATTGTGTGACAGGGGCCGGTGTGGTTTCATACAACATAGTCCACTCTCCCCGCAGAGCCGCAGACAGCATCAGCTCATGTTGCAAGAATGACCTAAGGATCTGTTGCTGTATTCTAGGTGGTAGGGCCTCTATAAGGACTTTCCATTTCTTTAGAAAAGATGGCAGCCTATGGTTAGAGTCCAAGATGACATTGTGTTGTTCAATAAATAGGTTTCTATATAGGTGTTGTTTAAATTGGATCAATATAGCATGGAATCTGTTGGCGCTTTACAAAAAACTAATAATAATAATAATAATAATAATAATAATAAAGAGGGTGGAGTTTTTGAGCACCTAGGGTTAGGGTACATTGGCTGGCAATGTAGGGTGAAAAGGGTTAGTAAGGGATGTAGTTTACTGTGGATATTAATCCATTTGAATAAAAACATAAATTGTGCTTACCTGATAATTTCATTTCCATTGAGGGGAAGAGAGTCCACGGCTTCATTCATTACTGTTGGGAATTAATAACCTGGCCACCAGGAGGAGGCAAAGACACCCCAGCCAAAGACTTAAATACCTCCCCCACTTCCCTCATCCCCAGTCATCTGCCGAGGGAACAAAGAACAGTAGGAGAAATATCAGGGTATAAATTGTGCCAGAAGAAAAATTAAATCTAGGTCCACCCATCGGAAATACGGGCGGGAGCCATGGACTCTCCTCCCCTCAATGAAAATTAAATTATCAGGTAAGCATAATTTATGTTTTCCATCTAAAGGGGAGGAGAGTCCAGGGCTTCATTCATTACTGTTGGGAACATATACCCAAGCTCTAGAGGACACTGAATGAAACCGGGAGGGTAAAAGGCGGACCCTAATCTGAGGGCACCACCACCTACAAAACCTTTCTCCCAAAAACAGCTTCCACAGAAGTAAAAACGTAAAATTTGTAAAACTTTGTAAAAATGCATAAGGAGGACCAGGTACCCATCTTACAAATTTGCTCTATAGAGGCCTCATTCTTGAAGGCCCAAGACAAAGCCACAGCTCTAGTTGAATGAGCCGTGATCCTCTGAGGAGGCTTATGTCCTGCTGTCTCATAGGCCAAGCGAATCAAGGTCCTCAACCAAAAGTACAAAGAAGTAGAAGAGGCCTTCTGCCCCTTGCGCTTCCCTGAATACACCACAAAAAGAGATGTAGACTGTCTGAAATCCTTAGTAGCCTGAAGACAGAACTTTAAGGCATGGACCACACACTGGTTATGAAGTACCCTCTTCTTAGAAGAAGAAGGGTTAGGTCACAAAGAAGGAACAACTATTTCCTGATTGATGTTACGGTTAGACACCACCTTGGAAGAAACCCCAAAACCAGTGCCAAGCGCAGCCTTATCTGCATGAAAAAAAAGATAAGGAGGCTCATTGCAAGGCAGTCAGTTCAGATACTCTGCATGCCGATGCAATGGCCAACAAGAAGAAAACCTTCCAGGATAGAATCTTAATTAACCCCTTAATGACCACAATGTACCCTGTATGTCACTGGTCGTTAAGGGTTTTTTCAGGACATGATAGCACAATTCTAACAAGAACACCCTATTATTAATGCCCTCCCTCCAGAAGGCTTTGTGGAATAGAGCAGTCTTAACGCTGGTGGCAAGACCGCGCTATAAAACAAATCCCAAAAAAAGGCCAGCGACATACAGGGTACGTCGCTGGTCCTTAAGGGGTTAATGTCAATGGAATGCATAGGCTCAAACGAAACCTTCTGCAATACCTTAAGTTTAAGCTCCATGGGGAGCAGACTGTCTAAAGACAGGCCTGATTCTAGACAGAGCCTGAACAAAAGATTGGATGTCAGGGAGTTCAGCGAGTCTCCTATGCAACAAGACTGATAATGCTGAAATCTGTCCTTTTAAGGAACTGGCGGCAAGACCATTCTCAAAAACGTTTTGGAGAAAGGACAGAATCCTGGATATCTTCACCTTATGCCAAGGATATCCATGCTTCTCACACCAGGACAAGTAAGTCCTCCACACCTTATGGTAGATGCGACGAGTGACTGGCTTCCTTGCCTGAATTAGCGTATCAATCACACTTTCAGAAAAGCCTCTCTTGGCCAAGACTAGACGTTCAATCTCCATGCAATCAGCCTCAGAGAATCGAGATTTTGATGTTGAAAAGGGCCCTGTTCCTGCAGATCCCTGCGACAGGGTAACCTCCACGGCGGAGAGAATGACACCAGATCCGCAAACCACGTACTCCGCGGCCACGATGGAGCAATCAGAATGGCCGACGCTCGCTCCGGTTTGATGCATGCCACTACACGAGGTAGAAGTGGTAGCAGTGGAAAAATGTAAGCTAGGCTGAACCCCCAAGGCACCCCTAAGGCCTCTATCAGCTCTGCCTGGGGATCCCTGGACCTTGACCCATATCGGAGTAGCTTGCAAATGAGTATGGACGCCATGAGATCTATCTCCGGCGTTCCCCACCTGAGACAAATCTCCACAAACACTTCGGGGTGAAGAGGCCATTCCCCCCGGATGGAAGGATTGCCTGCTGAGAGTCTGCTTCCCAGTTGTCCACACCTGGAATGTGAAACGCTGAGAGCGAGCAGCTGTGGGACTCCGCCTACTCCAAGATCCGAGACACCTCCCTCATGGCTAGGGAGCTCCTTGTAACCCCCTGATGGTTGATGTAAGCCACAGAGGTAATGTTGTCGGTCTGGAATCTGATGAAGCTGAACGACCCTAGAGGAGGCCATGCCTTTAGAGTATTGTAGATTGCTCGAAGTTCCAGAATATTTATCGGAAGAAGAGACTCCTCCCGGGACCATTTTCCTTGTGCCACCATGGCATCCCAAACAGCTCCCCATCCTGCCAGACTCGCGTCCGTGGTCACAATCTCCCAGGACGGTCTCAAGAAGGATGTCCACATGGACAGTTGCTTCGGACTGATCCACCAAGAGAGGGAGATCCGAGTCTGTACATCCATGGATATCTGCTGTGATAGATCTGAATGATCGCCGTTCCACTGTCTCAACATGCACAATTGAAGAGGTCTGCGATGGAACCTGGCGAATGGAATGGCGTCTATGCTGGAAACCATGAGTCCGATCACCTCCATACACTGAGCCACCGAGGGGCTTGAGGAGGACTGAAGGGCAAGACAAGAGGATGCAATCTTCCTGCATCGATGGTCTGTGAGAAATATTTTCATGAATTAAATGTGAAAGTTAAGAGGGCGCTACCAAAAGCAATAGGATCATCTATAAGGTATTGAATCATAGTATATTCAAATCACTATATAGTCCTCATAAATCTGTATTTAGTCGAAAGATTATAACCACTTTAAAAAGGTTGTATTCAAATTAGTATCCACTAATGGATATGTATCCAAAATGAAACTTAAATGTATCATGTGCGATTTTTCCTTCTAAATGTTTCTAATGTCTAAAATCAGTCAATCTTCAGACCTTAAAAAATGTATCCTAAATATTTAATAAATTCCAAATGCGTTTTTTAAACAAATCTTAAAAATATAAACACAAACTCTCATATAAAAATATACACCTAGATTACGAGTTTTGCGTTAGAGGCTATGTGGTGCTAATGAGCAGTTTTCTCTCACCGCTCACTTACCTGCAGCGCTGGTATTACGGGTTGCTCATTACCGCACTCCAATACCAGCGCTGCTTAAGTCAGCGGTGAGATGGTCATAAGTGCTCATGCATGATTTCCCCATAGGAATCAACAGGGAGAGCCGGCTGAAAAAAAAGTCTAAAACCTGCAAAAAAGCTGCGTAAAACTCCTTAACGCAGCCCCATTGATTCCTATGGGGAAATAAAAGTTATGTCTACACCTAACACCCTAACATGAACCCGAGTCTAGACATCCCTAATCTTACACTTATTAACCCTAATCTGCCACCCCAACATTGTCGCCACCTACCTACACTTATTAACCCCTAATCTGCCGCTCCCAACGTTGCAGCCACTATATTAAAGTTATTAACCCCTAAACCTAAGTCTAACCCTAAACCTAACACCCACTAACTTAAATATAATTTAAATAAATCTAAATAAATATTCATATCATTAATTACATTTTTCCTATTTAAAACTAAATACTTACCTATAAAATAAACCCTAAATTAACTACAATATAACTAATAGTTACATTGTAGCTAGCTTAGGGTTTATTTTTATTTTACAGGCAAGTTTGTATTTATTTTAACTAGGTACAATAGTTATTAAATAGTTATTAACTATTTAATAACTACCTAGCTAAAATAAATACAAATTTACCTGTAAAATAAAACCTAACCTAAGTTACACTAACACCTAACACTACCCTATAATTAAATAAATTAACTAAATTAAATACAATTATCGAAATTAAATTAAATTAGCTAACATACAAAAAAAAACACAATATTACAGAAAGTAATAAACAAATTACAGAAATTTAAACTAATTAACCTAATCTAATAGCCTAATCTAATAGCCCTATTGAAATAAAAAAAAAGCCCCCCAAAATAAAAAAAAAACCCTAGCCTAAACTACCAATAGCCCTTAAAAGGGCCTTTTGCAGGGCATTGCCCCAAAGTAATCAGCTCTTTTACCTGTAAAAAAACAAACCCCCCCAACAGTAAAACCCACCACCCACACAACAAAACCCCCCAAATAAAATACTAACTAAAAAAACCTAAGCTGAAAAGGGAATTTGGATGGGCATTGCTCTTAAAAGGGCAGTTAGCTCTTTTGCCGCCCAAACCCTAATCTAAAAAATAAAACCCACCCAATACACCCTTAAAAAAACCTAACACTAACCCCCTGAAGATCGACTTACCGGGAGACGTCTTCATCCAAGCCGGGCGAAGTGGTCCTCCAGACGGGCTGAAGTCTTCATCCAAGCAGGGCAGAAGTGGTACCTCAAGACGGGCAGAAGTCTTCATCCAGACGGCATCTTCTATCTTCATCCATCCGGCACGGGTCCATCTTCAAGACATCCGATGCGGAGCATCCTTGTGATGACATTTTATCACTGGAATATTCACCTAGCTGTTATTAAAATCCCTTCCCCCAGGTACACCTTTCTCTCTGAACTAAAGACACTCCCAATAGCCTTTGACTGGCATTTGATAAACCACTCCCTATTGAATTGGGGTATAAAGAACTGGAACACTCTCTATCTTTCTCTTCTTTTCTTTTCTTATCTTACTTATCCTGGAAAGATGGCTGATGGTGGACACCTTGGAGAATGTGGCTAAGTATATTCCTATGATTATTTTAGCAGTATTGGACAAATTGGGGTTATTGTAGTAAAGTTGCCCTGTATTCAATATTGGACTGCCTTGCTGTAAAATAGATGTGTATATGTATATACCTGTAAATATTTCTCTTATTATTAACATATATTGATTCCTAAATAAACTGTTTGGAAATAATGGAGACCCTCATATAGAATTTATTTCACAACTTATTTGTATTGGTTTTAGTGGTTTCACCATAGATTAGAATTATATTTAGTAGAAAGTAAAAATATTTTAAATTAATTAATAACCACAATCCTCTTCATCCGGAGTCTTCTTACTGAATGAAGGTACCTTTAAGTGACGTCATCCAAGATGGCGTCCCTTAGATTCCGATTAGCTGATAGAATTCTATCAGCCAATCGGAATTAAGGTAGAAAAAATCCTATTGGCTGATGCAATCAGCCAATAGGATTGAGCTTGCATTCTATTGGCTGTTTCAATCGGCCAATAGAATGCAAGCTCAATCAGCCAATTGGCTGATTGGATCAGCCAATAGGATTGAACTTCAATACTATTGGCTGATTGCATCAGCCAATAGGATTTTTTCTACCTTAATTCCGATTGGCTGATAGAATTCTATCAGCCAATCGGAATTAAGGTAGAAAAAATCCTAAGGGACGCCATCTTGGATGACGTCACTTAAAGGTACCTTCATTCAGTAAGAAGACTCTGGATGAAGAGGATGCTCCACGTCGGATGTCTTGAAGATGGACCCGCTCCACGCCGGATGGATGAAGATAGAAGATGCCGTCTGGATGAAGACTTCTGCCTGTCTGGAGGACCACTTCTGCCCGGCTTGGATGAAGACTTCTGCCCGTCTGGAGGACCACTTTGCCGGCTTGGATGAAGAAGTCTCCCGGTAAGTCAATCTTCAGGGGGTTAGTGTTAGGTTTTTTTAGGGGTGTATTGGGTGGGTTTTATTTTTTAGATTAGGGTTTGGGCGGCAAAAGAGCTAACTGCCCTTTTAAGGGCAATGCCTATCCAAATGCCCTTTTCAGGGCAATGGGGAGCTTAGGTTTTTTTAGTTAGTATTTTATTTGGGAGGTTTTGTTGTTGGGGGGGTTCTTTGTATTTTTTTTTTACAGGTAAAAGAGCTGATTTATTTGGGGCAATGCTCCGCAAAAGGCCCTTTTAAGGGCTATTGGTAGTTTAGTTTAGGCTAGGGTTTTTTTTTATTTTGGGGGGATTTTTTTATTTTGATAGGGCTATTAGATTAGGTGTAATTAGTTTAAATTTCTGTAATTTGTTTATTATTTTCTGTAATTTATTGTTGTTTTTTTTTGTACTTTAGCTAATTTAATTTAATTTCGGTAATTGTATTTAATTTAGTTAATTTAGTTAATTATAGTGTAGTGTTAGGTGTTAGTGTAACTTAGGTAAAGGTTTTATTTTACAGGTAAATTTGTATTTATTTTAGCTAGGTAGTTAATAACTATTCTATCTACTTAAAATAGTACAAACTTGCCTGTAAAATAAAAATAAACCATAAGCTAGCTACAATGTAACTATTAGTTATATTGTAGCTAGCTTAGGGTTTATTTTACAGTTAAGTATTTAGTTTTAAATAGGAATTATTTAGTTAATGATAGGAATATTTATTTAGATTTATTAAAATTATATTTAAGTTAGTGGGTGTTAGGGTTAGGGTTAGACTTAGGTTTAGGGGTTAAAGGGACAGTCTAAACCAGAATTTTTATTGTTTTAAAAGATAGATAATCCCTTTAATACCCATTCCCCAGTTTTACATAACCAACACAGTTATATTAATATACTTTTAACCTCTGTGATTATCTTGTATCTAAGCCTCTGCAAACTGCCCCTTTATTTCACTTCTTTTGACAGACTTGCAGTTTAGCCAATCAATGCCTGCTCCCAGATAACTTCACATGCACAAGCAGTGTTATCTATATGAAATACATGAACTAACACCCTCTAGTTGTGAAAAACTGTTAAAATGCCTTCTGAAAAGAGGTGGCCTTCAAGGTCTAAGAAATTAGCATATGAACTTCCTAGGTTAAGCTTTCAACTAAGAATACCAAGAGAACAAAGCAAAATTGGTGATAAAAGTAAAATTGGAAAATTGTTTAAAATTACATGTTCTATCTGAATCATGAAAGTTTTTTTTGGCCTAGACTGTCCCTTTAATAATAGTGGCGGCGACGTTGGGGGCGGCAGATTAGGGGTTAATAAATGTAGGTAGGTGGCGACGATGTTAGGGACGGCAGATTAGGGTTTAATAATATTTAACTAATGTTTGCGAGGCGGGAGTGCAGCGGTTTAGGGGTTAATATGTTTATTATAGTGGTGGCGACGTTGGGGGGGGCAGATTAGGGGTTAATAAATAGTATGTAGGTGTCGGCGATGTTGGGGGCAGCAGATTAGGGGTTCATAAATATAATGTATGTGGCGGCGGTGTCTGGAGCGGCAGATTAGGGGTTAAAATTGTTATTTTAGTATTTTCAATGCGGGAGGGCCTCGGTTTAGGGGTTAATAGGTAGTTTATGGGTGTTAGTGTACTTTTTAGCACTTTAGTTATGAGTTTTATGCTACAGCGTTGTACCATAAAACTCATAACTACTGACTTTTAAATGCGTTAGGACTCTTGACAGGGTAGGGTGTACCACTCACTTTTTGGCCTCCCAGCACTCGTAATACTGGCGCTATGGAAGTCCCATAGAAAAAAAAGACTTTACAAAGTTTACGTAATTCGTTTTGTGGTAAGGCCAACAAAGTGTGTGGTACACCTATACCTGCAAGACTCGTAATACCAGCGGGTGTAAAAAAGCAGCGTTAGGACCTCTTAACGCTGCTTTTTTACCCTAACGCACAACTCGTAATCTAGCCGATAGTTTTAATCCACAATATCAGTATAATCCTAAAACATATTAAAAATAAAAAAAAAAACTCTTTTGCCACTATAACACCTTCTGTTTGCCAAACAGAAGGTGATATAGTGGCAAAAGAGTTTTTTTCTAGGGGAAAAGGAAGAACCTAATCGCTTCCATTCATCCTTAATAATATTAGCCATCTTAACAGGAACCGGAAAAAGCCTGAGGCGCCACTCTGTCCTCATATACCTTATCAAGCTTAGGAAGCTTTGGTTCTGGAACCTCAGGAGTAGCAAGCACTTGCTTCAGCAAAAAAGCACAAATTCTCTATCCTAAACCTTAAGTCAGGCTCCTCCGCAGCCGGAGGTATAGATGACACGGACTCCGACCCAGAAGGGGCCTCCTCCGAAAAATCGGAGTGGGCCTTGTCATCGTATAATGCCTCTGATATTTCCATAGGCGTAGACAACCCCTGGGCAGGGCCACCAAGCTACACTTGCGCATAGCAAAACGTGGTAAGGCATGGATCACTTTTGATACCGTGTTTGCAGTTGATCCGCAAAATCTGATGGCCAACGAATCTCTCACGCAGGAGAAATGGTTGGACCCTGAGGCGCTGCATGTGCAATTGGAGATGAATGCAGGGAACGCACCTCATGGGACAGGGAACCCTCAGAGGTGGACGGCTCGGTAGTACTAGACATCCATTTAACTTTAGATGTTGTAACTTTATTAAGGCATGTAGAACAAAGTTGAGCAGGCTGTTCTACCAGAACCTCCTCACAATAAACACAGGAATGAGACCTTGTTAAAGAGGGAGAACCCTCTAACGCATCAGAGTCCTCCATAGCTTACGCTGTTATTACGACTAGATTAACTTAATAATAGGCACTTTTATAACCTCCAATGGCTGGGGCACTCACCACCTCCTATGACCCAGACTACAGAAACCATGTCGTCTCCTGCACCGCTGATCAACAGAGGAAGAGAGATGGCCACACCCGGACACATGGAATGCCTGGCAGGACCACCCCTGCCTAAGGAGAAAACGCGTAAAAAAAGGGCCGCGCAATACTTCCGTAAGTTACCTGAAGTTCCACACATTGCCAGAGCCTCATCTCGCACATAACGCAGCAATGACACAATAAACAATATCATGTATAACCCCCCCTGTTCAAAGATACCCTTTCCAGGAAAATGAACCCTTGATTCTTTAAAGAAAAAAGGCGTCACACTGTGACCCTGTCTTTCGAGTTATCATCATGTAATAAAAAATGAAACAATCTTACCAGAATCTACTCCGTGGAACAGGAACACGGCCATTCAAGTGTGACAGGTTAGTAGCCTTGCTCCTGACATGGACTTGAGTGTAAAAAGCAGGCAGTGAAACTTGTCAACACTGATTGCTTGTAGAGCTGTTAATATGAGTCGGGATGGTTTTACAGAAAGACTCTCCCTGCATCTCCAGACTCTAACTTTCGCCCAGGCTCTCACTGAGAGGCTGACAGGACTACTTAAAACTCCAGTCCCAATGCGAAGACTACTACCCTCCATAAGAGACTACTCCGATCTTATGCACTTCTCTGCCGTCCTCCTGTGACGAAAGGCAAAGAATGACTGGGGGATGAAGGAAGTGGGGGAGGTATTTAAGCCTTTGGCTGGGGTGTCTTTGCCTCCTCCTGGTGGCCAGGTTCTTAATTCCCAAACAGTAATGAATGAAGCCGTGGACTCTCCTCCCCTTTAGATGGAAAAGATGTTGACAGTTGAAAATGTGAGTTCTATGGTTAGCGTTGTTTTGATCCAATACTGTAAGTAGTTCCAAAAGCGCTTAACCTTTGGGCATTCATAGAAGTAGTGGGTCATGGAGGGGTTGGCATAGTGGCATTTAATACAGCAGTTTAGGTGTGTAGGGTTCCATTTTACCCATCTCCTAGGGGTGATGTAGTCTCTATTTATTAGTCTAGTCTGAGCTTATCTCAATGTTAGGGATAGGGTAGCTTTCTTAGCAAGTTCCAAGCTATTCTTAATATCTTGTATGTTGATGTCAGCATTTATGTCTGGTTGCAGCCTTTCCATTATTATATGTTGAGTCTTGTTAGTGTGATGTTTAAGGATATCTTGGTAGAAACTTGTAATTGAGAAATGGCCAACACCAAACACCATCCGGGAAGTAATGAATGGTGTGGGATTCCAAAAGGCTGGGTTTTTAGTTATCATATCAGTGATATAATGTTGGAACTGTAAGTACGCATAGAAGTGTTTATTTGAAATGTCAAATCTGTCTTTGAGCTCTTGGAAGGATCGGACGGTGTGCAGCAAAGAGTCTAGAGCATCACCCACTGTTCTAAGTCCTTCCTCTCATCAGACTGCAAAGGAGGCATTTTAATTCCCTGCAGGAAAATCCTTGTTCCCTATCAGAGGTATGTATTTAGGGGTGGGTTGTGAGCAGTTTAACATTTTACCAAGTTTTTTGCTAAATCAAAATCATCATAATTCTTCAGAGTCAAACACAGCCGATGTTGATAATTTCCACAATATTCGATCTCCATTTCCACATAACGGCAACATTAACTGTCGATCACCGAAAACTGGAATGAGCTAATGCTGTTAATAGAGTCCCTGTGTGGTGTTTCTGATAAATGTTAAACAATCTGAATGCCATTTGTATAAGGGCCTTATAGGTATTCTGGGAATTTTTGCTCAATCATTGTTTATAAAAGTAAGAAAAAAGTGCCCATAACTACCTAGGTAAGCATCTGGAGCACTACATTGCAGGGAATAGTGCTGGCATCTAGTGTTCTTGCAAATGGATAACATTCTTGCAAAACTACTGCTCCATATAGTGCTCCAGAAATGGGCCGGCTCCTAAGCATATGTCCCTGCTTTTGAACAAAAGATACCAAGGGAACAAAGAAAAATTGACAATAGAAGTAAATTAGAAAGTTGTTTAAAATTCCATGCTCTGTCTGTCTGAATCATGAAAGAAAACATTAGGTTTCATTTCCCTTTAAACAAACTATCACTTTATTTTTAAACCACAATGTAATATTGCCGGCTTAATCCCAGCATTATATATGAAAGGGACAAAAAAAATTATTTCATGATTCAGACAGAACATTTAAAACCACTTTCCAATTTACTTATATTACCAATTTGCTTCATTAAAGCAGTAGCTAATATTACTGGTACAAGGCAGGAGCAGCACAGTATTTAATCTTTTTTTATTATATTTGTTTTATATGTTGTTGGAATTGATTAGTCAAGAACAAAATTGACTCAAAAACAGTAGAATGCAGGCAGGATAATAAGAAAAAGTCCATTTTAATTAGCACATCAAACCATCATGGTGACAGAAGCACATAAAAGCATACATGCACGTAGAAAGACCGGGTCCTACGCGTTTCGGCAGAGAGCTGCCTTACTCATAGACCTAAAAGTGAAACTTACATATTTGTTGGCTGACACTGGAATCAATCAACTGACAATGAAATTGCTAGATATAGTTAATGAATAAGGTAAATTAGAACATCTGAAACCTTTCCCACCTGAATAGTGTAAATCTGAACTTTTGGACCCTTTCTCACTTGCTGAAACGACTTTCCTGCCTAACAGTTTAAACTAAATGAAAATGAAGGAACTCATTTTTTGCTGCACCATCATTCGTTCCCTCATTTATTTATTAAAGGGGCTGGGCATTTTTTTCGATTTGAAACAAATGCAAAGAATATAGCAAAATTAGCTAGCAGGGGGTGTCAATCAACCGGATTGTATATGATTGGGCGGATTGCTGTCTGCTGCCTCAGAGGTGGCAGATAAATTAAGGAGCAGCGGTCTTAAGTCCTTAACTCCTGTTTCCGCCAAAACAGATACATTCGGCCCCATTGAGGGGTTGATAAATCGACCCCTATGTGTGCACATGTGCAGCAACCCTTCTTCAGATACCTACAGTGTGTCCTAGGTTGCAAAATGGCAGCACCCATGATTAGAAGGAGGTACATAAAATGTATTTAGTGTTCCTTTAAAAATGTGGTTTTACAAAGTAATAATGAATTCTTACAAAACAGAAATGAATAAAAACAATTCATTTACCTAATGTTGTGTCTGCATTCCTATTAAAATCTATTTTTTATTTTTTTTAGTCTTATCTTAGTTTCAGGACAGAGCAATGATTTATACTCAATTTTGGAGTTCCTGAGAACTTGGAGAACAAGGTTTCCTGTGGCTCAGACGTGTAGTCACACTTTGTTTCTCTAACTCCCGGCAGAGAGCAGATGTCTGGGCTTCCAAGCACAGTATATCAGTCAGAGACACGAGTGCCGCAACCACAGATGGTGATCTCTGTGACCTACTCTGTCTGTGTAAATCTTTATCATTAACCTGCCAGCGAGAAAGCTGTAAAGACTGCTTATACACTGACTGATCCATGGCATACGCTTCCCGTTTTTTGTTTCTTGAAGCCGTTTGCTGTAGGCCCACCAGCAATTTATGTGTTAAATTCAGTTCTCTGTAGCTTTTTACAGACACTAGCCTAAATTAAAGGGACGTTAGAGCCATTTCTTTTCACTGTTGTATTTAAGAAAGGACATTTTAAAATGTATTATACTTATTTTTGTTAAACAGGTGTCCCTGTACTAAGAAATAACATTTTTTGGTTTGTTTTTATGTTTGTGAGGCTTTTTACTGTGCACAAATAAAGCAGTGGAGGTTCTGCTGATAAGCCAGTTCAGAAATTAGGTCTTAAAGGGACATGAGACCCAAGCCTTTTCTTTTATGATTCAGATAGAGCATACACTTTTTTAAACAACTTTCCAATTTACTTCTATTACCTAATACCTTGGTATTCTTTGTTGAAAAGCATACCTAGATAGGCTTCAGTGCTAGGAGCTAGCTGCTGATTGATAGCTGCACATAAATGTGCTCAGCTAGCTCCCAGTAGTGCAGTGCAACTTCTTCAACAAAGGATACCAAAACATTGAAGCATATTGGATAACAGAAGTAAATTGGAAAGTTCTTTAAAAATGTATGGTCTATTTGAATCATGAAAGAAAATGTTTGGGTTTCATGTCCCTTTAAATGCTCTTTCACATACATGACATACCTTTTTAGAGTTTTAAATCCCTTTACATAAGCACTCAAATAACTTTCCACTGAGATAACATAGTCCTATCAGCCTACCTAGGTTTACCTTTCAACAATAGATATGTTTCACTTTTAGTGAGCACTGTTTAATATACATTAGGCACACAGATTGATGCATGTCTTTTTCTGCTATTTATTTTCAATATTTTGTATTCCTATTGGATTACTGTGACTTTCCCCACTTAGGACCTGAGAGAGAACTTGAAAGAGAACTGTAATGACCAGGGGCGAAACTACAGGGGGTGCAGAGGTTGCAATTGTGACTGGGCCCCCAAGGGTGGGGGCCCAGCTTTAAAAAAAAAAAATGTTGACCTGCCACTGCCTGCACTGATATCATGTGAGTGTGACATGATGCTTCACTAGTGTCTCTGCCTACAGGGGTTAGGCTTTCTGTTTTATCCATTGGTGTTTATGTGTGTGTGTGTGTGTGTGTGTATGTATGTATGTGACTGTGTGTGTATTTATGCATGTATGTGTGTGTATGTAAGTGACTGTGTGTGTATTTATGCATGTGTGTGTGTGTGTGTGTGTATGTATGTATGTGACTGTGTGTGTATTTATGCATGTATGTGTGTGTGTGTATGTGTGTGTGTGTGTGTGTGTGTGTATGTATGTGTGTGTGTATGTATGTGACTGTGTGTGTATTTATGCATGTATGTAATGCATGTATGTATGTGACTGTGTGCATATTTATGCATGTATGTGTGTGTGTGTATGTATGTATGTGTGTGTGTATGTATGTGTGTGTGTGTGTATGTGTGTGTGTGTGTATGTATGTGTGTGTGTATGTATGTGACTGTGTGTGTATTTATGCATGTATGTGTGTGTGTATGTAAGTGACTCTGTGTGTATTTATGCATGTATGTGTGTGTATGTATGTGTGTGACTGTGAGTGTATTTATGCATGTATGTGTGTGTGTGTGTATGTTTGTGGAACCAGCAAATTACAGACCTTGCTAGTGCAGCAGGGGGGCGGGGGTAAACAGTGTCACTATACAGTACCACTATATACAGTACGGGGGGCTGGACCATGTCACAAACTACTGTGGTCACTTAATAAAGTACTGGGGCGGGTAGGGTCAGGCCAGTCGTCTCACCGGCAGATTACAGACTGTGTCACTGACTCATTATATACAATATTGATGGGTTAAACAGTGTCACTATATACAGTAATAGGGGGTCAGACCATCTCACAGACTGTGGGCACAGGGTACCTCCTTTTGAAGACATGTAATCTGATTCACATTTTCCCTTCTTAGATTCTGGGCCCTGTAAATTCTAGTTACGCCTCTAGTAATGACATCATAATTTCAAGCAAATACGATTGGAGGAGTAATAGACTACCTGAGAGAGGGCTTAAAAGAGCGATTTATGATAGGTTTATTCAAATGGTATACAAAAAGTTGATTGGGTATTTAATTGTAGCATATTTTATAAAATAAAATAAATTACCCCATTGATCGATCGAATAAAATAGGATTTGTAAATTATTTGCCAATAGACATTATAGAGCTAACGGCAACGACCAACGGCATAGATAGAATTTTTTTTTTTTAATTGTACAGATTCTCTATTGGCAATAATTAGTATAGACTCCTATTTAAACCTTGCACCTGAGGCAGGTGATTAGTAGGAGGAGCTACAAAGTATACAGGGTATAAAATATATGTAATGAGTATGGGGTGAACAGCTCTTGATAAAGGTGGTTGAGCCACTGAAACACGTTGAAATTTTTAATTGGTTTTATTTAAAGTTGTTTGAAGATATATCTGTTGAGAGTCTTCAATAAAACAAGTTTATAATCTACATTAGCTTCCTAGTGAGCACATTCCTTTTGTGCAGGTTGGACACTATCGTTTGTGTTCTTTTCCAGAGGTTCTTTTGGAGAAGAGTGCTGAAGTCACCTATCTGCAAAGGCCGGCTTCACTATTTATTACCTATTGCTGCACCAGGGTTGAATATAAACCCTTTTGCATAAGTTGGACTCCCAATACTCTGCAAACAATATTGCAATAATATAATGCTGTAACACATTAGTGCATTTTACTTCTGGTCTTTTATAACGTGTATTTTCAAATGATTAATAGTAGTTTAGTGAGTTTGGCAAGACTAGTCTGTGTAAATGCACAGATGAAGAACTTTTTTCACTTTCTGCGATGATAATTTTTTTGGAAAAATCGTTCTGCAGAATTTTTTTTTTAAATTAAATTTAATTTGAAATTAGGCAGTTACACTAAAGCACCAGTTGAGCTGCAATGTGTTGATTAATTGGAGAATAAAGCTATTTTTAAAGTTTTATAATATATTGCAGCAGTTGAAAATTGCATTGCAAATTAGTTGTAAAGAGAATTAAAGAAATGTTGTTAAGTTGTTAAAATGTCACTTTAATAATTTGTTTCCTTTGCTCTTGGTCTAACATTGCATAATTATAAAGTAAAAAGGTAATAATAAAAAGGTGCATTGCTCACAAGAATTTGTTAAAGGAAATCTTAAGTGCAGCCAGAGCACAGCGTTGTTTGAAGAGAACAGCCTGGGGCGCGATCAAATATACGGCGCAGGTTTCGGCGCAAGCGTGGAAACCTGCTTCGCCTGTAATTTAACCTCGCACATCGGGGTATTACATATACCCCGCCGGCAGTTCATAAAGTGCCGTAAGTCTGATAAACTAGCAATGTCCAGAAATAAACGTAAATACAAATTTCTGGAGTCGCTAGTGACTTACGGCACTTTAGAAACTGCCGGCGCCTAAGAAAAGTAAAGGAAATATCAAATCTCCCGTAACAGTCTAACACGCCTCCCAAAAATAAGCCCGACGCGTAAAATCCCTATATCCGCAATCCCCCCTCTCACTACTAATATTAAATGTATAAACCCCTAGACCGACAACCCCCCACAACACAATAAGCCTAATTATTAACCCCTAAACCGCCATAGCCCACACCGCAAGTAATAACTAAATTATTAACCCCTAAACCGCCATAGCCCACACCGCAATAAACCTATTCTAGTATTAACCCCTAAACCGCCATAGCCCACATAGCCTATTAAATCTATTAACCCCTAATCTGCCGCCGCCAACGTCGCCGCCACTATAATAAAGTTATTAACCCCTAAACCTAAGTCTAACCCTAACCCTAACACCCCCCTAACTTAAATATTATTTAAATAAATCTAAATAATATTACTATTATTAACTAAAGTATTCATATTTAAAACTAAATACTTACCTATAAAATAAACCCTAAGATAGCTACAATATAATTAATAATTACATTGTAGCTATTTTAGGATTTATTTTTATTTTACAGGCAACTTTGTATTTATTTTAACTAGGTACAATAGCTATTAAATAGTTAATAACTATTTAATAGCTACCTAGTTAAAATAATGACAAATTTAACTGTAAAATAAAACCTAACCTAAGTTGCAATTACACCTAACACTACACTATCATTAAATTAATTAAATTAATTAAATACAATAAAATAAAATAAACTATAGTACAAAAACAAATACTAAATTACAGAAAATAAAAAAACCTAACACTACCCCCTTGAAGATCACCCTACCTTGAGCCGTCTTCACCTAGCCGGGCAGAAATCTTCATCCGATCCGGGCACAAGTGGTCCTCCAGCCGGGCAAAAGTCTTCATCCAATCCGGGCAGAAGAGGTCCTCCATCCGGGCAGAAGTCTTCATCCAAGCGGCATCTTCTATCTTCTTCCATCCGACGAGGAGCGGCTCCATCTTGAAGACATCCGACGCGGAGCATCCTTCCTGGCCGACGGACTAACGACGAATGAAGGTTCCTTTAAATTACGTCATCCAAGATGGTATCCCTTGAATTCCGATTGGCTGATAGAATTCTATCAGCCAATCGGAATTAAGGTAGGAAAAATCCTATTGGCTGATGCAATCAGCCAATAGGATTGAGCTCGCATTCTATTGGCTGATTGGAACAGCCAATAGAATGCGAGCTCAATCCTATTGGCTGATTAGATCAGCCAATCGGATTGAACTTCAATCCGATTGGCTGATTGCATCAGCCAATAGGATTTTTCCTACCTTAATTCCGATTGGCTGATAGAATTCTATCAGCCAATTAGAATTCAAGGGACGCCATCTTGGATGACGTCATTTAAAGGAACCTTCATTCGTTGTTAGTCCGTCGGCCAGGAAGGATGCTCCGCGTCGGATGTCTTCAAGATGGAGCCGCTCCTCGTCGGATGGAAGAAGATAGAAGATGCTGCTTGGATGAAGACTTCTGCCCGGATGGAGGACCTCTTCTGGCCGGATCAGATGAAGACTTCTGCCCGGCTGGAGGACCACTTGTGCCCAGATCGGATGAAGACTTCTGCCCGGCTGGGTGAAGATGGCTCAAGGTAGGGTGATCTTCAAGGGGGTAGTGTTAGGTTTTTTAAGCTGGGATTGGGTGGGTTTTAGAGTAAGGTTGGGTGTGCGGGTGGTGGGTTTTAAAGTTGGGGGGCTTGTGTTTCTTTTTTTTCAGGTAAAAGAGCTGATTACTTTGGGGCAATGCCCCGCAAAAAGCCTTTTTAAGGGCTATTTGTAATTTAGTATAGGGTAGGGAATTGTATTATTTTGGGGGGCTTTTTATTTTATTAGGGGGCTTAGATTAGGTGTAATTAGTTTAAACTTCTTGTAATTTTTTTTTATTTTCTGTAATTTAGTGTTTTTTTTTGTACTATAGTTTTATTTAATTGAATTTAATTTTAGGTAATTGCAGTTAATTCATTTAATTAATTTAATGATAGTGTAGTGTTAGGTGTATTGTAACTTAGGTTAGGTTTTATTTTACAGGTAAATGTGTAATTATTTTAACAAGGTAGCTATTAAATAGTTATTAACTATTTAATAGCTATTGTACCTAGTTAAAATAAATACAAAGTTGCCTGTAAAATAAAAATAAATCCTAAAATAGCTACAATGTAATTATTAATTATATTGTAGCTATCTTAGGGTTTATTTTATAGGTAAGTATTTAGTTTTAAATAGGAATACTTTAGTTAATAATAGTAATATTATTTAGATTTATTTAAATAATATTTAAGTTAGGGGGGTGTTAGGGTTAGGGTTAGACCTAGGTTTAGGGGTTAATAACTTTATTATAGTGGCAGCAACGTTGGCGGCAGCAGATTAGGGGTTAATAGATTTAATAGGCTATGTGGGCTATGGCGGTTTAGGGGTTAAAACTAGAATAGGTTTATTGCGGTGTGGGCTATGGCGGTTTAGGGGTTAATATTAGAATAGGTTTATTGTGGTGTGGGCTATGGCGGTTTAGGGGTTAATACTAGAATAGGTTTATTGCGGTGTCGGCTATGGCGATTTAGGGGTTAATAGACTTTATTAGTTATTGCGGTTGGGGATTGCGGTTTAAAGGTAGATAGACATTGCGCATGCGTTAGGTGTTAGTTTATTTTTCAAGGCATTTTCGGGAGTTACGGTGCTCCCATACTCAGCGCAAGGCCTGCTACGGCTGCCTTTTATGGCAAAGTAAAAATGGAGTAAGATTTCTCCATTTTCGCCACGTAAGGCCTTGCGCTGGATATTGGATACCGATTTACGACGCGGTCCCATGTTAGCTTATGGGAGTAAAAATTGCGGGCGACAGGTGAAATATATACGTGCTGCATTTATATGCGACGCTGTATATAGGATACCAAAAACGCGCAAAAACCGGCGTCGCCGGCTTTTGCGGGGGACGCTGCATATGTAATGGAGGCCCTGATGTTAAAGCACCAGAAGTTCCTGTATGTGTGCAGTTCTTTCTTCAGACATGCTGCATTTTCTGCAATGACATCTCAGATCACGTGTCTTGGGGTGTAAATGCCAAAAATAGTTCTAATTAATATTTAATGAAAACCAAGATGAAAACTTGCACCAAAAGGTAATCAAACTGACCTTTAGAGAATCCACATAGGGCCATTCCCTTTAGAACGCACTGAATGTGAACATCAACAGGATTTAGTGAATTGACACAGAGATATGCTTTTTTTGACTTTTGCAAGTGCACACTGAAAGATTTATCATGGGTAGTGAAGAACTAATCTTTTTTAGGGAGAGCAAGAGACAGACATTTTTAATTTATTAAACCATTCCCTTAAAGGGACATTGAACCCAATTTTTTTATTTCATGATTTAAATAGAGCATGCAATTTTAAGCAGCTTTCTGATTTACTCCTATTATCAATTATTCTTTGTTCTCTTGTTCTCTTTATTTGAAAATCATGAATGTAAATCTTAGCAGCCAGTCCATATTAGGTTCAGCACCATGGATAGCACTTGCTTATTGGAGGCTGACATTTACCCACCAATAAGCAAGCATAACCCAGGTTCTCAAACAAAAATGGGCTGGCTCCTATGCATCACATTCATGCTTTTTTAATAAAGATAGCAAGAGAACGCAGAAAAATTGATAATAGGAGTAAATTAGAAAGTTGCATAAAATCGCATGCTCTATCTGAATCATGAAATAAAAAATGTGGGTTCAGTGTCCCTTTAACCCTGGATAGAATGGTGGCTAAAAGGGACATTGTACTTAAAAATGTTTTATCATCCATATGAAAAAGTGTCTTTTAAACATGTTGATTTGTTTTATTGTGCATGGAAAAAGGAAAATTTAAAGTCATTTACATTAAAAATTAAAAAATAAAGCAATATCAGTTGTGTACTTCCTATTCCTATCTGTGTACTTCCTGCTTATGCTCATTGGCTGATAGGTAAAATACTCATGGTACTGCTGTACCAGTTTTAGTTTAAATGTACACAAGTTTTCAGCAAAAAAAATATATATAATTATGTACTGTTCTTTTTCAGTCACTTTAAAAGAACACTGGAGTTTAAAAATTGCATGCTCTAGTACAATGATGCAGCTCTGTTTATTTAACTCATTCAAAGGGGTTAAACACATAGTTGAAGTCTCACTCTGGAGCCACAGACACCTGCTGCTCCAAAGCAGGAAACAGTCAGTGAGATGATTGACAGTAGCAAAACCAATCAATGTCTGTGTCAGTTCAGTAACTGGAGCTCTGAGCTGGAATCTAACAATGTGTTTAACCCTTTTGGGGGTCAGGGGGGTTATCATATAGACTTGCAGGATTGATAGTGGAAAAAGTGCATGGTCTGACAAATTAGAGTATGCCATATTTGTACTAGAATGTCTCTTTAAATAATTTTAGCAGTAGCAGGACAGTTTAACCCCTTAATGACCGCAGCACTTTTCCATTTTCTGTCCGTTTGGGACCAAGGCTATTTTTACATTTTTGCGGTGTTTGTGTTTAGCTGTAATTTTCCTCTTACTCATTTACTGTACCCACACATATTATATACCGTTTTTCTCACCATTAAATGGACTTTCAAAAGATACCATTATTTTCATCATATCTTATAATTTACTATAAAAAACATTATAAAATATGAAGACAAAATGGAAAAAAAACACACTTTTTCTAACTTTGACCCCCAAAATCTGTTACACATCTACAACCACCAAAAAACACCCATGCTAAATAGTTTCTAAATTTTGTCCTGAGTTTAGAAATACCCACTGTTTACATCTTCTTTGCTTTTTTTGCAAGTTATAGGGCCATAAATACAAGTAGCACTTTGCTATTTCCAAACCACTTTTTTTCAAAATTAGCGCTAGTTACATTGGGACATTAATATCTTTCAGGAATCCCTGAATATCCATTGACATGTAATTATTTTTTTTTCAAAGACATCCCAAAGTATTGATCTAGGCCCATTTTGGTATATTTCATGCCACTATTTCACCGCCAAATGCGATCAAATAAAAAAAAATTGTTCACTTTTTCACAAAGTTTTTCACAAACTTTAGGTTTCTCACTGAAATTATTTACAAACAACTTATGCAATTATAGAATAAATGGTTGTAAATGCTTCTCTGGGATCCCCTTTGTTCAGAAATAGCAGACATATATGGCTTTGGCTTTGCTTTTTGGTAATTAGAAGGCTGCTAAATGCCACTGCGCACAATACGTGTATTATGCCCAGCATTGAAGGGGTTAATTAGGGAGCATGTAGGGAGCTTCTAGGGTTAATTTTAGCTTTAGTGTAGTGTAGCAGACAACTCCAAGTATTGATCTAGGCCCATTTTGGTATATTTCATGCCACCATTTCACCGCCAAATGCGATCAAAGTAAAAAAAACATAAATTTTTTCACAATTTTAGGTTTCTCACTGAAATTATTTACAAACAGCTTGTGCAATTATGGCACAAATGGTTGTAAATGCTTCTCTGGGATGCCCTTTGTTCAGAAATAGCAGACATATATGACTTTGGCGTTGCTTTATGGTAATTAGAAGGCCGCTAAATGCTGCTGCATTTCACACGTGTATTATGGCTAGCAGTGAAGGGGTTAATTAGGTAGTTTGTAGGGAGCTTGCAGGGTTAATTTTAGCTTTAGTGTAGAGATCAGCCTCCCACCTGACACATCCCACCCCCTGATCCCTCCCAAACAGCTCCCTTCTCTCCCCCACCCCACAATTGTCCCCGCCATCTTAAGTACTGGCAGAAAGTCTGCCAGTACTAAAATAAAAGTTTTTTGTTTAGTTTAGTTTAGTTTTTGTTTTAAGAAAAAAAAAAGAGCATATTTACATATGCTGTGTTTAGGATCCCCCCTTAACCCCCAACCTCCCTGATCCCCCCAAAACAGCTCTCTAAGCCTCCCTCTCAGCCTTATTGGGGGCCATCTTGGGAACCCAGTTTGAACAATCAAATGTTTATTTTTTATTTTTTTTTTATTTTTTTTCTGTAGTGTAGCTCAATCCCCCAACCCTCCCCCAACCCCCCCCCCCCACGACCTAAATCACACCTAAGGGTTTTTTATAGATTTAAATTTTGTCCCACTTTTATTTTGTTTTGGGACACATTTTTTCCGTAGTGTAGCGGTTCCCACCCGTTCCCTCCCCGTGCACGCGCCCGCCCCTCGTGCGCGCCCCCGGACTTACCCGCCCACGATCCCGCCCCCTCCACATGACCAGGGCCATCAATGGCCGCCACCCACCTCTCACACCGGCTCCCACCCACCAACGATACCGGCCATCGATGTCCGGTGCAGAGAGGGCCACAGAGTGGCTCTCTCTGCATCGGATGGCCGTAAAAGGTTATTGCAGGATGCCTCCATATCGAGGCATCGCTGCAATAGCCGGAAAGCAGCTGGAAGTGAGCAGGATCGCTTCCAGCTGCTTTCCACACCGAGGACGTGCAGGGTACGTCCTCAGCCGTTAACTGCCTTTTTTCTGAGGACGTACCCTGCACGTCCTCGGTCGTTAATGGGTTAAAGAACATAAATTAAAAAAAATGAATTTTAAGTTTTATCTACCTATCTATCTATCTATCTATCTATCTATCTATCATCTATCTAATGCTTTGTGTAGTTATGTTTTCTACAAGAACTATGAAAATAAGACAGTAAAACTGCATAAAGGCAGCAGATTTTCTTAATGCAGAATGCAGTGGTGCTCAAATTGTTAATCCAATTACAATTAATACATACAGGCAAATGAATTTGTACATTGTTAATCTAAGAGCCTTGTGTGACTATCTATCCCTAAGGATATATCTAGAACAGTGTTTTTCAACCAGTGTGCCGTGAGAGATCCTCAGGTGTGCCACGGCAGACTGACAACAGTGTGACATTTTTTAAACTTTGCTTGTTTTTTACTCCCAGTGCTGGGGTAGTTTGTAGGAGGCATGGCATAACAGCACAATACATACAGTATGTGTGTGTTTGTGTGTATGTGTATATATATATATGTTGTATTAGGCTACAATGTGTGATTTTTTAAAAATTTTGGGATGGTGGTGTGCCACAGGATTGTTTAATGTAAAAAAGTGTGCTACGGCAAAAAAAAGGTTAAAAATCACTGATCTAGAAAACTTGTTGTTAACACCCATAGGCGATAATAATTTACAAGTGAACAGTAATGTATTAATGGATTATAGTGAGATACAGCACTACCTTTCCACTCACTTGGGAAATGAACCTGATTCAAACTTGTAAAAACATTGCCGTAACTACTTAAAGGGACATAATACTCATATGCTAAATCACTTGAAACTGATGCAGTATAACTGTAAAAAAGCTGACAGGAAAATATCACCTGAGCATCTCTATGTAAAAAAGGAAGATATTTTACCTCACAATTTCCTCAGCTCAGCAGAGTAAGTTCTGTGTAAAAAGTTATACTCAGCTGCTCCCAGCTGCAGGTAAAAAAATTAAAAAAAATGAAGAAATGAACAGCAGCCAATCAGCATCAGCAGTGCTGAGGTCATGAACTCTTACTGTGATCTCATGAGATTTGACTTAACTCTCATGAGATTTCATAGTAAGCTTCCTTTACCTGATTGGTGAAATAATATGAGAGTGCACGATGCTAGTCCCTTCAGATGTCCCAGGACAAACACACTAAAATGCTGCTTAGAAATCCTTTACAATGGGAGGTGGCTACTGAGGAACTTTTGAGGTAAAATATCTTTCTTTTTTACATAGAGATGTTCAGGTGATATTTTCTAATCAGCTTTTTACAGTTATGCTGCATCACTTTCAAGTGTTTAAACATTTGGGTATTATGGCCCTTTAAATATAAAAATGCTATTAATAAAAGAAATAAAGACATGTTTGTTAAAAAAAAAAAAGAAGCTAAATAAAAAATAAAAAAGAATTCGGATTTATTCTTAATGCATTTTCAATCCCTATGATTTAAAATCAAATAAACCTCTCATTTAAAAAAAAATAAAAACTCAGGTTCTACTGGAGCTGCAAAAGTAAAAGTCATTTCATTTTTCTCATGTGCAAGAGTCCTGTCAATCATCGTTAACGTTATTATTTTGGTGCTATTAGATTTGTATAAGCTAAATCTGGGAAGCATTCATTTAGCCATTACAATTATTATTCTATAAGTTTATCCTTTTTTAATTAGCCCTATTGCTGGGACAACCTGTGCATTAGATGGGTGACATCCTGAGTTATTTGTATCCCATCTCAGCAAATCTTCTACTGAACAGGGAAAAAAAAATATATATATATATGAAGAGAGAAGCACTCTACCAGGAACGAACAACAGCTCATCAGCTAGTTCTATGGCCATTTACCACCCAGGAGCAGCCTCTTTTAGACCAGTTGTGCTTTTCACAAAGGAAAACTTTCCTGAAGTATATCTGTCTGATCCTGCCAAGTAAGCTCAGTCCAGCCCCAAAATACCAGGCAATTCTCCTCTGAACAAGGAACATGACAACCCCAGACAATCTTTTTGTGAAAAGCACACTGGTCTAAAAGAGGCTGCTCCTGGGTGGTAAATCGCTATAGAACTAGCTGATGAGCTGTTCGTTACTGGTAGAGCGCCTCTCTGTTCGTATGCATATATATATAGAAAATTATATAAACTGTATATAGCGCACTCTCACCTAATGTCCATCTGCCAGGATGCCAACGGGTTAGTACAGGAAATAAAGGCACTCGCTGGTCCTTTCAAAAAAGGAAGCAGATTAAAACGACTTTTGAAAGGACCAGTGAGTGCCTCCCTTTATTTCCTAGATATATATATACATTTCACAAGATGGAATCCGTATCCAAAAAGAGCTGAACAAAACTGTTGCTTTCATCCGCATTAGGATGTTAACGAAGCATCTGAATGCCCATGTGAAAAGTCCAATTTAAACTTTCAAAATTCATAAATTCCAATATATTTATACGATCAATTGGAATCTGATTGCTCTGTATCTTTTGTTGGAACCTAGCTACTTTACATTAGAGCATACTACAGTAGATTCAAGAGCATGCATGTGACTTGAGCACTATATGTTGAAACTGTTGGCCCACTGATTGGCCCACCCTGCAAAGCAGGGCTCACAGCGTATAGAAACTGTATGAATTTGTCCTCACAAATATATTGAAAGAATTTCCAAGGTGGTCGCCACAGTGCTGTTGTACAGAAAAAACTGCCACCATATTGTAAAGAAGGCTGTGCAAGTGTATATTCTCTGATGTGGACTAATTAAGGAAGCAGCAGGGTCTGGTTATGTCCCTAATACATAAATGTTTACCAAATTCTTAAAAAAAAAAAAAGAATGAGCAAAATATTCTTTGGGAAAACTTACTGGCCTTGCGCGAATTTCTTTGGCATACAGAGGTTTCAAAAACTCTGAATCCCCCTCCAGCCTTATACCCTTTTCTGTGATTCTCAGATTCCCCATGCCATCCTGAAAGACACAAAATACAAATTTAAAGTTAATAAAATACATAACTATACTTTTTTAAAGGAGTTACAAGTGTTTTTCATAGTAAGTACTCAATACTAAAAGTGCGGATTACATGAAAATGACTAACACATACCAGTTACAAACTTAAAGGGACATGAAACCCAATTTTTTTTCTTTCATGATTTAGAAAGAGCATGCAATTTTAAACAACTTTCTAATTTACCTCTATTATCAATCTTGCTTCATTCTCCTGATATCCTTTACTAAAAAGCATATCTAGATAGGCTTAGTGTCTGCTGATTGGTGGCTGCACATAGATGCCTCGTATGACTGGCTCACCCATGTGCATTGCTATTTCTTTAGCAAAGAATATCTAAAGAATGAAGCAAATTAGATAATAAAACTAAATTGGAAAGTTGTTTAAAATTGTGTTCTCTACCTGAAGCATGAAATAATTTTTTTGGGTTTAGTGTCCCTTTAACCACTACTAAAAAACTCATGCCCCCTGTAAAATGATATCCTGCAAATATAGTTAATGCAACAAAATGCTAAATCCAAAAATCACAAGTTATATTCTAACTCATATTTAATAGTACATGGATTTTCAGTAATCATGAGTGTGCATTTATAAGGAACATTTTAATTTCCATTATTCTCTTGGTATTCTTTGTTGAAAAGCATACATAAGTAAGCTGAGGAGCAGCAGTGCACTACTGGGAGCTAGCTGGTGACTGGTAACTACACACATATGCCTCTTGTTGGCTTACAAAATGTGTTCCGCTAGGTCCTAGTAGTGTATTCTTGCTCTGAAGCTGACTTTAACTATGTGTTTCACTCATTTGCAGGGGTTAACCACATCGTTAAATGCAATTAACAGTGCATTAATAAAATTTTCTAACAAATTAGGTCCCTTTATTATTCCAATAAAGCTATTTGGAGATGTGTATATAAAATGTTCAATTCTGCATAATAAGACAACTTTGCACTATGCGTTTGTTGTTTATTTTGCCCCCTTTCACATAAATTTTGCCCTGCAAATTGTGAATTTTCAGAATTACAGAGCTGGAAACACATCATGTAGGTTCCTCAAGGCTAACCCTGCTACACATTTCTCTGATTGGCTTCAGCAGATAACAGATGCAGCACATACTAACATGATGACCGTGACTAGCCTTGTCAGCTGCCGACTGAAGCCCAGATTGCCTCCTGCAAATATGGCAAATGGTGGGTGGAATATGGCTATTAAATGCATTTGCAGCAAACAAGATATTAAATAGCTTTAATTTGTTTTTAGATGTTGCTGGTGTCATTCTATAGCAAGACAACAGAAATGTCTTATAATTACAAGATGTTTAGTGTCCCTTTAAATTGTGTGTTTTACTCCTTTGGAAACAATAGTAACCTGTAAGAATTAATGCAATAGTGACATTCTCTAACAAGCTCTTAAATCTTTAAATAAAAAAATAATTCTGACTCACAACAAATCCCTCTGTGCACGTTTATCATACAACGCCCAATCAGTATATTTTACCTGTCATCATTTGGCCAGATTATGAGTGGTGCACTAACAGTTACGCACAAGCGATATCAGGTTTATCAAGGCAGATTACGTGCGTCGGAAGGAGCGCTCGTATTACAAGTCGAAAGTAAATGCAAACGCATGAGCACAATGGTGATTTACGCTAGAATGATTAAAGTGACCTCAGAGATCTGGTTGACTGTTTCACAAAACAAAAAAGTGTCACAAAACACATTACAAAGTACAATTCCGCTCATAATAACACCATCTAAGGTGTTTTCAAGGTGAATGAGTGGAAAGAGCTCCAAAATATGTGTGTGTGTGTATATATATATATTTACTGATGAGTTCCAAAAAGAACGAAACAGGCTGTCTAGTGAGTGATTTCTGGTTTGCTGTAATAATCCTGTTAAAAGGATCGCTGTGTCAAAACAGTATTTTGAAGCAAAAAAACTGAGAATTTGCATATCTAATTTGCATATATTACCCACAATTCTCTTGTGCATTGGTAACATTGTATATTAAGAATTTCTGGGGAAAAGCAAGCGGGGATACTTGCCTAGATGTACTCATTTCCTATGCAAATATTTACATTGATTATATATATTTATATATATATATATATATATATATATATATATATATATATATATATATATATATATATTGCATTTCAAATAAAGATACCAAGAAAACCAAGAAAATTTGATAATAGGAGTAAATTAGAAAGTTGCTTAAAATTGCATGCTCTATCTGAATCATGAAAGAAAAAAATATGGCTCCAGTATCCCTTTAATATATCAGTTGTCCTCTGCCCTTTTTATTCTGCGATTAGTATATAAATGTGTATGTATTTATTCTAGTATAAATAAATATTGGTATAATTGTAAATGAAAATACATTTATTATTACACATATAAATATTAATTGTTATATATATTATTTGTCATCATATGTAACAAGTAAACATAGATACACAATTAAAATGTCTACATTAAAGAATGAGCTGACAAGTTGATATATTACAATATGGAAAATCCCTTTTATGCTTCATTGAATAAGCTCCTGAAAATGAAAAGATTTTCCCCTTACTATGATAAGAGGAGTTTTGTTCCTAAAATGTTGCAGTGAGCACATCTAGCATCAGAATAAAGATTCTAAAATCTTGAGTGCACCCTGGCAGATGTTGCTATGCAAATACTGAGGACCAAATTATCAAAGCTTAGTTTGTGCGGTGTGATTTTGTCTAATTGGCCTTGCAGATGCCACAATTGTTTAATCTGCAATAATTCTTGTCCCTTGTTACAAAGCTGAGATACCAAGAATGGGTTTCACAAGCTTAGAGAATTCTGATATATTCACAATTGACATTGAATGCTAGAACACAGCTAGCGTGCACAATTCTGTTGCACTTTTAATTAAGATTTATTAAGCATGTTTATAATCTGAAATAACATACTGGCACTGAAATGTATTTATGTAGTAAAAGAGGCGACATTCATGTGTGTGTGAAGATGTATACATTTAGTATCTTGCCATAGTTTGAGAACACAATTATATTTATAAAGCTTTCTCACTGCAATAACAGATACACCTTGGAACCCCAAGGAACGGAAAGTTTAACAGATTTGCAATGTATTGCAAAGAAAATTTGTATCATGTTAGAGACTTGAGTCAATGGGGCCTATCTATCAAGCTCTGAACGGAGCTTGACGTCCCGTGTTTCTGGCGAGTCTTCAGACTCGCCAGAAACACAAGTTATGGAGCGGCGGTCACAAAGACCGCTGCTCCATAACCCTGTCCGCCTGCTCTGAGCACATACACTTCAATGTTGTAGGATATCAGCACAGCTGCTACTGACCAAGTGCACGAGTGACTGAATATAACTGCAATATCCCCAGTTAAGTTATAATAGACGTTAAGTCACCAGCACTATAATGAATTTATAAACCTTTAATAGGAATCATATAAAACAGCAACGTTTCAGGGTTTTAACACGACTAAGGGGATTAAAACCCTGAAACGTTGCTGTTTTATATGATTCCTATTAAAGGTTTATAAATTCATTATAGTGCTGGTGACTTAACGTCTGTTATAACTCACCTGCTCTGAGCAGGCGGACAGGAATCGCCGGAATTCAACCCGATGGAGTACGATCGGGTTGATTGGCACCCCTGCTGGCGGCCCATTGGCCGCGAGTCTGCAGGGGGCGGCGTTGCACCAGCAGCTCTTGTGAGGTGCTGGTGCAATGCTGAATACGGAGAGCGTATTGCTCTCCGCATTCAGCGATGTCTTGCGGACCTGATCCGCACTGTCGGACCAGGTCTGCAAGACATTTGTTAAATTGGCCTCTATATGTTTGCTATTTATATTGAATTTAAAATAAAATATTACATAGGTTTGCATACAATATGAATTTGATAATAGAAGTTAACTGAAAAGCTATTTAAAACGGCATGCTCTATTTCAATCATAAAAGTTCAATTTTGATCCCAATGTCCCTTTAATAGCCTGAATACATTTTGTGCATTTTCAATATAAATATTTTTTCTTCTTTACATAGAGGCAAACATTGCCAATCAATTTTCTTTGATACAAATACATACAAAAACATATAATTTCTACATATACATTTACAACATGAATCGTACAGGCTTTCCGTGAAAAAACTCCAATTTACGAAACTGAACTGGTTACCATCAAACACCACAGAGAGTTCTTACAGCAATGGTGGCCTTTAGAGAACAGTGTATAGCAAAAGTGCAGGTTTACTGGCAAATACACGTGCACTAGTGGAAGTATGTAGATTTTCACTGGATTAAATGGACATTATACACCTATAATACACTTCTTTGTCCACTGATTAGTCTGTAGAACATGCTTCCAAGTATTACTCATAATTTAATTGCAGGCAAACCACTGCCTCCTAGATTACAAGTTTTGCTTTCGGTTTTAACACGGAAGAAATGGCAATTTCAGCGTTAAAACAGCAACGCAGCCATTACAAGTCTTGTCAGTATAGCTGTACCACAAAAGCCTTTTAGCCTGTAACGCAACGTCAGTCCTGCACTCGGAAAAATTAAGTTTTTTCATGGGATTCCCATAGCGCTGCCATTACGAGTTTTGCAGTGAGGCTAAAATGCTTGCATTACACCCTCTGATTCGAATCAGCCAATAGGAATGAGAGCTGCTTAAATCCTATTGGCTGATTTGAACAGCCAATAGGATTTTAGCGGCTCTAATTCCTATTGGCTGATTTAAATGTTTCAGGCAATAGGAATGCAATGGTACCCCAGTATAAAAGGGGTACCTTGCATTTGAATCCTCAGTGTGTGGCAGACGATCACATGAAGAGGACCTCCATGTTGGATCGATGGACCTCCGCCTCCGCGCATCGACCACTCTGCCTCCGCAGGCATGAAGAAGATGCTGGTCCCGCAATGGATGAAGATGGAGCCGCCTGGATGAAGATGGAGCTGGGATGAAGAGCGTTCAAGCTGGACTTCAGCAACTGTGAGTACCTAAAGTGGAGTTATTGTTAGGTTTTTTTAAGCTTTTTTTGGGTAGGTTTTTTTTTAGATTAGGGTTTGGGCTATTTAAAAAAGAGCTGAATGCCCTTTTAAGTGCAAGAAAAAGAGCTGAATGTCCTTTTAAGGGCAATGCCCATATAAATGCCCTTTTCAGGGCAATGGGTAGATTAGGTTTTTTTAGTTAGGTTTTTTTTTATTTTGTGGGTTTGGGAAGGGGGGGTTGTAATGTTAGGGGGTGTTTTTATTTTATTTTTAAAAGAGCTGATTTCTTTAGGGTAATGCCGTACAAAAGGCCCTTTTAAGGGCTATTGGTAGTTTTTTTTATAGATTAGAGTTATTTTATTTTGGGGTGTTTTTTTTTTTAAAACAGGGTATTATAATAGGAATAATTTTTATTATTTTGGATAATTAGTTTGTTATTTTGTGTAATGTCTTTTTGGGGTGGGGTTTTTCTTTTTAGAATAGTCATTTTTTTATTTTTAATGGGCAGCAAAAGAGCTGAATGCCCTTTTAAGAGCAATGTCCATACAAATGCCCTTTTCAGGGCAATGGGTAGATTAGGTTTTACTTTAGTTTGTGGGTTTGGGTGGTGGGGGTTTGTATACTGCTAGGGGGTGTTTGTTTTTCTTTTGTAGAAAAAGAGCTGATTTCTATAGGGCAATGCCCTACAAAAGGCCATTTTTAGGGCCTTGGTAGTTTATTATAGATTAGGTTTTTTTTATTTTGTGGTGTTTTTTTTTTTTTTTTTTAAACAGGGTATTAGAATAGGAATAATTTTTATTGTTTTGGATAATTTGGTTTGTTATTTTTTGTAATGTTGGGTTTTTTTATTTTTTGTAATGGTAGTTTTTTTATTTTTATAATGTTAGTTGTTTTTTTTGTAATGTTAGGTTTTAGTGTAAGGCAGCTTAGGTTTTATTTCACAGGTAAGTTTGTATTTATTTTAACAAGGTAGTTAGTAAATAGTTAAAAACTATTTACTAACTAGTCTACCTAGTTAAAATAGCGTCAGATTAGAGGTGTTTAGACTTGGGGTTTATGTTAGGGTGTTAGGTTTAAATGTAACTTTTTTCCCCATAGACATCAATGGGGTTGCGTTACAGAGCTTTTTCATTCCGCGATCGCAGGTGTTAGTTTTTTTTTTAACACAACATTGATGTCTATGGGGAAAGCGTACAAGAGCACGTCAAAGCAGCGTTTGTATTTTGTGCGGTATGGAGCTCATCGCCACCATATCACACGCCAAAACAAACTGGCTTTTCAAAAAATCGTAATGGCAGCACTATGGAGGGTGAAATAACGTAACTTTTGTTGCATTCGTTTCGCACCCTCTATAGTGTAATCTTGTAATCTAGGTGTGCATGTTTTCCAGTGTTTGTATTTTTTTTAAAATGGCCGCCAGACTCCTATGTACTGTGTCATCATGTCCTTTTGGATTGTTGTTGCGAATCCGCTACGATTGTGCACATAATTCCAGGCTCATTGATGTTAACTAACGCATGAGAGTACTGCTTATGCACATATGTGAGCACTGCTTTCATAGCGCAAAGCCAGCACCCTCCAGCACGGGAATTAATGTAAGGGTGCAACAACAACCCATAAGGACATGATGACGTAGTACATAGGAGGAGTCTGGCTGCCATTTCAAATCTGTAAACATTGGTGTTCTATCAGATTTTTCTACCTTGTCAGAATATGCTACCTCTGAGTGTGCATGCTCAGTATTACGTAATTGCACTTCACATATGTTAAAAAGGAATGTGATGTTGTAATCAGCAGCATGCGCACAAAGGAAGTAGCAAATTCTGACAAGGAAATTGTTATGTCGGATTTTGCTGCAGGCAGGACATGCGCGGGTGATTAGATCTCAGCTTATTACATGCAAACTGTAAAAGTGACATTTATAATTAGCATGGAAAGTGTAAAAGTGCAAGCCATTTCTGATGTCAGAAATGATGGATAGATCATCCTCCAATCACAGCTTCCCCCCCCCCGTGGGAATCAGTGACTGATTCAAAGCCGTGATTGGAGGAAGCCTGATTCCTCATTTTAGACCCAGGAAGAGGCTTTGGGACGGGCGGAGGAAGCTGGAGCTGCTGTCAAGATTAAAAGGTAAGTTGTTTTTTTCTCAACAGGAGTGAAATGTAAACTTTGATGAATTAAAGTGCCCCTGTTTTTAATCTAATTTTTAAAAACCGGGCACTTTAGCATCAAAATTTACATTCACTTTAAGATAGCACCTTAAAATAGCATTCTAAGTTTTGTCCGTTGTGGAATTGTTTGTTATGTATGAATATAACCATTATTGGTGAAGCAAATATCACCATTTGTCACTGAACTTTGCTTGTTGGCCTCTCTCAAGTACATTAGCTATGAGTGCATAATGGAATTTGATGTGAACATCTAGTAGACTGTAGACATGTTATAAATAAAGATATTCATATTTTTCATATAAAAACATATTGCTTTCTGAACGCGTCCTTGGCTTATCCACATATCTACCAAGTTTGGAATGTTTAGATTTACTAAGGATAAATGGTATATATAATTTTCTGAAGGTAAGTGCCTTATCCTCAAAATCATAAGTAATTAAATTACATGATCAATTAGTCTTTATTTTGCAATATTTATAAATCATGTTTGTAGAACACTTGTTTGTACTTTCCAAAAACGGTCACTGATAAATTGATAAAACTAGCTTTTCATTATTACAGTAATTAATCCCCTTCGGACACTCCTTTATAGTTTTCTATAAGGTTTTGCAGAAAGGTGCTAGATAGACAAGGAAGTTTCAGTAGGGAAGTGTAAGGCCTTTTGTTTCTTGATCCTAAACATGACATTTTACCTGCAAACAAATTTATATTTGTGGCCTTCACAAAACCTGTAAACGTATGCAAGACTGTCCTGTAGGCTTTTACTGGTAAAGGAATGGCTGCAGGAATTGCTGGAATTGGACTAACTCACCATATGTTTCATGTGTTTTATTAATATTGTTAATACAGAAAAGGGTAACAACTAGACATGTACATTCGGCAGTTTTGTTAGCTGCCAAATGAGGAAGAAGACGGCCACACATGACATTCAGCCCTTTTCAGAGCCGGATTTCTTCATGTAAAAATGAAACACCTTAATATCTGTGCAAATCCAGATCTTAGAGTATTGCACGTTCAAAAGAAGAAAAAAAAAAAAGGTCAGAAAAATGCTAATTATCGCAAGTGGCTACCTTCTTATACATTCAGCAGCTAAAAAAATGGCCGAATGTAAATGTCTAGTAACAACTCACCACAGCTTTACATTTAAAAATCTACTACAAGACATTTTACCACAAAATAAAAAAATGTGCTACAAAAATGCTGTGGTTGAGGACACTGCAAAGAAGAGATAGGGAAACACATTTTTATTTTGCAATGTCAAGTTTTCACTTTTCAGTTATCCTGTAAAACATTGCTTCTCAACCGCGGCCCTCAAGTACCCCCAACAGACCAGGTTTTCATTATAGCTGAACCAGTGTACAGGTTAAATAAACAGCTGCTGAGTGAGAGCACGTTAGTAACCATGGTGTTACTGATCAGCTAATTATTTCACCTGTGCTCTAGTTAAGATATAATGAATATCTGGCCTGTTAAGGGTCCCGAGAACAGGAGTTGAGAAACACAGATTTAAGAAATATCTATTAAACTGGATATTGCCTGAAATTGTTGCTTGAGTGATAATCCCATCATTACATATTTTATATCTTAACAAAAAGGTTAGATGTAAGAAAAACAACCGATTGACCTGATCTAACAAATATAGCTGAATATTTGTTGTAGTATTTTTGTTTTGGGGGAGCTGGCACCCCATAAATAATGTATAGCGAATCCCACAAAATAATTATTAATACCAATTTTTTGCATTTTAGATCTTATGTAATAAACAGATTTAACCTGATATATTAAAGGTATATTAGCCTGAATTACTTTTTTGTCTGCATTTTTTATTTGGGGAGCTAACCTGGCTGAGGTGGGTTAGGACCCCATAATGAATACTAAGAGGAACCCACAGTCTGATTATTAATGCCAGTTTTGTGTGTTAGCTCTAATTTAATAAACACTTGATCTAACGAGATCTAAAAAAAAGATCTGTTAGCCTGAATGTTTTTTTTTTGTCTGAAATATTTAAGTTGGTGCTAGCCCCCCTAATGTAATACCTATTTATGTTAGATCTAACAAATCAACTCACTGAACATATCTGATCTGATCACTATATGATTATTAATCATATCATTAATCTAATGTTGTAAACACTTAATCTAACAAAGATCTATTATGATTTTTTGTCTGAAATTTCGATTTGGGGGGCTAGTCCCCCTAACTTAATACCTAATACCTTGTAATTATGATAGATCTGACAAAACAACTGACTGATCATACCTGATCTCACAAATATCTATCAAATTAAATCATTTTTTGTCCATTTTTTGTTGGGGGGGCTGATGATGGGTTTACCCCCACCAAATAATTGTTAATACCAGCTTTTGCTTTCTAGATCTAAAGTAATAAACACTTGATCTAACCTGATTTATCAAACATCTATTAGCCTGAATGATTTTTTTACCAAAATTTTTCATGTGTGTGGGAGGGGGGTAGCTACCAAATTTAATACTTAATACCTCAGTAATTACGTTAGATCTAACATAATAAACATGTGCTCTAAACTGATGTAACAAAGGTCTATTAGCCTGAATTATTTTTAAGTCAGGGCTAGCCCCCAAAATGTAATACTTAATATCTCTGTAACTATGTTAGCTCTAACAAAACAACTTACTTATACCTGATATAACAAATACCTATCAAATTATATAACTTGTGTCCATTTTTTTGTTATGGGGACTGGTACCCATATTGAATACATAAAAGCTCTCACTATATGATTATTAATCTAATGTTATAAACACTTGATCTAACCTGTACTAACAAAGATCTATTAACTTGGATGATTTTTTTGTCTGAAATTTCGATTTGGGGGCTAGCCCCCCTAATACCTTTGTAATTATGATAGATCTGCCAAAACAACTGACTGATCATGCCTGATCTAACAAATATCTATCAAATTAAATAATTTTTTGTCAATTTTTTTTGTTGGGGGGGGGGGACTGATGACGGATTTTACGCCCACCAAATAATTGTTAATACCAGCATTTTCTTTCTAGATCTAAAGTAATAAACACTTGATCTAACCTGATTTATCAAACATCTATTAGCCTGAATGATTTTTTACCAGAATTTATCAAGTGTGGGTAGCTACCAAATGTAATACCTAATACCTCAGTAATTACGTTAGATATAACAAAACAACTGACTGATCATACCTGATCTAACAAATATCTACCAAACTAAACATTTTTTTAGCCAATTTTCTAGCCCCCCACCAAATAATTGTAAATAATTGTTAATAACCCCTTCTTGTATACCGGATCTAACAAAAACAACAATTGATCTAACCTGATCTAACAAAGATATAACCAACTGAGGGCCAGATTACAAGTGGCACATTAATAGTTCGGTACAAGCGATAAAGGGGTTTATCGCATCTGTTGGCACATGTCGGGTTTTCCGCTCGTATTACAAGTTGAAAGTAAAACCGATCGCTTGAACACGATTTACGCTAGAATGATTACCACGTCCTCAGAGCTCTGGTTAACTTTTTACAAAACAAAAAAGTGTCACAAAACACATCAAGTGTAGTTACTCTCACAATAACCCCATCTAGTAAAAATTATTCAAAAGAATAATGTACACAAAAGTTATAAGGGCTCAAAGATATGAGTTCTTAGGTGTCAGGAAAAAAGCAGCAAGTGTTACACAGGTGCTGAGCCAAAAATGGGCAGTTTCCTAAGCTTTACAATCCTGCTGTTTTCAAATAAAGATACCAAGAAAAATTGATAATAGCAGTAAATTAGAAAGTTTCTTAAAATTGCATGCCCTATCTGAATCATATATATATATATATAAAAAAAAAATGTGGGTCTCATATCCCTTAAATGTTCCTACAGGTCAAGACCAGAAACCAGCAGAACATCCCAATCCCAAATACCAAAATCAATAACAAAGTGTATCCAGAATAGGAGGGAAATATTTTATTTTAGCCTCAGTTTTGCATCTCTCTCTTTTAGTAAGCAAACCTATCTTTTAAGCTAAGTGGCTCTTGATAGCATCTCTAAGTGAGGTCATGATCAGTTCAACCTTTTCTCTATAGTTGCTTTTTCAGTTATGTGTTAATGTTGTAGTATACAAGCACAAGTGCCTTCAATACACAAATGACCAATTTTTTGCTTGCGCAGATGGCTTTTCCTGCACAAGGCATTACAGATCTGCCTTTCCCAGATGCTGTGAAACATCTGACAGCCCATAATAGCAAACAAAATACCTGTCATTATTTCCTATTAGATTCCATACCATTGCTTTATCCATCTAGACAGGTGGAAAGAGGCTGTGATCCCAAAGGTAGTGGAATTTGGATTAAAAGCTTTCAGCTAGCAGGTATGTGTTTGTGCATGTGTCAGGGTGTATGGGGGGAAGGCATGAGAAACTATGGAGAAATCAATACGAAACGCTAACCTTCTTCAATGAATACAAACCATGAAAAAGCAGAGATAATTCTTCTGCTGCTCTGCAGGTGAAACAATAAGTGAAAAAAAAAACATATAATTTGTTTAATCTGCGTTATCATATTATTTGTTGGCTAAAAGAGAAAATTCAAAGATGTAGGACTTTAAATTATCTGGAATTTACAGAAACTCTCAGTAGAGAAATTGTCCCTGACACCATAAAATCACAAGATAAGATGAGAACAAAAAACATTTCCTGCCATCTATTTCACATCAAAGAATATGAAAGCACAAAATGACAATCTCATACCTGAGAAGAGAGCTTGAGCCCTTTTTCTCAGTCTAATTTGGTCTATTTTCAGATTAAAATACAATAAATTTACAAGATTTAAGTAAGATGGAAAATTGGAATTAATGGGTTTTTTTATTTGAGTTTTGAACAGATGTATAGCAAAAATGTTTCTAATAAAAGTTGTTACTGTTCACCCAGTTAATGCCCAGTGCTCCCTTATTCAAACATCGTTTCTGCTCAGAAAGCCAATGTTTGCTTACATAAAACAAACGGATCTTTGACACGATAGACACCACCACCTGATATCTGAGCAGGTGTGGATCGTGAATGTGGGTGCACTGAGTATGCGCATCTTATATACTGTACATGCCCTTTGCTAACTGCACTCTTGTACCCTACTACCTGTCTAAAGTACCATCAATAGGATGTAGCACTTGCAAACTTGTTAAAAAAATACAGGCCTAGATTTAGAGTTTGGCGTTAGCCGTGAAAACCAGCGTTAGAGGCTCCTAACGCTGGTTTTAGGCTACCGCCGGTATTTGGAGTCACTCAAAATAGGGTCTAACGCTCACTTTTCAGCCGCGACTTTTCCATACCGCAGATCCCCTTACGTCAATTGCGTATCCTATCTTTTCAATGGGATTTCTCTAACTCCGGTATTTAGAGTCGTTTCTGAAGTGAGCGTTAGACATCTAACGACAAAACTCCAGCCGCAGGAAAAAAGTCAGTAGTTAAGAGCTTTCTGGGCTAACGCCGGTTTATAAAGCTCTTAACTACTGTGCTCTAAAGTACACTAACACCCATAAACTACCTATGTACCCCTAAACCGAGGTCCCCCCACATCGCCGACACTCGAAAAAAATTTTTTAACCCCTAATCTGCCGACCGCCACCTACGTTATCCTTATGTACCCCTAATCTGCTGCCCCTAACACCGCCGACCCCTGTATTATATTTATTAACCCCTAATCTGCCCCCCTCAACGTCGCCTCCACCTGCCTACACTTATTAACCCCTAATCTGCCGACCGCAAAGCGCCGCCACCTACGTTATCCTTATGTACCCCTAATCTGCTGCCCCTAACACCGCCGACCCCTATATTATATTTATTAACCCCTAATCTGCCCCCCACAACGTCGCCTCCACCTGCCTACACTTATTAACCCCTAATCTGCCGACCGGACCTGAGCGCTACTATAATAAAGTTATTAACCCCTAATCCGCCTCACTAACCCTACCCTAACAATAACACCCCCCTAAGTTAAATATAATTTAAATCTAATGAAATTAATTAACTCTTATTATATAAATTATTCCTATTTAACCCCTTAATGACCGCAGCACTTTTCCATTTTCTGTCCGTTTGGGACCAAGGCTATTTTTACATTTTTGCGGTGTTTGTGTTTAGCTGTAATTTTCCTCTTACTCATTTACTGTACCCACACATATTATATACCGTTTTTCTCGCCATTAAATGGGCTTTCTAAAGATACCATTATTTTTATCATATCTTATAATTTACTCTAATTTTTTTTATAAAATATGAGGAAAAAATGGAAAAAAACACACTTTTTCTAACTTTGACCCCCAAAATCTGTTACACATCTACAACCACCAAAAAAATCCCATGCTAAATAGTTTCTAAATTTTGTTCTGAGTTTAGAAATACCCAATGTTTACATGTTCTTTGCTTTTTTTGCAAGTTATAGGTCCATAAATACAAGTAGCACTTTGCTATTTCCAAACCACTTTTTTTCAAAATGAGTGCTAGTTACATTGGGACACTGATATCTTTCAGGAATCCCTGAATATCCATTGACATGTATATATTTTTTTTTAGAAGACATCCCAAAGTATTGATCTAGGCCCATTTTGGTATATTTCATGCCACCATTTCACCGCCAAATGCGATCAAATAAAAAAAATTGTTCACTTTTTCACAAATTTTTTCACAAACTTTAGGTTTCTCACTGAAATTATTTACAAACAACTTGTGCAATTATGGCATAAATGGTTGTAAATTCTTCTCTGGGATCCCCTTTGTTCATAAATAGCAGACATATATGGCTTTGGCGTTGCTTTTTGGTAATTAGAAGGCTGCTAAATGCCACTGCGCACCACACGTGTTTTATGCCCAGCAGTGAAGGGGTTAATTAGGGAGCATGTAGGGAGCTTGTATGGTTAATTTTAGCTTTAGTGTAGTGTAGTAGACAACCCCAAGTATTGATCTAGGCCCATTTTGGTATATTTCATGCCACCATTTCACCACCATATGCGATCAAATTTAAAAAAACGTTAAATTTTTCACAATTTTAGGTTTCTCACTGAAATTATTTACAAACAGCTTATGCAATTATGGCACAAATGGTTGTAAATGCTTTTCTGGGATCCCCTTTGTTCAGAAATAGCAGACATATATGACTTCGGCGTTGCTTTTTGGTAATTAGAAGGCCGCTAAATGCTGCTGCGCATCACACGTATATTATGGCTAGCAGTGAAGGGGTTAATTAGGTAGTTTGTAGGGAGCTTGCAGGGTTAATTTTAGCTTTAGTGTAGAGATCAGCCTCCCACCTGACACATCAGACCCCCTGATCCCTCCCAAACAGCTCCCTTCCCTCCCCCACCCCACAATTGTCCCCGCCATCTTAAGTACTGGCAGAAAGTCTGCCAGTACTAAAATAAAAGGTTTTTTTAATTTGTTCTTTTTTTTTTTTTAGCATATTTACATATGCTGCTTTGTAGAATCCCCCCTTAGCCCCCAACCTCCCTGATCCACCCCCAAAACAGCTCTCTTACCCTCCCCCTCTGCATTATTGGGGGCCATCTTGGGTACTGGCAGTGGTCTGCCAGTACCCAGTTTCAAGAAAAAAACGTGTTTTTTTAAAACAAAAATAGAAATTCTGTAGTGTAGATTCACCCCCCCTAACAGACAAACCCCAACACCTTAATCGATTAATAAATAAAAAACTTTTATTCCCTTTTTTATGCTTTTTTTTTTACTTTATTCTGTAGTGTAGCGGTTCCCACCCGCTCCCTCCCCGTGCACGCGCCCGCCCCCGCCCTTCCGTGCACGCGCGCGCGTCAGTGCGCGCCCCCGATCGCCCACGCCCACGATCCCGCCCCTCCTGCACGTCGCCAAGGCCATCGATGGCCACCACCCGCCTCCCACCAGCCTCCCACCCACCAACGCGGTAAGCCAACAATCTCCGGTGCAGAGAGGGCCACAGAGTGGCTCTCTCTGCACCGGATGGCTTAAAAATGTTATTGCAGGATGCCTCGATATCGAGGCATCACTGCAATAACCGGAAAGCAGCTGGAAGCGAGCAGGATCGCTTCCAGCTGCTTTCCAGACTGAGGACGTGCAGGGTACGTTCTCAGGCATTAACTGCCTTTTTTCTGAGGACGTACCCTGCACGTCCTCAGTCATTAAGGGGTTAAAGCTAAATACTTACCTGTAAAATAAATCCTAATATAGCTACAATATAAATTATAATTATATTAGAGCTATTTTAGGATTTATATTTATTTTACAGGTAACTTTGTATTTATTTTAACCAGGTACAATAGCTATTAAATAGTTAAGAACTATTTAATAGCTAAAATAGTTAAAATAATTACAAATTTACCTGTAAAAGAAATCCTAACCTAAGTTACAAATAAACCTAACACTAGACTATCAATAAATTAATTAAATAAACTACCTACAATTACCTACAATTAACCTAACACTACACTATCAATAAATTAATTAAATACAATTGCTACAAATAAATACAATTAAATAAACTAGCTAAAGTACAAAAAATAAAAAAGAACTAAGTTACAAAAAATAAAAAAATATTTACAAACATAAGAAAAATATTACAACAATTTTAAACTAATTACACCTACTCTAAGCCCCCTAATAAAATAACAAAGCCCCCCAAAATAAAAAAATGCCCTACCCTATTCTAAATTACTAAAGTTCAAAGCTCTTTTACCTTACCAGCCCTGAACAGGGCCCTTTGTGGGGCATGCCCCAAAGAAATTCAGCTCTTTTGCCTGTAAAAAAAAACATACAATACCCCCCCCCAACATTACAACCCACCACCCACATACCCCTAATCTAACCCAAACCCCCCTTAAATAAACCTAACACTAAGCCCCTGAAGATCATCCTACCTTGTCTTCACCATACCAGGTTCACCGATCGGTCCAGAAGAGCTCCTCCGATGTCCTGATCCAAGCCCAAGCGGGGGGCTGAAGAGGTCCATGATCCGGCTGAAGTCTTCATCCAAGCGGGCCAGAAGAGGTCTTCCATCCGATTGAAGTCTTCATCCAAGCGGCATCCATCCGGAGCGAAGTGGCAGCATCCTGAAGGCCTCCACCGCGGAACATCCATCCTGGCCGACGACTGAACGACGAATGACGGTTCCTTTAAATGACGTCACCCAAGATGGCGTCCCTCGAATTCCGATTGGCTGATAGGATTCTATCAGCCAATCGGAATTAAGGTAGGAATATTCTGATTGGCTGATGGAATCAGCCAATCAGAATCAAGTTCAATCCGATTGGCTGATCCAATCAGCCAATCAGATTGAGCTCGCATTCTATTGGCTGTTCCGATCAGCCAATAGTGAGGCGGGTTAGGGGTTAATAACTTTATTATAGTAGCGCTCAGGTCCGGTCGGCAGATTAGGGGTTAATAAGTGTAGGCAGGTGGAGGCAACGTTGTGGGGGGCAGATTAGGGGTTAATAAATATAATATAGGGGTCGGCGGTGTTAGGGGCAGCAGATTAGGGGTACATAGGGATAATGTAAGTAGCGGCGGTTTACGGAGCGGCAGATTAGGGGTTAATAATAATATGCAGGGGTCAGCGATAGCGGGGGCGGCATATTAGGGGTTAATAAGTGTAAGGTTAGGGGTGTTTAGACTCGGGGTACATGTTAGAGTGTTAAGTGCAGACGTAGGAAGGGTTACCGCATAGCAAACAATGGGGCTGCGTTAGGAGCTGAACGCGGCTTTTTTGCAGGTGTTTGGTTTTTTTTCAGCTCAAACAGCCCCATTGTTTCCTATGGGGGAATCGTGCACGAGCACGTTTTTGAGGCTGGCCGCGTCCGTAAGCAACTCTGGTATCGAGAGTTGAAGCTGCGTTAAAAATGCTCTACGCTCCTTTTTTGGAGCCTAACGCAGCCTTTATGTGGACTCTCGATACCAGAGTTATTTTTATGGTGCGGCCAGAAAAAAGCCGGCGTTAGTTTTTCGGGTCGTTACCGACAAAACTCCAAATCTAGGCCACAAAGTATTAAAAAGGTCTAAAATCAAGACAACTATAAAGAGTTATGACAGGGAATACCCAGTAACCCTGTGCAAACCGATATTGGACTCGGGTTCTGCACTATCACAATATGCTTTAAATTTAGGCATGTGCAGCTATTTCAGAATATGAAGTTGTTGAGATTTTAAGACCAAAGAATTGTCATTTTCAGATCACTAAAAAAAAAAAAAAAAAAAAAAGTGTATTTGTAAGTGATCTTTGCTAGACACGTGTATTTAAGCCTATACATACAGTATATGGGGTCAATTTGATTTTTTATCTTGTATTCTATTTTTTATTTATTTTTTGCTTGAAAAATGATTTGCGCAAATTTACTAAAAAAAGGAATTTTTGCATAATTAAAGGGGAATGAAACCCAAAATGTTCACTTAATTTTTTTATCTAATTTCCTTCATTCTCTTGGTATCTTTTGTTGAAAAGCATACCTAGGTAGACCCAAGAGCTGGGAGCTAGATACTGATTGGTGGCTGCACATATATGCCTCTTGTCATTGGCTTAACGGTGTGTTAAGCTAGCTCCCAGTAGTGCATTGGTGCTCCTTCAATAAAGGATACGAAGAGATTGAAGAAAATTTGAAAATATGAAAGTTGTTTAAAAATGTTTGCTCTATCTAAACAAAGAAACAAATATTTTAAGTTTTATGTCCCTTTAAGGAAGTGGATTAGTTGGCAGGTGAGAACTGTTAGCTACTTTTGCAGAGTGAGTTTGATTTAAATTACACAGATATACAAAACATTCATTTCACTCAAAACTTCAAATGATAAAATTTTATGGAAAAGACAAACACACTTTAATATTGTTAAAGCCAATCACTGCAGTGAAATAGCTATACAAGAAAAGTAATAATTGGTTATCATCACATTTCATTTTCATAGGTATCTGATCTGCATATGAAATACCTCCAGTTCAACACTATTAAAGGGACAGTCTACACCAGAATTTTTATTGTTTTAAAAGACAGATAATCCCTTTATTACCCATTTCCCAGTTTTGCATAACCAACACAGTTATATTAATATACTTTTAACCTCTGTGATTATCTTGTATCTAAGCTTCTGCTGACTGCCCCTTATTTCAGTTCTTTTGACAGACTTGCAGTCTAGCCAATCAGTGCCTGCTCCCAGATTACTTCACATGCACAAGCACAGTGTTATCTATATGAAATATGTGAACTAACACCCTCTAGTGGTGAAAAACTGTTAAAATGCAATCTGAAAGAGGTGGGCTTCAAGGTCTAAGAAATTAGCATATGAACCTCCTAGGTTAACCTTTCAACTAAGAATACCAAGAGAACAAAGCAAAATTGGTGGTAAAAGTAAATTGAAAAATTGTTTAAAATCACATGCTCTATATGAATCATAAAAGTTTATTTTGGCCTAGACTGTCCCTTTAATATATAAAGGGACACCTTACTCAAAATAATTATGTGTGGAAATTCAGCAGGTAAATATATATACATTCTTTTTTGAGGGTTAAAAACTGTACTTACAACCAATGCCCATTGGCTGAAAGGTACAAATGCTCATTGAACATTCGCAGGAACTACCTATCAGCCAACAATGATAAACAGGAAGTACACAACCAATATGCCGTATGGCAGTATTATATTTGGTTAAATTTAAACAGCGCTAAATAAATGCTGCTTTTCATATGTATTGCAGAACGTTTCTCGGTACAATACGTATTGAAAGATATGCTGGCTATTTTAGTTTAGTTTTAGAATACGTTACCATGATACAGTGGATAAGTAAGTTTCATTCTGGATAAGGATCACTGTTTAGGCTGCAGATTGAAGAAAAGCTGTGACAATGACGTATAAAGTACATTCTACGACAGTAAGAAATAAAATGCTCAAACTACATCACTTAGGAAAAGGTACTGAGCAATATCAGTGTTTGGAAATCCCTGTTGGCACTGCTGGTTCAATTAGCCGAAAGTAGAAGCTATATTGTAACAAAAACTCAGAGACCAAACCAGGAGACTTGTGCAGGAAGCCAAGAAGAGGCCATTGATCGCTTTAAAGGAGCTACTAAGTTCAGTGACAAAAACTAAAGTAAATGAGCAACAGTCAACAACTGCAAGGGCTCTGAATCAACCTGAGTGGCAATAAAGAAGCTATTGGTCAAAACCAGCAATACAAAAGCACATCCGGAGTTTGTTAAAAAGCATGAGACTGAGTTGCTAAGATATAGGAAAAGGATTTGGGGGTCACATGGGACTAGAGTTACCACCTCTGCCATTTTTCCTGGACACTTATGAGTTACACATGCTGCAGGGTAAGCAGGGAGGAACATGCATTGTACTGTTCATCAGACCTATTCATGTGATGCCCAGAGGTATAATACATGTTCCGCCCTGCTTACCCCTCAGTATGCGTAAATCATAAGTGTCCAGGAAAACATGACCGAGATGGCAACCCTACATGAGACCAAGATATAGCATTTTGGCCAAAATTCTAAATGCTGTCCATTCCTCAAAAGACACTATTGATAAAGTAAAGTATAGTGGTCTCATGGCGGGGTCTGCGTATGATTAAAACATTTAATCCCTAATATAATAGCTTTATTCTTAAATTGCTTTTATTTTATGCAATGAATTCCCCTAGTTAAGCATGGCATATGAATGAATATTTGTTCATTAAGTTAGGGAAATTATTCAGTTTCATAATCTTTTGGTTATAGATCATAAAAGCATAAATAAGCATAATATTGATGATGTTGACATTATCTAGAAATTCATGACATTATATTAAACTTGCATAATAATTTATTAAAGGGACATAAAACCCCAGATTTTTCTTTCATGATTCAGATAGAACATACAAATTTAAACAACTTTCCAATTTACTTCTATTAGCAATTATACTTTTTTATCCTATGTTGAAAAGCAGAAAGGTAAGCTCAGGAGTGTGCACGTGTCTGCAGTTCTATATGGCAGCAGTTTTGGAACAATGTTATACATTAGCAAGAGCACTAGATGGCAGCACTATTTCCTGTCAAGCAGTGCTCCAGAAATGTGCACACTACCTATCTAGATATCTCTTAAACAAAGAATAACAAAAGAACAATGCAAATTTGATATTAGAAGTAAATTGGAAACTTATTTTTAAAATTGTATTCTCTATCTGATTCATAAAAGAAAAATGTCGGTTTCAAGTCCTTTTAAAGGAACATTAAACCCACATTTTTTCTTTCAATGTTCAGATAGAGAATACTATTTTAAACAACATTCAAATGTACTTCTTTTATTTAATTAGCTTCATTCTTTAGATATCCTTTGTTGTTGAAATACCAATGCCCATGGGTTAGCCAATCACACGAGACATCTATGTGCAGCCACCAATCAGCAGCTTCTAAGCCTATCTAGATATGCTTTTCAGCAAAGGATATCTATAGAAGGAAGCAAATTAGATAATAGAAGTAAATTATCAAGTTGTTTAAAATTGCATGCTATTTCTAAATCGTGAAAGACAAATTTTGGGTTTCATGTCCCTTTAAGAACAACATTATATCATTGATGTAACTGCTAGGGATTTAAAGGGTATGATTGCTGACCATGAGAGAGACAGAACTGAAAAAAAACAAAAACGCTTTCTACTTAAGCTTGTCATGATATTGTTTTATATTCAACCAGGGCTTTTTATTGTGGGGTACTTACCAGTACTGAGTACCACCACCTCCGCAATCTCATAAGAGGTAATGTCTGTAATCATCATGTAAATACATGAGGGGGCTACAAAATATATCAAGCATTGTAAATAACTTTATCCCTTTGCTTTCCTCAAAGTTACTGAGAACAATATATCAATCACTTAGTGAGTATCAGCACAATAAATAACTACATAATAATAACAATTAAAGGGACAGTCAACTCCAAAATTATTATTGTTTAAAAAGATAGATAATCCCTTTATTACCCATTCCCCAGTTTTGCACAGCCAGCATGGTTATATGAAAAGACTTTTAGCCTCTGAGGCCCATTCATCAAGCTCACAATGGAGCTTGAGGGCCCGTGTTTCTGGCGAGCCTGAAGGCTCGCCAGAAACAGCAGTTATGAAGCAGCGGTCTAAAGACCACTGCTCCATAACCCTGTCCGCCTGCTCTGAGCTGGCGGACAGAGATCGCCACAATTCAACCCCCTACTGGCGGCCGATTGGCCGCAAATGTGCAGGGGGCGGCATTGCACCAGCAGCTCACAAGAGCCGCTGGTGCAATGCTGAATATGGAGAGCGTATTGCTCTCCACATTCAGCGAGGTCTGTCGGACCTGAACCGCACTGTTGGATCAGGTCCGACAGACCTTTGATAAATAGGCCTCTCTGTGATTTCCTTGTATCTAAGCCTCTTTAGACAGCCCCCTGATCACATGGCTATATATTTATTATCTAATGACTTGCATTTTAGCCAATTAGTGCAGTGTCAGCTACAACTCCACGGGAGAGAGCACAATGTTATCTATACCGCCCACATGGATTAGCAGTCTCTTGTTGTGAAAAGCTAATAAAAAAGCATGTGACAAGAGGCAGTCTGTAGCGGCTTAGAAACAGGCAGAAATTTAGAGGTTTAAACTTACAGAGTATATTATTATAATAATGTTGTTGTGCAAAACTGGGGAGAATAGTAAAGGCATTATCTATATTTTTAAACAATAACAATTTTGGTGTTGACAGTCCCTTCTGAAATATATATTCTCATATGAAACCATAAGTATATTGAAACCTATTAATGGATACACAGCAAAGCATTGGATATGTCCCAGGTCTCTTGGGCTGCTATTGAGGGGGTTAATGCACTTTTTGCACATATGTAGCCAGCGGTCTGTAAGGTGCTTTGTGGTTCACCACCATTTAGTAAGCTGCAGCGGAGTCAGAAGGTTCCTTCTCTTCCATTAACTTACACCAGGGACACTTGTTCACATCTCAAGCTGACACAGTAACACAGACACTGAAGGTTTATTTAACAGACTGACAATGACAGCTTAATAATGTTTTCTCAGCAACTTGGTGAGATTACATGTGTGTAACTAAGGTTGGAAATTGTCCCACAAACATAACCACACGTCATTCATTCTTGTTCTCTCTAGAGACTGATGTTCTGATGTCCTTCTACTGAGAGGTTACATGGTAGAGCTTATGCATTTTGTATTTCAGTCAGTAAATCTGTGCTTCCAACTAAACACATCAGAGAAGTTTTCAAAAAAATATTTTAATTTTATTTTTAACTCTGTGATCAGCAATGTTTATACTCATCTGGTTGGTGGGTACGCTCTGTGCATGCTGTTGATTAGCAGAGAAGCAAGCCCTGCATGGTGCCTACACGCCAATTAGAAGCTTGCAATGCTTGAGATCAGCACCTCATGCAATTCTTGGCCAATCTTAGAGTTACAAAAAAAAAAAGACTAAGTAGCCCCCTACCCCCCCATTTTTGCAAGTCACAAAACTGATAAATAAACTATTCTGAGGCTATATAGAATATCCCTTTACTTTAATATTCATCTTTTACTGATTTTATTAAGCTACTTTGTGTCCATTAATTAAAGAGACGCTAAACCACAACATTTTTAACAACATTTTCAACGTCACGTCTTCTGGAAGTACGCAATGACTTGTTTACATGATGCCACAGACGAGCACAGAGCGGTAGATCTTAGCAGCAATGGATCTTCAAAGATAGAACAAGCAGCGTTTCTTATCCTTCATTATCTATGTCAGAACTTTCAGAAGTAGCTGTCTTTGTAATGTTTGCTATTGAATTGCAAGCAGCTTTTAGACTTGCTTAAAATTCTGGGCATTTATCTCCAGCTAATTCCAAATTGTGTGGCCATCAATAAGATGTTACGTTCTTGTTTACATTTTAGGGATAGGCTATAGAGTCAACTTTCTTCATAATGTGAGAGTTGCTAGAATGTCACTTGCCAAATTCCACATAGTGTAACATCAGAAGAGCAGCTGTATACTGCAAGCGAGAATCCAGACCAGACCCATTATACTAAAATGAAAAGTATAAGTGACAGCATGTTAACGAGAAGGACAGTAACTACGTGTGGTGGCTTCATGTGATGATGTGCCACTTGGAAGTGAGTTGATAAAAGGTAATACTGCATGTGGGCTATTTAAACCGCACATATAACTCATTTCAGATTCTTCTACATCTTCTAAGCCCACTGACGCATTGTCTGGAGGTGCTCTGGATGTCATTCTGTGCAGTCATCTGTCAGAGTTTAACGAAGAAAACCCAATTATTGGCAAATTTAATCAAACTAACCCTGAGAAAATCTCATCTATTTTAATGTTGGAATGTCCTTCTTTACTGAATTATTCAGAAGGTTCTCAGGCATCAAAGGGGGAGACTATCCCTTATTGCTTTTATCAGCTCAACCACAAAAGAATAAACCTCTTCATTGCCAATAAGAATGCAACTAATTGCTTTAATAATATAAAGGACATATCTTCTGGCAGCTGTGGGTTATATGCAGGGTTCATACAAGTTTACAGCACTGTAAAATGGGGATCAGATTAAAAAAAAAAAAAAAAAAAAAAAAAATATATATATTTATATATATTTATATATGAGACAATCAGGCCTAGATTACAAATTGAGCACAACGGATAACATGTGACTCATTATATAACGCTCACCTTATGCAAACAATAACGTACAATCAAGAATTATTCAATGTTATCACTTGTTATTGTACATTCAAAACAATAGAAAGTATATAGCAAAGAACTTGAAGATACATGAAACCCAACATGTTTCTTTCATGATTAAGATAGAGAATACAATTTTAAACCACATTTCAATTTACTTCTATTATCTACTTTGCTTCATTCTTTAGATATCATTTGTTGAAGAAATACCAAGAGCATGTATGAGCCAATCACGAGGCATCTATGTGAAGCCACCAATCAGCAGCTACCGAGCCTATTTAAATATGCTTTTCAACAAAGGATATCAAGACACTGAAGCAAATTAGATCAAAGAAGTAAATTGGAAAGCATGACAAATTTTAGCACAGGCCTTCACAAAAATCTATTATCTGAGGGAAATAACACACCTGTGCTATCTGATATAAATATTCTGTAGCAAGCATTATCCTACCACGCCCACAATGTATATTAAACGTGAGCAAATACGCAAGCACTCTAGATATCAATGCTCCACACCACTTATAATCTGGCCATTAGTATTAATTCTCCTAAAGATGCTTAATTGTTCTTTTACTACCCTTCATTAATCTATTCAATATTGTGTATTTTGCATACAAATATCTGTGATGCTCAGTTCTGTCCTAAACTGAAGCCATTGGGGAAGGGATAATTTTGAGCCACTTTTAAGGTAGATTTACTAACAAGTGACACAGCTATCTTAGACGGAGCTTTCTCACTGCATATTGAAAGGATATTACAAATGTTGCTAATATATATATAACAAAGTAAAATAAGAACAAAATCCTCCAAGGTAAAATCAAAACTGGAATATATTGCTTTTTCTCTAAGGCTCAGTATAGCAGCTGTATATTTGTTAAAGGGACAGTCTAGTCAAAATACACTATCAGGATTTAGATAGGGCATGTGATGTTAAATACTTTTCCAATTTACTTTAATCATCAAATTTGTTTTGCTCTCTTGCTATTTTTTTTATTTAAAGCTAAACCTAGGTATGCTCATAAACTGATTTCTAAGCAATTGAATCGCCTCTTATCTCAGTGCATTTCGACAGTTTTTCACAAATAGAAACTGCTTGTTCATATTTGCTATATAGATAACATTGTGCTCACTCCCGTGAAGTTATTAAAGAGTCAGCACCGATTGGCTAAAATGTCTGTCAAAAGTACTGAGATAAGGGGACAGTCTGCAGAGGCTTAGATACAAGGTAATCACAAAGGTAAAAATGTATTAATATAGCAGTGTTGGTTATGCAAAACTGGGGAATGAGTAATAAAGGGATACTCTATCTTTTTAAACAATAAAGGTTTTCAAGTAGACTGTCCCTTTAAGAGCAAAAAAAAAAAAAAAGGAAAAGAAGGAATTGTTGTTAAACCCTTGCACGGCTGAGCCTGATCTGATTAAAATGACAAAAAAACAAAGGACATATGATAATAAACAGAAATAATATGCACAGTTTACCAAGTGTTTTCACTTTATTTATTTTTTTATATATTTATGAGCCAAACAAAAATGTTGTGCACAAACCGTAAGATATGATTGCATGTACACGTTTAGACACAAATTAAAACAAACACAGGGAGCAAATCTCTCCAATATCTACATTATCATACACAGAATATCCACTGAAATATGAAGAGGTTCCTCGCGCTTTGGTGGATTTGTTTAACAGAATAAGAAACACATTGGACAGATTTGTTTCTCTGCATTGTGAAACTCACTGAGCAGCAGTATTTGCTATTAGTTTGTAGATTGCTGTTTAGCTATTAAAGTTTAATATGTGGAAAACGGATACATATTTGGGTATTATTTGAGGACTGATATTTGACTTGCTGGATGGGGTTTAGTAGGGAATCCAATTGAGACTGCAGCAACTTGTATGTTTGAGAAGAGCAAACAAACATAACATGCTTGTAAACAGGGGTCAGCCGATGTAGGGGCAACGTATGAAAAGCAACATATCATGCTAAAAATAACAAGATGGAAACCAGTGTAAATATTTGTAAAAACCTAATCCAGTAATCAACATATAGGGGCATATTTATCAAGCTCTGTACGGAGCTTGATGCCCCGTGTTTCTAAAGACCGCTGCTCCATAACCTGTCCGCCTGCTCTGAGGTGGCCAACAGACATTGCCAGAAATCAACCCGATCGAATATGATCGGTTTGATTGACACCCCCTGCTAGGTGCAATGATAAATGCCAACAGCGTATGCTGTCAGCATTTATCGATGTGCAGCGGACATGATACGCAATATCGGATCATGTCCGCTCGCACAATAATAAATAGGCCCCATAGTAAGAAGAAAACAGAATTTATGTTTACCTGATAAATTTCTTTCTCCTACGGTGTATCCGGTCCACGGCTTCATCCTTACTTGTGGGATATTCTCAATCCCTACAGGAAGTGGCAAAGAGAGCACACAGCAAAGCTGTCCATATAGCTCCCCTCAGGCTCCGCCCCCCCCAGTCATTCGACCGATGGTTAGGAGAAAAAGGAGAACCATAGGGTGCAGTGGTGACTGTAGTTTATAAAAAATAAATTTAAACCTGACTAAAATGCCAGGGTGGGCCGTGGACCGGATACACCGTAGGAGAAAGAAATTTATCAGGTAAACATAAATTCTGTTTTCTCCTACATTGGTGTATCCGGTCCAGGGCTTCATCCTTACTTGTGGGAACCAATACCAAAGCTTTAGGACACGGATGAAGGGAGGGAACAAGTCAGGTAACCTAAACGGAAGGCACCACTGCTTGCAAAACCTTTCTCCCAAAAATAGCCTCCGAAGAAGCAAAAGTATCGAATTTGTAAAATTTGGCAAATGTATGCAGTGAAGACCAAGTCGCTGCCTTACAGATCTGTTCAACAGAAGCCTCATTCTTGGAAGCCCAAGTGGAAGCCACAGCTCTAGTAGAGTGAGCTGTAATTCGTTCAGGAGGCTGCCTTCCAGCAGTCTCATAAGCCAACCGGATGATGCTTTTCAGCCAGAAAGACAGAGAGGTCGCAGTCGCCTTTTGACCTCTCCTCTTACCAGAATAGACGACAAACAAGGACGATGTTTGTCTGAAATCTTTAGTTGCTTTTAGTTAAAACTTCAAAGCACGAACCACATCGAGATTGTGTAACAGACGTTCCTTGTTAGAAGCTGGGTTAGGACACAGAGAAGGAACAACTATTTCCTGGTTAATATTCTTATTGGAAACCACTTTTGGAAGAAAACCAGGTTTGGTACGTAAAACGACCTTATCTGTATGAAACAACAGATAGGGTGAATTACACTGCAAAGCAGACAATTCAGAAACTCTTCTAGCGGAAGAGATAGCATCCAAAAACAAAACTTTCCAAGATAGTAACTTAATATCTATGGAATGTAGAGGTTCAAACGGAACCCCCTGAAGAACTGAAAGAACTAGATTTAGACTCCATGGAGGAGCCACAGGTCTGTAGACAGGCTTGATTCTGACTAAAGCCTGCACAAACTCCTGAACATCTGTCATTGCTGCCAGACGTTTGTGTAACAAAACAGACTATCTGTCCTTTTAAGGAACTAGCTGACAAACCTTTCTCCAATCCTTCTTGAAGAAAAGCTAAAATCCTTGGAATCCTAATCTTACTCCATGAGTAACCCTTGGATTCGCACCAACAAAGATATTTCCGCCATATCTTATGGTAAATTTTCCTAGTGACAGGCTTTCTAGCCTGAATCAGGGTATCTATAACTGAATCCGAAAACCCACGCTTAGCTAGAATCAAGCGTTCAATCTCCAAGCAGTCAGTTGCAGAGAGACTAGGTTTGGATGTACGAATGGACCTTGAATTAGAAGGTCCTGCCTCAAAGGTAGCTTCCATGGTGGAACCGATGACATATTCACCAGGTCTGCATACCAGGTCCTGCGTGGCCACGCAGGAGCTATCAGAATTACCGAAGCCTTCTCCTGTTTGATCCTGGCTACTAGCCATGGGAGAAGAGGAAACGGTGGAAAGACATAAGCTAGATTGAACGATCAAGGCGCTGCTAAGGCATCTACCAGTGTCGCCTTGGGATCCCTGGACCTGGACCCGTAACATGGAACTTTTGAGTTCTGACGTGACACCATCAGATCCAGATCCGGAATGCCCCATAGTTGAGTTAACTGGGCAAAAACCTCCGGGTGAAGTTCCCACTCCCCCGGATGGAAAGTCTGATGACTCAGATAATCCGCTTCCCAGTTGTCCACTCCTGGGATGTGAATTGCTGATAGATGGCAGGAGCGATCCTCTGCCCATTTGATGATCTTGGATACCTGTCTCATCGCCAGGGAACTCTTCGTTCCCCCCTGATGATTGATGTACGCTACAGTCGTCATGTTGTCCGACTGAAATCTGATGAATCTGGCCTCCGCTAGTTGAGGCCATGCCTGGAGCGCATTGAATATCGCTCTCAATTCCAATATGTTTATTGGGAGAAGAGATTCTTCCCTAGACCATAGACCCTGAGCCTTCAGGGACTCCCAGACCGCGCCCCAGCCCAAAAGACTGGCGTCGGTCGTGACGATGATCCACTCCGGTCTGCGGAAACTCATTCCCTGAGACAGGTGATCTAGAGACAGCCACCAGAGGAGTGAGTCTCTGGTTTTCTGGTCCATTTGAATCTGGGGAGACAAGTCTGCATAATCCCCATTCCACTGTTTGAGCATGCACAGCTGCAATGGTCTTAAATTAATTCGAGCAAAAGGAACCACGTGCATTGCCGCAACCATTAGTCCTATTACCTCCATGCACTGAGCTATGGAGGGCTGAGGAATGGATTGAAGAACTCGACAAGCGTTCAGAAGCTTTAACTTCCTGACCTCTGTCAGAAAGATCTTCATTTCTACGGAGTCTATTATTGTTCCCAGAAAGGGAACCCTTGTGGACGGGGACAGGGAACTTTTTTCTATGTTCACCTTCCATCCGTGAGATCTGAGAAAGGCTAGAACAATGTCTGTATGAGCCCTTGCTTTGGGAAGTGATGACGCTTGTATTAGAATGTCGTCTAGGTAAGGTGCTACTGCAATGCCCCTCGGCCTTAGCACCGCTAGAAGGGACCCTAGCACCTTTGTGAAAATTCTGGGAGCAGTGGCTAATCCGAACGGAAGAGCCACGAACTGGTAATGTTTGTCCAGAAAGGCGAACCTCAGGAACTGATGGTGATCTTTGTGGATAGGAATATGCAGGTACGCATCCTTTAAGTCCACGGTAGTCATGTATTGACCCTCCTGGATCGTTGGTAAAATTGTCCGAATGGTTTCCATTTTGAATGATGGAACTCTGAGGAATTTGTTTAGAATTTTTAAGTCCAGAATTGGCCTGAAAGTTCCTTCTTTTTTGGGAACTACAAACAGGTTTGAGTGAAAACCCAGTCCTTGTTCCGCTGTTGGAACTGGGTGTATCACTCCCATCTTTAATAGGTCTTCTATGCAGCGTAAGAATGCCTGTCTCTTTATCTGGTCTAAAGATAAGCGAGACATGTGGAACCTTCCCCTTGGAGGAAGGTCCTTGAACTTTAGAAGATACCCTGAGAAACAATTTCTAGTGCCCAGGGGTCCGGAACATCTCTTGCCCAAGCCTGAGCAAAGAGAGAAAGTCTGCCCCCTACTAGATCCGGTCCCAGATCGGGGACTACCCTTTCATGCTGTCTTGGTAGCAGCAGCAGTCTTCTTGGCCTGTTTGCCCTTGTTCCAGCCTTGCAAAGGCTTCCATGCTGGTTTGGGCTGGGATGCATTACCCTCTTGTCTAGTGGCTGTAGAGGTGGAAGTCGGTCCGTTCCTGAAATTGCGAAAGGAACGAAAATTAGACTTATTTTTAGCCTTGAAAGGTCTATCCTGTGGAAGGGCATGGCCCTTTCCCCCAGTGATATCTGAAATAATTTCCTTCAACTCTGGCCCAAATAGGGTCTTACCCTTGAAGGAATATTAAGTAATTTTGTTTTGGACGATACATCCGCCGACCAAGACTTTAACCAAAGCGCTCTGAGGCGCCACAATTGCAAAACCAGAATTTTTCGCCACTAATTTAGCTAACTGGAAAGCGGCGTCTGTAATGAAAGAATTAGCCAACTTCAGGGCGTGAATTCTGTCCATGACTTCATCATAAGAAGTCTCCTTTTGGAGCGAGTTTTCAAGTTCCTCAAACCAAAAAGCCGCTGCAGTGGTTTCAGGAATAATGCAAGAAATTGGTTGAAGAAGAAAACCCTGTTGAACAAAGATTTTCTTAAGTAAACCTTCTAATTTTTTATCCATAGGATCTTTGAAAGCGCAACTGTCTTCTATTGGTATAGTCGTGCACTTAGCTAGCGTTGAAACTGCCCCCTCTACCTTAGGGACCGTCTGCCACGCGTCCCTTCTGGGATCAACAATTGGGAACATTTTCTTAAATATAGGAGGGGGAACAAAAGGTACTCCTGGCTTCTCCCACTCCTTATTAACGATATCCGCCACCCTCTTGGGTATTGGAAACGCATCAGTGTGTACTGGGACCTCTAAGAATTTGTCCATTTTACATAATTTTTCTGGGATCACCAAAGGATCACAATCATCAAGTGTAGCTAGGACCTCCTTAAGTAGGGCGCGGAGGTGTTCTAGCTTAAATTTAAATGCTATAGTATCAGGCTCTGCCTGCTGAGAAACCTTTCCTGTGTCAGAAATTTCTCCCTCAGACAGGCCTTCCCTCACCGCTAAGTCAGATTGGCGTGAGGGAACTACAGTTAACTTATCCTCTGCGTCTGCTTGCTCATCCTCTGTGTTTAAAACTGAGCAATCACGCTTCCTAGGAAAAGCAGGCAGTTTGGATAAAAATGCTGAGAGAGAATTATCCATTACTGCCGCTAACTGTTGCATAGTAATCGCAATTGGTGCGTTAGATGTACTGGGCATCGCTTGCGCGGGCATAGCTGGTGTTGACACAGAAGGGGAGGATAGCGAGCTATCTTCACACCCTTCAGCTAAAGAATCATCTTGGGCTATATCTTTAAGTGTAATTGTACGGTACTTAAGCTGTTTGGACGCTATAGCACATTTCACACATAAATTTAATGGGGGAACCACCTTGGCCTTTGAACATACAGAACATAGGCTATCTGAAGGTCCAGACATGTTTAACAGACTTAAAAGTAACTTCAATGCAATAAAATTTATTTTTGACAAAAACGTTACTGTCTCTTTAAATAATAAAAGTGCACACTTTATTACTGAAACATCAAAAAAACCATCAAAAACACATCCAATTTTTATGAAATTTTCACCACAGTGTCATAATGCTTTGAAAAGGTTGCACACAAATGTTCAGACCAATTAACCCCTTAATGCCCAAACCGGAGCTAATAACAGCAGTTAACCGGTTAACACACTACAGTACTCTGCCACAGCTTGCCCTGTGGCTTTTACCTTCCTTAGGGTTATTTTGGTAGGAATATAAGCCTCCCTGGAGCCCTTTCTGATGCCTCCGGACTCCCCACGTGAAGCTGCATGAACTGGCTAGTCAAAACAAGTGCGCAATTGAGTGGAGGGGCCTTTCTGACTAGATTAAGTGTCCAACTAAGTGCCAGGCGAAAATTAATCCCCAAAAGTGTTTTAAGTTGATAAAAAAACACCTATTTAAGTTGAAAACTTGCTAAAAAGCAATCGATTAGCCCACAACAGTGTCAACCAGCATAAGCCCTTAAAATAAGCCATCCTTTTATTGCTGAATCTAATAACAATGGCTTACCTATCCCAGAGGGAATTTCTGACAGTCTTCTAGCATTACTGGGTCTTGTTAGAAAAATGACTGATCATACCTGAAGCAGTTAAGCCTGCAAACTGTTCCCCCCAACTGATGTTATCTGGTTTCAACAGTCCTGCGTGGGAACAGCAATGGATTTTAGTTACTGGTGCTAAAATCATAGTCCTCTTAGCAGAAATCTTCTTCACTTTCTGCTGCAGAGTAAATAGTACAAGCCGGCACTATTTTAAAATAACAAACTCTTGATAGAAGAAATAAAAAACTACAACTAACGCCACATACTCTTTACCACCCCCGGAGAGATGCTACTAGTTAGAGCGGCAAAGAGAATGACAGGGGGGGCGGAGCCTGAGGGGAGCTATATGGACAGCTTTGCTGTGTGCTCTCTTTGCCACTTCCTGTAGGGATTGAGAATATCCCACAAGTAAGGATGAAGCCGTGGACCGGATACACCAATGTAGGAGAAATATATATTTTTGATGATATTTACATTTGTTAAAGCCTTAAAGGTACAATAAAATAAAAAATAAAACATTCATAGTTTAGATGGAGCATGCAATTTAAGAAAAAAAAATAACTTTACATATACTATCAAATTTCCTTCATTCTCGTAGTATCCTTTTTTTGAAAAGTAAACCTAGTAAGCACATACGATCTCAGAAGAGATCTCAGAAGAGTGCATGTGTCTTTAATTTAGCACTCTATGGAAGCCATAGTTGTAGTTATGCTATACAGGGTCAAAAGCAAGTGCATACTCCTAAACGCCCTTGTAAGCCTTCCTAGGTTTACTCTTCAACAAAGGATATCAAAGGAACAAACCAGGAGGACGATCACAATACTCTGGAAAACTTTCCAGCTGATTTAGCTTTAAACCCTCCCCCCCTTGACTTTAATGGTGATTTTCTGTTAAAATCCATTGGATAAGCTTTACTAAAGGATTGTCATTGACCCCCAAATTCAATAACAGAATTAAATTGGAAAGTTTTTATTCTTTTTAAATCTAAGCCATGAAATTCTTATTTTGATTTTTCAGTCTCTTTAAAATTACAGCTAGTGTATGATATAGCCTAAGTGTGACAGTAATAATCATGAGCCAGAGAACTGAGGGGGGGGGGGACGAAAATCACATACTATGTTACTTAATGTGAACCTAGCATTGGTGAATGAATGCACAGCATATTATAAATAATCTATTTTCATACATTAATTGGCTGGATTCACTAAGGATAAAAATATCTCTCCAGTGTAGAAAATCTTTCATCCACACTATACATTTTTTATGGATATGATTCACTGTTAGGAGAATACCACATGCTTTAGTGAATTGGCTCTCCAGGGAAATGTAAAAACTACAGAAATCATTTGAATCATTTGCGGATTTAGCTAAATAATTGTAAATCCAGAAATCTTACATTCCAAAACTGCAGCACAAACATGTGTCTTAGCACTGTTTAATGGGAAAAGAAACAAACAAACAAAATGCTTGGTATAATAACACATTCAAAGCAAAAGATTAGCTTAAGAATAATATGCAGATGTGATTTTTTAATTAAATTAATTGTATAAAAATGTAAGAAATAAATCTAAAGTTTTAGTTTAGGACCAGGCACCACTATGTTGTAGTTAAGTTAACATGAGACCCAAAACGTTTCTTTCATGATTCCGTTTTAAACTACTTTCCATTATTCTTCTATTATTAAATTTGCTTCATTTGCTTGGTATCCTTTGTTGAAGAAGCAACAGCGCACTATTGGGAGCTAGCCGAACACATTGGAGAGCCAATGACAAGAGGAATTAGTGCAGCCCCTAATCAGCATCTATAGCTTCCATTACTGCTCCTGAGCCTACCTACGTATACTCTTCATAAAAAGAAGCTACGAAAATAAAGCAAATTTGATAATAGACGTAAACTGGAATCATGAAAGTTAACTTTTGAATTTACTGTCCCTTTCAGTTATCCTTGGTTAAAATAGCCTGTTCTTATTTGCATGCCCAGCATATACCAATTAGGGATGGTTATTAATGAGCTGGTATAGGGTATAGGGTCTCTTTAAGCAAGTGATGCTACCATCTTACTACTAGAAATCTTTCAGTATCACTTTCAGCAATTTTATTATTACCTGTGTTGCAGTTACTAAATGACTAAACCTAATTATTTTGTGTCACTGAGAAAATATGGACTTTGAGTGCTAAAAAAAATACTTTTCTATTCAATTGACCCTCAGGGGTATATTTATTAATGTGAGAGCGGACATGATATGATGTAGCATATCATGTCTGCCGCACATTGATAAATGCTGTCAGCATACGCTGTCGGCATTTATCATTGCACCAGCAGTGTAATGATCGGCCGCTTGCAGGGGGTTTCAATCAACCAGATCGGATATCTGTCTGCGGCCTCAGAGCATGCTTTCTGTCTGGGTTGATTTCTGTCCACGGCCTCTGGTGAACTACTGGTGAAGTGCCGCCCCCTGCAGATTCACAGCCGCTAGCAGGGGGTGTCAATCAACCCAATCGTATTCGATCGGGTTGATTTCTGTCCGCGGCCTCAGAGCAGGTGGACAAGTTGGTAATTTACTTCTCTATAAAGGGCCAGATTAGCAGTTGAGCGAAAACATTTGCACATGAGCGATAAGAGTATTTGTACGCGTCGTGTTTATCGTTCATATTACAAGTTGAAAGTAAATGCAATCCCTTGAGTGCAATTCAAGATAACACTCAGGTTAGCGCGTCCTCAGAGCTCTGATTATTTTTTTTATGAAACAGCGCAGTTAACGCTCGAGTGGAAGTGTTAAATAGTGCTCCGCATGTAATCTGGCCCAAAATGTTTACTTATACACAGTGAAAAAGGTTTGTATTGTACATTATTTATTTTCTATGCCTTTTCATGTAATTTAAAGCTGAAAATCAAAGCCTTTTCACTACCCCCCAGAAAGGATGCAGTGCATTCAGAGAAATTCAGAACTCTGAACTTCCTATATGATACACAGTGATTGCTGTATGTGAGCAGGAGTTGATTTCTGTCCATAACTGGTCAGTGCAAATGAGGTAAGATAAACAGTGCCAATGAGGCTTCTAAAGGAGTCTTACCCAAGACTGCAAAACATTGCACTTTTTGCTAAAAAAAACTGATGATTTAAAATGCTTATAAAGTAATTATCTTGGATAAACATCTTTTGCAATGCAGTGATTTAAAAAAAAGAGTGGTTGAATCATGTAATTAAATTCCAATAGAGCTGGTAATGAGAAACACTGTAAGTGAATCCATCAATGCCTGTAATATGCACATGGCAGGTCTAAACATTATTTACACCTATGGCTTCAGAATGAAATATGATGGACGTTCAGAGAAGAGTTGCAGAGAGAAATGGTCAGGGCAGATGTTTTGTTGAATCACAGACCAGGCAATGACGGTGAAGCAAACACGGAAGAAACAAGGCAGGAGACAAAAGCCCTAGTCAAGTCTGAAGGAAAGAGAATACAGTAAAGAAACAGTGAAAACAAGTATTGAGTTCATTAGTATAATCAGGAAAGAGCAATGAGCAGTGAATTAGGCTGTCAGTAAGTCATTGACTAGCTTCATTTAGTCCAGTCTATAGGGAATAACACGAGGTTAGAAGATAGTCAACTATTGAATAAAAAATACTGTGAAAGTAAATCAGATAATAATAATAAAGTAATTGAAATAGGACAGATTTATAACACAAAAGTAGGGCCATGAAATGGTTAATGTACAAATAAGATTAAGAAGAAGAAACGAGACAGGTAAAATGGAGCTCCAGATTAAACTGGAAAATAAAGTGACAGTCACATTCTATCAAACATCAATGGGGAACTTGTGATGTGTGATGAGCTTGGTGCAGAGACATCCTACGTAGTCACGTGAATGAATGAGCAGAAAGTGAAGATCAATAGAGAAGGAATAGCCATCATAAACATTCACAGTCCTGCACATAGGTGTATCTGCTAAATCCAGGGCTAGATTAAGCTTGGGTCAGACATGGTTTTCAGCGTCAACACTGCCAAAAGCTGCCCTCTGGGAATTCTATAAATAAAAAAAAAAACGGGCATGTCCCTGTGAGTTGCAAGATGTCTCCCATACAAATTAATGGAACTTGATGAAAAAGGGAGACTTTACTGGGAAGAGCAAAGCTAGCAGTGAGCAGAGGGTGCAGTTTACAAGTTAATTGCACAGAAAATACAAATACGATTATTCTGCTTTTAGTGGATAAAATGTTACAATCTCCTCTACTTTTGCATACATTTTTTCTTTATTGGATAATATGTGTTTTGTGTATTGTGACACAATCTCGCCACCTATCAGTTTGCAAGAAAAAAAACAGCGAGATCTTCAGGGGAAAATGTTTACAGAATACAACAGACCTGGTGGAGAAATTTCAGTTACACCCATGGAATGCCCCTGTTCAGCCCACTAGCAGAGCAAATAAATCTCATTTTACAATAAAGAAAAAAAACACACTGAGTTTCATATTATTAATATGAATTTCATAGCATTTTTTGCACGTGCACTGTAGTTTTATTACATTGTATACTGCGCACCCTAAATAGTTTCTTTCCTGCACAATTTCAATACAAATTTTAATAAAACATGATTTGTGCATTACAATTGTTAATGTGATTAAACAATACAGGGCTAGATTACAAGTAAAGCGCTAATTTATTGCATGCCTGCAAATGGGTAAATTTGCCCATTTACAGGCGCACAATAAATAACCAGCCATTACAAGTGGTTGGTTATTTCTACCGCGAGCTCACAGTAATAATTAGCGCTCAAAAACTTAACCAGGTCAGAATGTGCCCCAATTGCCCTCCAAAAATGGGTAGTGTAGTTATTAATAATACAAAAGGAGCATTTTTCATAAAAAAAAAAAACAAAAAAAACTGCACTAAACAGTTTTAGGGAGTAAAAGAGGAGAGTGTGAGGTGTTAGAAATAAAATGGCACTGAAAAGTGCCTTTACATTGCAGTCAATGGGGAACTGTGTGTTCCCTGCAAATATATACTGTACAGGGAGTGCAGAATTATTAGGCAAATGAGTATTTTGACCACATCATCCTCTTTATGCATGTTGTCTTACTCCAAGCTGTATAGGCTCGAAAGCCTACTACCAATTAAGCATATTAGGTGATGTGCATCTCTGTAATGAGAAGGGGTGTGGTCTAATGACATCAACACCCTATATCAGGTGTGCATAATTATTAGGCAACTTCCTTTCCTTTGGCAAAATGGGTCAAAAGAAGGACTTGACAGGCTCAGAAAAGTCAAAAATAGTGAGATATCTTGCAGAGGGATGTAGCACTCTTAAAATTGCAAAGCTTCTGAAGCGTGATCATCGAACATTCAAGCATTTCATTCAAAATAGACAACAGGGTCGCAAGAAGCGTGTGGAAAAACCAAGGCGCAAAATAACTGGCATGAACTGAGAAAAGTCAAGCGTGCAGCTGTCAAGATGCCACTTGCCACCAGTTTGGCCATATTTCAGAGCTGCAACATCACTGGAGTGCCCAAAAGCACAAGGTGTGCAATACTCAGAGACATGGCCAAGGTAAGAAAGGCTGAAAGACGACCACCACTGAACAAGACACACAAGCTGAAACGTCAAGACTGGGCCAAGAAATATCTCAAGACTGATTTTTCTAAGGTTTTATGGACTGATGAAATGAGAGTGAGTCTTGATGGGCCAGATGGATGGGCCCGTGGCTGGATTGGTAAAGGGCAGAGAGCTCCAGTCCGACTCAGACGCCAGCAAGGTGGAAGTGGAGTACTGGTTTGGGCTGGTATCATCAAAGATGAGCTTGTGGGGCCTTTTCGGGTTGAGGATGGAGTCAAGCTCAACTCCCAGTCCTACTGCCAGTTTCTGGAAGACACCTTCTTCAAGCAGTGGTACAGGAAGAAGTCTGCATCCTTCAAGAAAAACATGATTTTCATGCAGGACAATGCTCCATCACACGTGTCCAAGTACTCCACAGCGTGGCTGGCAAGAAAGGGTATAAAAGAAGAAAATCTAATGACATGGCCTCCTTGTTCACCTGATCTGAACCCCATTAAGAACCTGTGGTCCATCATCAAATGTGAGATTTACAAGGAGGTAAACAGTACACCTCTCTGAACAGTGTCTGGGAGGCTGTGGTTGCTGCTGCACGCAATGTTGATGGTGAACAGATCAAAACACTGACAGAATCCATGGATGGTAGGTTTTTGAGTGTCCTTGCAAAGAAAGGTGGCTATATTGGTCACTGATTTGTTTTTGTTTTGTTTTTGAATGTCAGAAATGTATATTTGTGAATGTTGAGATGTTATATTGGTTTCACTGGTAAAAATAAATAATTGAAATGGGTATATATTTGTTTTTTGTTAAGTTGCCTAATAATTATGCACAGTAATAGTCACCTGCACACACAGATATCCCCCTAAAATAGCTATAACTAAAAACAAACTAAAAACTACTTCCAAAACTATTCAGCTTTGATATTAATGAGTTTTTTGGGTTCATTGAGAACATGGTTGTTGTTCAATAATAAAATTAATCCTCAAAAATACAACTTGCCTAATAATTCTGCACTCCCTGTATGTATATGCTTATATACATATATATTTATGTGTTAATGTGTGTATACAGTGGGGAAAAAAAGTATTTAGTCAGCCCCCAATTGCGCAAGTTCTCCCACTTAAGAAGATGAGAGAGGCCTGTAAATCTCACCCCGTGGGGTCAAAATGATCACAAGAACGGTGAGCAAACATCCCAGAACCACATGGGGGGACCTAGTGAATGACCTGCAGAGAGCTGGAACCAACGTAACAAAGGCTACCATAAGTAACACACTACGCCGCCAGGGACTCAGATCCTGCAGTGCCAGACGTGTGCCCCTGCTTAAGCCAGTACATGTCCGGGCCTGTCTGAAGTATGCTAGAGAGCATTTGGATGATCCAGAAGCGAATTGGGAGAATGTCATATGGTCAGATGAAACCAAAGTAGAACTGTTTGGTAGAAACACAACTCATCGTGTTTGGAGGAGAGAGAATGCTGAGTTGCAACCAAAGAACACCATACCTACTGTGAAGCATGGGGGTGGCAACATCATGCTTTGGGGCTGTTTCTCTGCAAAGGGATCAGGACGACTGATCCCTGTACATGAAAGAATGAATGGGGCCATGTATCGTGAGAATTTGAGTGCAAACCTCCTTCCATCAGCAATGGCATTGAAGATGAAACGTGGCTGGGTCTTTCAGCATGACAATGATCCCAAACACACCACCCGGGCAATGAAGGAGTGGCTTCGTAAGAAACATTTCAAGGTCCTGGAGTGGCCTAGCCAGTCTCCAGATCTCAACCCCATAGAAAACCTTTGGAGGGAGTTGAAAGTCTGTGTTGCCCAGCAACAGCCCCAAAACATCACTGCCCTAGAGGAGATCTGCATGCAGGAATGGGCCAACATACCAGCAACAGTGTGTGACAACCTTGTGAAGACTTACAGAAAATGTTTGACCTCCGTCATTGCCAACAAAGGATATATAACAAAGTATTGCGATTAACTTTTGATATTGACCAAATACTTATTTTCCACCATAATTTGCAAATAAATTCTTTTCAAATCAGACAATGTGATTGTCTGGATTTGTTTCCACATTTTGTCTCTCTTAGTTGAGGTATACCTATGATAAAAATTACAGGCCTCTCTCATCTTCTTAAGTGGGGGAACTTGCACAATTGGTGACTGACTAAATACTTTTTTGCCCCACTGTATATATATATAAACACAAATATATATGTAAAAAAAGATAGAGAGGGGGCGCCCTAAGTGTAAGAGAGGGAATGTGACCAAACAAATCTATACTTATATATCTATATATTAAGTACCTGTGTTAGAGATTAGTACTAACAAATCTGAAAAATACTAGTGAAAAATCAATATAATATGCTGTGTATACCAATATCAATGTGAATAAAGAGTGGTAAATAATACAATGTGCAATATTATGCAGAAAAAATTAGTGACAATGTAATACAAAGTGAAACAAATAATATGCAATCATACAAACACAATGGTAATAAAGTGAAAGTCTCTATTGGGATGGGAGGCAGCTATCTGTGGTGATCCAGGCCAGGATCCAGGAGCGGCAATCTATGAAAAGAAAAAACAGAAGCGCCACATGGCCCAATATTGTTTGTTCAGAGATGGATAAATCTTAAGGTGATGAGTAAACTCACGTTTAGTAGAGCACCTCAATTAGTGCTAGATATACGGTCTGGGATCTATTGGGTCACCCAGAAGACCAACCTCCTGCACAGGAACTGATGTCTATATAGGCGAGAGGGAGACACAGGTGCCAATATGGCCTAGTATTGCTGGTGCAAAGGTGTCAATACAAGCAAAGAGAGGAATAATACTCACAAAGTGTGAAGCACCTCTTGTGGTGCTATAGAGGCATGAAGGGGTCAATTCAGTCACCCAACAGACTTCTAGCCAGAGATACAAATGGATCCAAAGGTGCAAAGGATCCCACAACTGGTCCAGAAAAACGAATATTCCTCCAGAGAGGGATAAAAGATATATGTCCCAAAGAAAAATGCAGCAAGTGTTCAAAATATTAAAAGTTGATTTTAATAAAAATTATAAAAATAACAGGCAACGCGTTTCTCAGCAGATAGCTGTTTCATCAGGCTTCATAAAATGTTTACTGAACACTTGCTAGATATACCCTAAACCTAAACTGATTAATATTAAACAGGTGGTAGTGGGAGGGATCCACTTAATCAGTAATCTGATCTTAACCAATCGGTTGTTACCATATAGGTCCCACATTAAAAACATAAACATAAACATAGACAGTTTATAATACAATATACAATGCATAAAACAGATTTCATACATTCCTAATTGTCCTACAGTTTGTTTGATCAAACATATTTGGAAGAACTTCAAGACAACTTTTAGAAATTATTATACCTTATTTTTGAGAGTAATAGTAATGAGGCACACATTAAAGTATAGACCTCATGTCAACTATAACCAGTGTGGGAGGCGGTGATTAATAGCAATTTTTATGTATATATTTTTCTTGTTAGTGTCACATTTGATATTGATCTAAACTTATGATGGTCATACCTTGTTATGATTGACATGTTGTCTGATGACAAATTAGTTTCAGATGATATGCATGATGAGAGCGGACAGAGCACAGCAATTCCAATACTAGTGAACGTTAAGTTATTTTAAAGACATAAATAAATGTCTCAGTCAGCTGTTAAGTAGTAGTTTCTAATTTGGTTGTAATTTGAATTCGCCGCTGACTAAGTCGGCGTCTACAGGCGCTCAATGCGCATGACAAGCCATAGTCAGATGTGGCCCAATCACTGCGTGCGCTCGAGAATAGGCGTTGACAGTAGCCACATTCCTCCTCTGCGCTGAGTGCGCATGCCCGGCCCCAATGCGCTGGGTGCGCATGCCCGGCTACAATGAGTCTGTCAAGTGAGGATCATATAATAGCGATCCTAATCCAGATACGTGGCACTGGCTGATAGGTATATAATGATAAGGGGCGTGAGATGTATTATAACCACGGTGCATCTTTTTAATCTTTAATAAGTAAAAATATCATTGTACCCGTGAGGGGGCCGAAATATGGGAATTGACTAGAGCGACCACTAGAATTATCTAGTATAGAAAGAACTTGTGTTGCGCTAATGAAGGGGCCAATAAAGAGAGAACGTTCTCTAGGCGAACACTAAAATTATCTGATAGGAAGATAAGCATTACTGTCAGTTCATACTAATAATGTCATATAGATTACAACGTTGGGGCATAGATCTGCAGTAAATACTACAGCTACAGTGGTTTCTAACACTAATAAGAGATGTATCAGATAAAGAGCAATCCCATAGGATAGTCGATGTGATTTCAAGAGGGCCACTAATGTCCCAGATATGTGTAAAATAATAGCAAGGGTTCATGTCTCATAATGTAGAGGCGCAAAATATTTTGGATCCGGTAAAGTACATAGGGTAATATATTGTTTTTTCCAATATACAAACATAATGATAACTAAAACGTATGTAATGTGCACAATAGTCATATAAAACTACCATTAGATCTAATCCCAAATATATATTTAAGTACATCTAGATGGAAAACATGAGATATACCACTTCAAAATAAGATAATATTAAGAGATACCAATAAATGGTCAAAACTGTATATCAGAAATTCAAGTGACAGATGTGATAGCAATCTTTATATCATCAAATCCAATCAGAGTAGCACACTAATCTATAATGGGTTAAATAATATTGTCTAAAATATCTAAATGTGATAGATTGCTGTAATTGTTCAATCTATGAACAACTTATATTAGATGTATGATTGGGGAATATCTCTCCAATCTATAAAGGACATCTCTAATGTGACATAATCTTCACAACAAAGACCACTATACTAACTAGTTAGTTGTGTTATTCTATCAGATGAGTGATCAGAGTGAAAAAACTAATACCAATCTCTCAAGGGATTATCTAGTGAGACTAGGTGTCCACAAAGAATGTGGACACATGATGATAAGTAGCTAGTTATATAAATCAAAGAGGGCCTATAGCAACAAATATCTGGTGGATTCATGGGATTTGTGGATTTATTGCGTCCACAGGTTTGTGTATATATGCAACAAAAATATATGCACTTATAATTATATGCACACACACCCACCCGCACAACCATATATACGCAAGAAGGTTAGATATGTATATATATGGTCGGAGGACAAATTTGTCAATTTCAAAGAGTGTAGCCAGTTCTTATATCTAGAAAGATGGACTTTTATTCATAAATCAAATGCTGCCAAATCCACACATTCATTAAGGCCTTCAGGGGCCAATGTGTGTAATTTGTGGATCCAGTAAGTCTCTCTACGTCGTAGAGTGAGCATAGCATTATGGCTGTTTCGGGAAATTTGTTCTATAGGAAGTATGGAAAGTGTTTTAGCACTACCTTTGTGTGCATAAGCACAATGCCTGGAGAGGCTATGTTTCAAAAATTTCCTTTTGATGTTATAAGTGTGTTCGCCCCATCGTTTTTTGATGGTGCGTCCGGTACGTCCTACGTATTGGACCCCACACACACAACTGACAAGATAGACAACGTAGGTGGACTCACATGACATCCTCTTTGTAATTTTGAATTGTTCTCCTGTTTGATTGGAAGAAAAAGTGTTTGTTCCACTTCGCACGACTTTACACATGTTACACCTCGATTTGAGGCATTTGAATATTCCATGTCTTGGTAAAAAATTGCCCAAAAAGGTCCTATTGGTTCCTATGTTGTAGTTGTGATCGCCCACCTTATCCCTCACCACTTTGCTGGGGGCCAGTTTGTTCTTGAGTGTGGGTGCCCTTCTAAATACTACCCTCGGTTTTCTGGAAATATATTCCTTAAGATATGGATCGTTACAAATAATGGGCCAATGTTTGTGGATTATTTGCTTGATTTGTCTAAATTGGTTACTATACCCGGTAATGAATAATGGTGTTTCTAGCATCTCTTTAGACTGTTGTGTGGTGACAGATTTTTTGTTATTTTTCTTTTTGTTTTCTGCTAAGTATTTGTCTCTATCGTCTTCTAAAGCTCTAAGATAGCCCTTAAGTATCAGATCCAAGGGATAACCCTTCTCTAGGAACCTATCCTTTAATACTTGGGATTGTACTATATAGCTTTCAATTGTACTGCAGTTCCGCCTAATGCGTCGGAACTGTCCGTATGGTACATTCTTTTTCCAACTATGGTAATGGTTGCTGTTATAATCCAAAAAGCTGTTACAATCTACCTTTTTAAAAAAGGTTTCAGATATAATGGTTCCAACTTCTGAGAAAGATAGTAAGAGGTCCAGATACTCTATCTTGGAGGGCTGGATGTTACTAGTAAAAGTTAGACCAAATTCGTTTTCATTCAAAGATGATGAATATACTAGAGCCTCTTCGTATGAGCCCTTAAAAATGAAAATCAAATCGTCAATATACCGGCCATAGAACACCAGACCCGCACCCATAGGAGACCCATATACATGAGTCTCCTCAAATTTGCCCATATAAAGATTGGCAAAACTGGGTGCGAATCTGGTGCCCATGGCCGTACCCTTGACTTGGAGATGGTATTTGCCTTGATAGATAAAATAATTGTGGTGTAATATAAAACGGATAATTTCTAGAATAAACAGCTGTTGCTTTGGGGGCATATAAATGTCAGTTTTCAAATATGCTTCAACAGCTGACAATCCTTTGTCGTGAGGAATGTTGGAGTATAAGGAACTCACGTCACTTGTAATCCACCAGATATTGGATTCAGTTGTTACATTATCCAGACTCATCAATTTGTTAAGTAGGTCGGTAGAGTCTCTAATGAAAGAGGGGAGTGTTACTACGTATTTTTGTAGAAATGAATCTACGTACGCAGATAAGTGATCGCCTCACCGATCACTTATCTGCGTACGTAGATTCATTTCTACAAAAATACGTAGTAACACTCCCCTCTTTCATTAGAGACTCTACCGACCTACTTAACAAATTGATGAGTCTGGATAATGTAACAACTGAATCCAATATCTGGTGGATTACAAGTGACGTGAGTTCCTTATACTCCAACATTCCTCACGACAAAGGATTGTCAGCTGTTGAAGCATATTTGAAAACTGACATTTATATGCCCCCAAAGCAACAGCTGTTTATTCTAGAAATTATCCGTTTTATATTACACCACAATTATTTTATCTATCAAGGCAAATACCATCTCCAAGTCAAGGGTACGGCCATGGGCACCAGATTCGCACCCAGTTTTGCCAATCTTTATATGGGCAAATTTGAGGAGACTCATGTATATGGGTCTCCTATGGGTGCGGGTCTGGTGTTCTATGGCCGGTATATTGACGATTTGATTTTCATTTTTAAGGGCTCATACGAAGAGGCTCTAGTATATTCATCATCTTTGAATGAAAACGAATTTGGTCTAACTTTTACTAGTAACATCCAGCCCTCCAAGATAGAGTATCTGGACCTCTTACTATCTTTCTCAGAAGTTGGAACCATTATATCTGAAACCTTTTTTAAAAAGGTAGATTGTAACAGCTTTTTGGATTATAACAGCAACCATTACCATAGTTGGAAAAAGAATGTACCATACGGACAGTTCTGACGCATTAGGCGGAACTGCAGTACAATTGAAAGCTATATAGTACAATCCCAAGTATTAAAGGATAGGTTCCTAGAGAAGGGTTATCCCTTGGATCTGATACTTAAGGGCTATCTTAGAGCTTTAGAAGACGATAGAGACAAATACTTAGCAGAAAACAAAAAGAAAAATAACAAAAAATCTGTCACCACACAACAGTCTAAAGAGATGCTAGAAACACCATTATTCATTACCGGGTATAGTAACCAATTTAGACAAATCAAGCAAATAATCCACAAACATTGGCCCATTATTTGTAACGATCCATATCTTAAGGAATATATTTCCAGAAAACCGAGGGTAGTATTTAGAAGGGCACCCACACTCAAGAACAAACTGGCCCCCAGCAAAGTGGTGAGGGATAAGGTGGGCGATCACAACTACAACATAGGAACCAATAGGACCTTTTTGGGCAATTTTTTACCAAGACATGGAATATTCAAATGCCTCAAATCGAGGTGTAACATGTATAAAGTCGTGCGAAGTGGAACAAACACTTTTTCTTCCAATCAAAGAGGAGAACAATTCAAAATTACAAAGAGGATGTCATGTGAGTCCACCTACGTTGTCTATCTTGTCAGTTGTGTGTGTGGGGTCCAATACGTAGGACGTACCGGACGCACCATCAAAAAACGATGGGGCGAACACACTTATAACATCAAAAGGAAATTTTTGAAACATAGCCTCTCCAGGCATTGTGCTTATGCACACAAAGGTAGTGCTAAAACACTTTCCATACTTCCTATAGAACAAATTTCCCGAAACAGCCATAATGCTATGCTCACTCTACGACGTAGAGAGACTTACTGGATCCACAAATTACACACATTGGCCCCTGAAGGCCTTAATGAATGTGTGGATTTGGCAGCATTTGATTTATGAATAAAAGTCCATCTTTCTAGATATAAGAACTGGCTACACTCTTTGAAATTGACAAATTTGTCCTCCGACCATATATATACATATCTAACCTTCTTGCGTATATATGGTTGTGCGGGTGGGTGTGTGTGCATATAATTATAAGTGCATATATTTTTGTTGCATATATACACAAACCTGTGGACGCAATAAATCCACAAATCCCATGAATCCACCAGATATTTGTTGCTATAGGCCCTCTTTGATTTATATAACTAGCTACTTATCATCATGTGTCCACATTCTTTGTGGACACCTAGTCTCACTAGATAATCCCTTGAGAGATTGGTATTAGTTTTTTCACTCTGATCACTCATCTGATAGAATAACACAACTAACTAGTTAGTATAGTGGTCTTTGTTGTGAAGATTATGTCACATTAGAGATGTCCTTTATAGATTGGAGAGATATTCCCCAATCATACATCTAATATAAGTTGTTCATAGATTGAACAATTACAGCAATCTATCACATTTAGATATTTTAGACAATATTATTTAACCCATTATAGATTAGTGTGCTACTCTGATTGGATTTGATGATATAAAGATTGCTATCACATCTGTCACTTGAATTTCTGATATACAGTTTTGACCATTTATTGGTATCTCTTAATATTATCTTATTTTGAAGTGGTATATCTCATGTTTTCCATCTAGATGTACTTAAATATATATTTGGGATTAGATCTAATGGTAGTTTTATATGACTATTGTGCACATTACATACGTTTTAGTTATCATTATGTTTGTATATTGGAAAAAACAATATATTACCCTATGTACTTTACCGGATCCAAAATATTTTGCGCCTCTACATTATGAGACATGAACCCTTGCTATTATTTTACACATATCTGGGACATTAGTGGCCCTCTTGAAATCACATCGACTATCCTATGGGATTGCTCTTTATCTGATACATCTCTTATTAGTGTTAGAAACCACTGTAGCTGTAGTATTTACTGCAGATCTATGCCCCAACGTTGTAATCTATATGACATTATTAGTATGAACTGACAGTAATGCTTATCTTCCTATCAGATAATTTTAGTGTTCGCCTAGAGAACGTTCTCTCTTTATTGGCCCCTTCATTAGCGCAACACAAGTTCTTTCTATACTAGATAATTCTAGTGGTCGCTCTAGTCAATTCCCATATTTCGGCCCCCTCACGGGTACAATGATATTTTTACTTATTAAAGATTAAAAAGATGCACCGTGGTTATAATACATCTCACGCCCCTTATCATTATATACCTATCAGCCAGTGCCACGTATCTGGATTAGGATCGCTATTATATGATCCTCACTTGACAGACTCATTGTAGCCGGGCATGCGCACCCAGCGCATTGGGGCCGGGCATGCGCACTCAGCGCAGAGGAGGAATGTGGCTACTGTCAACGCCTATTCTCGAGCGCACGCAGTGATTGGGCCACATCTGACTATGGCTTGTCATGCGCATTGAGCGCCTGTAGACGCCGACTTAGTCAGCGGCGAATTCAAATTACAACCAAATTAGAAACTACTACTTAACAGCTGACTGAGACATTTATTTATGTCTTTAAAATAACTTAACGTTCACTAGTATTGGAATTGCTGTGCTCTGTCCGCTCTCATCATGCATATCATCTGAAACTAATTTGTCATCAGACAACATGTCAATCATAACAAGGTATGACCATCATAAGTTTAGATCAATATCAAATGTGACACTAACAAGAAAAATATATACATAAAAATTGCTATTAATCACCGCCTCCCACACTGGTTATAGTTGACATGAGGTCTATACTTTAATGTGTGCCTCATTACTATTACTCTCAAAAATAAGGTATAATAATTTCTAAAAGTTGTCTTGAAGTTCTTCCAAATATGTTTGATCAAACAAACTGTAGGACAATTAGGAATGTATGAAATCTGTTTTATGCATTGTATATTGTATTATAAACTGTCTATGTTTATGTTTATGTTTTTAATGTGGGACCTATATGGTAACAACCGATTGGTTAAGATCAGATTACTGATTAAGTGGATCCCTCCCACTACCACCTGTTTAATATTAATCAGTTTAGGTTTAGGGTATATCTAGCAAGTGTTCAGTAAACATTTTATGAAGCCTGATGAAACAGCTATCTGCTGAGAAACGCGTTGCCTGTTATTTTTATAATTTTTATTAAAATCAACTTTTAATATTTTGAACACTTGCTGCATTTTTCTTTGGGACATATATCTTTTATCCCTCTCTGGAGGAATATTCGTTTTTCTGGACCAGTTGTGGGATCCTTTGCACCTTTGGATCCATTTGTATCTCTGGCTAGAAGTCTGTTGGGTGACTGAATTGACCCCTTCATGCCTCTATAGCACCACAAGAGGTGCTTCACACTTTGTGAGTATTATTCCTCTCTTTGCTTGTATTGACACCTTTGCACCAGCAATACTAGGCCATATTGGCACCTGTGTCTCCCTCTCGCCTATATAGACATCAGTTCCTGTGCAGGAGGTTGGTCTTCTGGGTGACCCAATAGATCCCAGACCGTATATCTAGCACTAATTGAGGTGCTCTACTAAACGTGAGTTTACTCATCACCTTAAGATTTATCCATCTCTGAACAAACAATATTGGGCCATGTGGCGCTTCTGTTTTTTCTTTTCACAAATATATATGTATATATTCATATACATATATTTACAATCTGCTTCCCATCACTGCACAACATACCCCCTTCGCTGCGCTAGTTCTAATTCCGAGTCTGATATACTCATTAATTTTTCTTTTCTTTATTTTACATTAGAATAAACCTTTAGACAAAGACCTAGCAATCTGTACATAAATACATATTCCCAAGTGTTTACCAATAAGATAATATTCAGTTAATCCAATAGACATTCTTATATTAAACCTGTTTCTATGCCACATGTTATAGAATAGCTATAGAATGCTACCTTGCAAGAGATTACAAGCCTTGGTTGCTGTTCATAATAATTACCCCATATATCTTTGTTACGTTTGCTTTACTTTTTTCTATTTACCCATCTCCCCTGTAATTTACCCCTTGCTTTTTCCTCTATGCCCACATTGGTCCCCGCCTATCATATTATTGTTCTCCATTATACTTCCTTATTTTCTCCCTTCTCCTCTCTTATTATTGACCATCTCCTCTCATTTTATAGTTCCCACCCCAGCTCTCATCTCATTCTTCTGTCCCTTTCTCTTTGCATTGTTATTTTCAGTCACACTCATTCTCCATCTGTCTTATATTATGAATCCCCCTTCACTTCCCCCAGAGCTGGCGATTGTATCTCATATTATCCCTCTCTTATCTTCTCTTATTTTATAGGTCCCTTTGGTCTCTGTCTTATATTTCTCACCTTCTGCCTTTTTCGGTTTTGTTTTTGTCACATTCCTATATATAGTTTTGGTTCCTTGCTCTCCTTCTTATCTTTTCTTATTTTCTTTCCCTTCTCATTTAGGGCCATATACAGGTGGAACACAAAATTGCGCTAACGCCAGCACGATATTTGCGCTCCACTCGAAATACCAGTGCACGCAAATTGCATGGAAGCTTTGAGCTCAGGAGAGCGCACTTCAATAGGCTCCAATGGGAGCCTCGTTCTCATGCCATCAGACAGGTCATGAGAACCTAGCAAAGCAAAATGAAAAATATATGTATATGAAATATACATATAAATCATTGTTTTTATATGTGTACTATACACATATTAACACATAAATATATATTTATATAAGCATATACATATATAATTACAGGGAACACACAGTCCCCATAGACCGCAATGTAAAGGTAATTTTTAGTGCCGTTTTTCTTTTCTAACACCCCACATCCGCCAATTTGTCAGTTTACGGGCGCGGTAAGTAAACGCTCCACTTGTAATCTAGCCCTTATTCTATTTTTTCCCTTCTCTTCTCCCTCTGTATTTCCACCACTCCTGTAAGTCCTAACCTCTGCAAAATACTGTAGTTGTGGAGCCTAGATTAATCGTCAGCACCTAGCTGGCAAGGTCATCCAGGCCACAACATTCTTAATAACTTTGCACTAAAGATCTATATACTGAAAGCACTTTTATTTCTGAGGCCGTATGGCACACAACCTCAAGCCGTGGCTTACTGACGTTAAATGGCTCAATTGCTTGCATTTAGCGGTAACAATATGGAGGATATATCTTACCAATGTTCTATACATGGCTGCTAGCTCTGAAAACAAATTATCTTCTTGTAACCCTTTTTTTTATATATATTTCTAGAGAAAATTATTATTACATTCTGAAAATTAATCTTATATTTTGAGAAGTGCTCCAACTGCGCACTACTTCGGAGATGAATGCATGAACGTCCCTAAGGTATTAATTAATACTCAGCTAAGGTATTAATTAATACATCATGTTAATAAACCAACAAGCTAAATCACAATATATAAAGCAAGGAAATCAACCTTTACATCTTCCTGTATGAGGAACCACTAAATAGATAATGCCATAGAGGGGGATGTATTAACAAGATGCAGCCTGACGGTTATATATTTAATTATGTATCTATTTAGCTTTAGGTTGATGCTGGGTGACAAACATTGGTTCAGTTTTTTACAGTGCATTTTTTATCTGTAATGCTATTGTAATATAGTGCATTTTTTATCTGTTGCTTATACATTGCGGATACCAATGCAATACCAATTCATCACTCATTATTAATTTGGGGTATAAAAGGCAAAGTAACAACAGTTCTTTTTCTATAAATGCTTAATAAAATAGAATCATGTATTCGCCAAGTATAAAAAATGAGAATATATACAAGGAATTCTTCATGGTGCAAAAGGTATCAGATGACAATGAACAAAGAAATAAAATCAGCAGTGTAAAAATCTGATCATCAAATATAATCACAAATATTTTAATAGCCTGAGGGGGGTCCATTTAGAAAAAAGATTGTCTGAGTCCGTAAAACTCAATCTTGCCCTACGATAAAAAGATAGACGATTAAAAAACAATGGTAAGTAAATGTCCTTAAAGGGACATTTCAGTCAAAATTTAAATGCACATAGATGTATTACATCCTAGAATAGAAATATTTGCAATATACATGTATTGGCAAAAATGTTTCTAGTAAAAGTTATCACTGTTTTAGTGTTAGTATTTTTCTCTGCATGTGCATGTGAAGCATAGCTAGATATTGTTACTGCACCCACATTTTAAATAATGCAGCTGCTAAGATCATCATTGGGGCTTGTATCATGTCAGCAATTAACAAATTGAGTAATTTCCAGATTGTACAAGCACCTTAGGCTCTCTGAGCAAGTGGTGTGTTTAAAATGCTGGTGCACGGTGCATACTTAAATACACTTTTGAAACAGCTATAGCTTTTATTAGAAGCATTTTTGCTAATGCATGTATATTACAAAAATGCTTCTGTTTATTACTGAAATGCATCCATGTGGTTTCCAATTTAGGCTGGAATATCCCTTTAAGAGAAATAAGTTGACACTCAATTATTTTTTTCGCAGATCTAACAATTCGGTGCAGTTTCTCCTTACATGATAATGTAGCAGAGCTATACCAGGTTAAAATAGAGGATGAGTAAACATATTTGATGATGGCTGAATAAAAACAAGTTAAATTTTAAGTTACCTTAAGGACCAGTACATACAATATATTTGTATAATCAACAAATGAACGATAACAAAACAATGCGATAGCACTTAGTCTGAATTTCAAGTGAGTAGTAGATTTTTTTCTGACAAATTTCAAAGTTATGTATATTTCCACTCCCACTTCATCATGCAACAGCCATCAGCCAATCACAAATGCATATATGTATATTCTGTGAATTCTTGCACATGCTCAGTAGGAGCTGGTGACTCAAAGTGTAAATATAAAAAAATATATGCTATTCCTGATTGGCTCACTGGTTGTGTCTAGCTCAGAAATGGCACAAAACTTCAGCTCCTGAGCTGGCTTTAACTGTGTGTTTACCATCTTCATGTGTTTAAATACATTTTTAGATGTAGAGAAGTATTTATGCAATCATAAAATGTTCTCCCACATTATTACATTTTATTATTGCACATCTATGGCCCTTTAAATATGTAGCACAGGAAACGAAGAACAAGTAAATGATACATACAAACATGGATAAGTATTCCTAAAGAATTAAATAGAAATCTAAAAAGCCCAAGACAACTGGATTATTTTGAAAAATGTAACAAAGCTGTTAGTCAGGTAGACCTGATGACTTATGTACAATATGCTGGTGATTCAAGAGTCCCTGTAAATGTGTTTTTGTCCTTATTACTTCTAACAATGCTTATTTTCTAGGAACCTCAAAGGATTCTTTGATTTCTTTATCAATTATCGGCCTCAGAACACAATATAGGCATTTCACTTTGCTAAATAAGCAGGCGAACTAACAAAATCTGTCACAAAGGAAAGCCCGGGTGCCAGATCCTAGTTGATTTTCGTTAACACTGCAATCCTTAAAGAAATGGAAAATCAGCACTCCTGTTCATCAAACTCACTAACCATTTAACTCTTTTTTTTCTGCAAAACAGAATACTGTGTGGAAATCTGAACTTTATTGATATGGGTTTTAAAAGTCTTTTAATGGGTATTCAAATACTTTCTGCTATAAAAAGTGCAGACTTTGTTTTAAAAGGTAAAATAATCAACTAAAATGATCACCTGGAATTATAGTGTTTCTATCCACTTCAGCAATTAAAGGAAAAAAAATGCTACTTCCACTAAATCGTTTTTTTCCCCTCACACAAAGAAAAACTTTGAATGAATATTTAGGGAAATACACGTTCTGAGTAGCATTTTACAGTTGCTATAGAAACAGAAACGATCATTGTTAAAGCCCATACTTTAAGGAACAAATGTCTAAGCATGTGACATAAAACTAAAGAAAGTTAAACATTGTCAGATGTGTACGTTAAAACAAACAATTAATTTGTTATTGCCTATAATACTGAATGTTTAATGTTCCTGTGAATTTTTTTTATTTAGATAAAGGGTCATGAAACCCACATTTTTTCTTTCATGATTTACATAGAATATACATTTTAAACAACTTTCCAGTTGGTATCCTTTATTGAAGGAACATCAATGCACTACTGGGAGCTAGCTGAACACACTGGTAAGAAAAGAGGTATATTGGTGCTTTTAACTAAGAATACCAAGAGAACAAAGTAAATCTGATGATAAAAGTGAATTGGAAAGTTGTTTAAAATGACATGCCCTATCTGAATCATGAAAGTTTAATTTTGACTAGACTTTATTATTATTATTATTATTATTATTATTATTATTATCAGGTATTTATAGAGTGCCAACAGATTCTGCAGCGCTATAAACTTAGGGTATACAAGATAACATTTACAGGGATCAAATGGGTAGAGAGGGCACTGCCGAGAGTTGCACTGTTGTAGTCGGCTCCTATGAAGGTGAACTACAAACAGCTGGGCTCATAGGCTGACATGATAGAGGGTTCAAGGGGATAGTAGTGGAGATAGGAAGGTTAGTGTAGGTTGTAGGCATCTCTGAATAGTAGAGTCTCCAGGGAGCGCTTGAAGCTTTCAAAACTAGGGGAGAGTCTTGTAGAGTGAGGCAGAGAGTTCCATAACATGGGAGCCAGTCTGGAGAAGTCTTGTAAACGGGAATGTGAAGAGGTAACAAGAGAGGAGAAGAGTAGGAGATCATGAGCAGAGTGATAGGGACGGGAGGGAGAGTACCTGGAGACATGGTCTGAGATATAGCGGGGAGCAGTGCAGTTGAGGGCTTTGTATGTCAGAGTGAGAATTTTGTGTTTAATCCTGGAGGCAAGAGGAAGCCAGTGAAGGGATTGGCAGAGAGGTGCAGCAGATGAGGAACGACGTTTAAGGAAGATGAGTCTCGCAGAGGCATTCATTATGGATTGTAAAGGAGCAAGGTGGCAGCTAGGGAGACCAGAGAGGATGGAGTTGCAGTAGTCGAGGCGGGAAAGGATGAGAGAGTGGATTAAAATCTTAGTTGTGTCTTGTGTAAGGAAATGTCTAATTTTAGAGATGTTTTTAAAGTGGAAGCAGCACGCTTAAGCCAAGGACTGAATGTGAGGAGTGAAATAAATATCTGAGTGGTCAAGTGTGACATCGGGCATGTGGGGTAGGGGTAATGATGGAGTTATCACCAGTTAGAGAGAAATGGGGGGTAGAGATTTTGGAAGAAGGGGGGGGGGGGAAAGGAGCTCAGTTTTGGAGAGATTTAGCTTTAGGTAGTGAGAGGACATCCAAGATGAGATATGAGAGAGACAGTTAGTGACACGGTTTAGCAAGGAAGGAGATAGGTCTGGTGCAGAGAGGTAGATTTGGGTGTCGTTGGCATGCAAATGATATTGAAATCCATGGGACTTTATTGAGGAACCTAATGATGATGTGAAGGCTACACTAAAGGTATGGTTAGTCAGTCCATTAAACCTATTTTCTTGCAAAAATATTTTTAAAAACTTTAAATAGTGCTCTCTTATTTGTATGATTGAACTGGATCTTTAAGAAAAGCAGGTAACTGCCTACTGACATTTCTCTAAAAGCTGTTTGGAAATGTGATAAAACTTTACAACATCATCGCCTTACATTCTATGTTCTATGCACTTACACATACTTACTACTAGTCCGCTATAATATAATTTGCACACTGTTTTTTAAATAGATGGTATTTTTTATTTTTCTAAAAACATTCAGTAGTCAAGCAGTCCTTGTTAGGTAACTCTGCACTGTTGTTTTAGTGTCTCCAATTTATTCACAGACGTCAATCAAAGAAATGCCAACTCCATCCAGATTGCCCACTCAGGACTTCCCAGATCTCACATCTAGGTCACCATGTCCTGCCCCTGAGTCACCAAGACTCGGCCCACTACCTCCTGAAACAGTGTTAAGAACTTAAAGGGATAGTAAATTCAAAATTTAACTTTCCTAATTTAGATAGAACATGTAATTTTAAACAACTTTCTAACTTACTTCTATTATCTAATTTGCTTTATTTTCTTGGTATCCTTTGTTAAAAAGCATACATAGGTAGGCTTGGGAGCAGCAATGCACTACTGGGAGCTAGCTGCTGATTGGTGGTTGCACATATATACCTCTTGACATTGCTTCACAATATACATTCAGCTGCCTCCCAGTTGTGAATTGCTACTCTTTTAATAAGTGATACCAAGGTAAACAAATTTGATAATAGAAATAAATTGGAAAGTTGTTTAAAATGTCTGCTGTATCTGAATTATGAAAGAAAATGTGGGGTTTAATGTCCCTAAAGGAACAAACACCTTAAAGGGATAGTAAACACCAAAAATGTTATTGTTTAAATAGATAAATAATCCCTTTATTTACAATTCCCTAGTTTCACAGAACCAACACTGTTATAGAAATATATTTTTACCTATGTAATAACCTTGTATCTAAGCCTCTGCAGACTGCCTCCTTATCTCAGATCTTTTGACAGACTTGCATTTCAGGCAATTAGTGCTGAATCTTAAATAACTTCTTGTGTGTGAGCACAATGTTTTTTATACAGGGAGCGCAGAATTATTAGGCAAGTTGTATTTTTGAAGATTAATTTTATTATTGAACAACAACCATGTTCTCAATGAACCCAAAAAACTCATTAATATCAAAGCTGAATAGTTTTGGAAGTAGTTTTTAGTTTGTTTTTAGTTATAGCTATTTTAGGGGGATATCTTTGTGTGCAGGTGACTATTAATGTGCATAATTATTAGGCAACTTAACAAAAAACAAATATATACCCATTTCAATTATTTATTTTTACCAGTGAAACCAATATAACATCTCAACATTCACAAATATACATTTCTGACATTCAAAAACAAAACAAAAACAAATCAGTGACCAATATAGCCACCTTTCTTTGCACAAAGGACACTCAAAAGCCTGCCATCCATGGATTCTGTCAGTGTTTTGATCTGTTCACCATCAACATTGCATGCAGCAGCAACCACAGCCTCCCAGACACTGTTCAGAGAGGTGTACTGTTTTCCCTCCTTGTAAATCTCACATTTGATGATGGACCACAGGTTCTCAATGGGGTTCAGATCAGGTGAACAAGGAGGCCATGTCATTAGATTTTCTTCTTTTATACCCTTTCTTGCCAGCCACGCTGTGGAGTACTTGGACGCGTGTGATGGAGCATTGTCCTGCATGAAAATCATGTTTTTCTTGAAGGATGCAGACTTCTTCCTGTACCACTGCTTGAAGAAGGTGTCTTCCAGAAACTGGCAGTAGGACTGGGAGTTGAGCTTGACTCCATCCTTAACCCGAAAAGGCCCCACAAGCTCATCTTTGATGATACCAGCCCAAACCAGTACTCCACCTCCACCTTGCTGGCGTCTGAGTCGGACTGGAGCTCTCTGCCCTTTACCAATCCAGCCACGGGCCCATCCATCTGGCCCATCAAGACTCACTCTCATTTCATCAGTCCATAAAACCTTAGAAAAATCAGTCTTGAGATATTTCTTGGCCCAGTCTTGACGTTTCAGCTTGTGTGTCTTGTTCAGTGGTGGTCGTCTTTCTGCCTTTCTTACCTTGGCCATGTCTCTGAGTATTGCACACCTTGTGCTTTTGGGCACTCCAGTGATGTTGCAGCTCTGAAATATGGCCAAACTGGTGGCAAGTGGCATCTTGGCAGCTGCACGCTTGACTTTTCTCAGTTCATAGGCAGTTATTTTGCCCCTTGGTTTTTCCCCACGCTTCTTGCGACCCTGTTGACTACTTTGAATGAAACGCTTGATTGTTCGATGATCACGCTTCAGAAGCTTTGCAATTTTAAGAGTGCTGCATCCCTCTGCAAGATATCTCACTATTTTTTACTTTTCTGAGCCTGTCAAGTCCTTCTTTTGACCCATTTTGCCAAAGGAAAGGAAGTTGCCTAATAATTATGCACACCTGATATAGGGTGTTGATGTCATTAGACCACACCCCTTCTCATTACAGAGATGCACATCACCTAATATGCTTAATTGGTAGTAGGCTTTCGAGCCTATACAGCTTGGAGTAAGACAACATGCATAAAGAGGATGATGTGGTCAAAATACTCATTTGCCTAATAATTCTGCACTCCCTGTATGAAACACATGAACTGAAGCCCTCTAGCTGTGAACACTGTCAAATGCATTGAGATATGAGGGCTAAAAATTAGCATATGAGCCTACCTAGGTTTAGCTTTTAATTAAATTAGAAATTTGTTTAAAATTACATGCCCTTTCTGAATCATGAAACTTTAATATGGATGTTAATATCCCTTTAAGGATGTATTATAATTTAATATGCAGTAAAGAAATACTTTCATTATTTATTTTAGATCTTTTTCTTGAAGTATAACTCTCCAAATTGTAGGCCAACCAACATGGAAATGCTGACTCCAGACTTAACATTGATATATTACACACAATCATTGGATGCAGACTTCAGTGGCTCATTTATAGCTAAAACTTTTTTTTTCCATTTTAAACAACTATTATAAATACAAAAAAAATACATCAGCATATTATTTACAGGCTAATCTTTGCTTTGAATACATCAGTTTATCTAACATTTGTTTAGGGCTTAATGTCCCTTTCGAATGTTGGAAAGGATAATATTGTCTTGTGTTCTGTATTATGAATAAACACTAGATATTAACGGGTTAATTCTCATCTAAATACATTTTATGCAATTGTGCAGATGTTTTTTTATAAACTAATTGTGATTTTTCCTTGAGGATAAAGAAGCTATGTATAAGCCTTACCCATGCAATCTACAATACGTATTTTGCCGATAAGCATATTTTATCCTTTGTTAACAGATACTTGAAAAACCTTATATCAGTCTTGTCTAGGGGTAACTGGAAATTGATCTCAGTTACTAATACATGTTGTAAAACCAAAGCAAGGTGATTTTATTTCTGATTATCCCAAACCTTATTCCCAAACGAAGGCTAAACTGAAAGCACAGCTCCTTTAATTCACTGAAAAGCCTTTTATACACTGAAAAGAATGTAATTAAAAATTAATACTTTGGAAGGACCCAAATAATTAAAAGGCAGACCCCTTCGGCATTGTTAATATGAACAAAGTGAATTTTCACTGGCTAATTCTTTAATGAAAGAAATGAAAATAGGAAAATCGGTGCAGAATCAAAGCTCAGGGTTTGGCATTGAGGATATGAGAACATTATAATGATAATTCATTAAATAAACTGTCATGGGAACACAGTAATTCCACTTTTGTTTTACTTTATACAAACTTATGGAGCATTATACAAGCAAAATAAACCATGTTAAAAAAACAAAAACTAATGATTTGTATGGCTGAAGGAAACTTCAAGATCAATTCAAGGTCACAAAAAAAAAATATAGAAAAAAGGGTTGTAGCAACATTCTAATTGCTAAAGCTTTTCCTGCATTTAAAGGGATGCAAAAGTCATAATGTAAAAATTCTTTGTTGGTATAGCTCTGTCTTTACACACACTTGCTGGCCCTCTCCCCAGAGCTTTCTTTTAAAAAAAAGTGTCAGGGGAAAAGGGATTTGAAGGCTGCACCAATTGCTAGTTCTGAAAAACTTAAATTATGCTTACCTGATAATTTTTTTTTCTTCAGATGGAAAGAGTCCACAGCTGCATTCATTACTTTTTGGAAAAAAGAACCTGGCCACCAGGAGTAGGCAAAGACACCCCAGCCAAAGGCTTAAATACTCCTCCCACTTCCCTCATCCCCCAGTCATTCTGCCGAGGAACAAGGAACAGAAGAAGAAATACCAGGGTGAAAAGGTGCCAGAAGAATAAAAAATAAGAGACGCCCCACAGAAAAATACGGGTAAGCATAATTTAAGCTTTTCCTTATAAATCGAAAGCATAATTTAAGCTTTTCCTTATAAATCGAAAGTGTCCACAGCTGCATTCTTTACTTTTGGGAAAACAATACCCAAGCTATAGAGGACACTTAATGCAAAAAAGGGCGGGTAGAATAGGTGGCCCATTCTGAGGGCACCAGGCCTGAAAAAAACACAACCCAACCAAACCCTGCTTCGTCGGAGCCGGGCAAAGGCCCCAAGGACACTGATCAGCAGATAGTCCGACTCACTGAGCAAATGTCAGGGTTTTTTCCCTGTTGTGTTTGCCATGTGCTGCTGGCAGCCATTTTACTCACCTCTCTTCCTGACTATGGTGCATTGTGTCGGATGCTGCTCATTTCCTGCACTTCCTTTTATGGCCAGACTGGTGTGCATCATCCATGTGAGACAGGATGCAGTCTCAGAATTGTGATGTCATCACTTATTATTTAAAGGGCCTCTGTTCAGTACGCTTTGCCTTTGCGTTGTCTCAGACCCGTTTGTGAGAGTTCCTGTGTATTACCTGGCTGCCTGACGTCCTTCCTGGTTCCTGATCCCTGGCTTGTTCCTGACTCTGCTGTTTTCCTTGTTCCTAATTCCAGCTCGTCTGACTATTAGCTTTGGCTCCTGACTCGGCTCGTCTGACTACCAGCTTTGGTTTTGACTACTGGCTTGTTATTTGACTTGTGGACTTTTTATTATTTTTTGCTATTAACCCTTCGAGTGCTAATTACAGCTCTGAGCCGTCACAGAGTTTCTCACTCTGGTGCTAATGACGGCTCAGAGCCGTCATGATCGCTCTCCCACCTTGAGGGAGATCTGGGGGCTCCTTACTGCTCCTACCCCAGGGATCGTGCCTGTAGAGTGACAGGCATCACCGGGGCTTCACGTGATGCGAGGTGATGTCACGCGCAATTACGTGATGACGTCACTGTGCAACTTTATTTATACTTAACAATGTTAAGACCCATGGTTGCAAAGGTAATCGTTTAACCTTTCCAACAGTGTAAGTCTTGGGGGTCTGTAAAAAAAATAAAAAAGTTAAAAAAAATGTTTTCAAAAATTAAAAAAAAAAAAAAATATTAGCACCCAGGTGGGAAATGGCTTAGCAGCCAAAGGGTTAATAAAGGTGTGTTTATTGTTGCACTTCTCGTCTCAGTCTGATTCCTGGCACCCTGACAGCTAACACTCCTCCAGGAGAACCGTCATCCAGCAGTCGGTCCCCACACAACTCTTCCTAGTACAGTACCAAAATCCCCAAAAGGGAAAGAACAAGGGTAAGCCAAAGGGATACCCAAGGTACAGCAAAATCCATAAAGGAACCCCCCCCAAAGGAAGGCCAAGTCCACAAAGACCCGAATGGATCCTGAGAACAAAGGGAGACGATGCCCAACCCACAAGGAGCAACCTGGCATCATCAATGAGAAGAACATCTCCCGAACATCGTGCAACATCACTGAAAGGACAGCTGAAGACAAAGTCCTCAAAACGTCAGAATTCAGAGAATGAGCAAACAGAAATTACAAGTAGCAAACTCAGAAAAAATGTCTGAGTCCAGTAACACGTAGGAGGACAGGGAGAAAACACTATCCATAAGGAAGAAGCTGCCGATCGAAATAGCAAATTGCCCAACCTCCAGACAGAGGACACTTTCCAGGTAATCCAGGCGGTCAAGCCTGCTCACAGATCACACAGGAGAGAAGCACAGAACCTCTAAAAAGGTCCACAGTTATCCCCAAGACCTGAGGATGAACAACAGATCTCAGATCTTACACCTAGCCGGACCAGCCCAAGCAGCGGCAGATCTGAAAGCAAGGGAACCAAAAAGAATCCCAAAACCAGCCCCCAAAATGGCGGAAGAATGGACACAGTCACTTCAATCTAAAGACAATTGAGCAGGTGATAGACCCAAGGGATCTAGCAAGGCCACCCGACTAAGTCTCAATGCGAAGTCAGCAGCTCCCCAGATGGAAAGGAACAACTCAATGAGCAGACCAATCCCCTAACCAGATAAAACATCTACTCCAACCTCCCTAACACAGGAGAGGCCCCTAAAAAAAGGAACCACACCTCCATAAGGAGGACACCGAGCCCCCTGAAGAGGAGAGCTTTGATAATTTTTACATGATGAGTTTGTGCCCCTTTAAGAAACCTTCTGAAAAAGGTTGTAGTTCAAAGGGTCCCTACTGTAAATCCTGTGATACTCTGGGTTTATGAGAGTGAGCAATGAATAAATAATTTAAGTATAGCTGCCAACATTGTAAAAGAGTTTGAGAGAGACTTTGCAGCAATTTAATTAGATAAGTAGATAATGGTTACGGCACTATTGACCAAAACCACCAACGTCTTTCATAGCTTTTCCCTTTCTAATCCACACCAAAAAAAAAAAAAAAAATTGCACATAATATTCACAAAATTTGAAATATTGTATTACTCAATCTAATTTGCAACATGCAGGAAATTTAGAGATGCCGCTTCACTGAATCAGAAATATTATTTTATTATTCTAATATATCATGCAGGTGTATCAGATGCCATAACGTGCAAATAAATATATAATAAGGCCAAACAATTGTCATATCTGATTCCCACAACCCATTTGTCAGGGAATCTTTTTATAAAGTAAGGTAGATTCCCATTTCAATCATACCACAGGACAAAAGGCTAAACTGAAGGATGGGGCTGTCCCAGGAAAATATGGACAGTTAGCAATTAAGGGACACTAAACCCAATTTTTTTCTGTAATGATTCAGATAGAGCATGCAATTTTAAGCAACGTTCTAAGTCCTATTATGAATTTGTCGTTGTTCTCTTGCTATCTTTATTTAAAAAGGAGGAATGTAAAGTTTAGGAGCCGGCCCATTTTTGGTTTAGAACCTGGGATTTGTGCTTGCTTATTGGTGGCTAAATGTAGTCACCAATAAGCAAGCCCTATCCAGGGTGCTGAACCTAAAATGGGCAGGCACAACATTTGGGTTTAGTATCCCTTTAAAGTAGAATGCTAAATAAAGTTATATTTTAAACTCCAGTAATCTCTTTCCTAACTATTGACAATGTTGTTTGTTGAGTAAGAACACTAATACACCTATGAATATGTTTAACTGTACTGCATATGTTTTACCTGCATAAGTAACATATAATCAGTTTTTCTATTGGATTCTCATATCTAAGGGCTTTGATCGCAACAGCTCAAATGTCTCATAAGAGAAACAACCAGCTTCTCATTTTTATTAAAGGCCAAAAAATCCACATTAGTTTGTTTGAAACAAAGAACAAAATGAAAATGGAATGACAGTTAGCCACTGAACAGAATCCAGCTCGATGGAAGCGTTGCTATTGAAAATACATGAAAAATCTCATAACATACAAAAAACAGTTTTGAAGAAGTTGGTACCTCTGCATCAGACATATATCAAACCGCTCAGCTCCTTCTTAAAAGTTTGTTTGTTTTTTTATGTATTTTGAATAAAGTAAAAAATGTATAACACAACAGTCTGAACATTTTTAAACATTTCATTTCCAGTTTGACAGCAGAACGTGCTGAATACAATTGTGCTATTTGCATCTAGCGTATGAAACTGATGCCTATCATGAAATTACACTTGAGAGATCCCAGAGACATTGTGGTGTCCATGCAGGGGTTAACTATAACCCTTTTTCCTTAAAGGAACGCAAGTCAAAATTAAACTTTCATGATTCAGATAGAGCATGCAATTTTAAACAACTTTTCAATTTACTTTCATTGAGAAAATGTGCACAGTCTTTTTATATTTACACTTTTTGAGTAACCAGCTCCTACTGAGTAAGTGCAAGACTTTGAAATATGCCAGGAAAAAAAATCTGCTATTTATTTGAGGTTCAGACTATGGGGGCCATTTATCAAGCTCCGAACAGAGCTTGTGGGCCCGTGTTTCTGGCGAGTCTTCATACTTCATAACCCTGTCCGCCTGCTCTGAGCAGGCAGACAGGAATCACCGGAAATCAACCCGATCGAGTACGATCGGGTTGATTGACATCCCCCTGCTTGCGGCCCATTGGCCGCGAGTCTGCAGGGGGCGTCGTTGCACCAGCAGCTCGTGAAGTGCTGGTGCAATGCTGAATACGGAGAGCATATTGCTCTCCGCATTCAGCGATGTCTTGCGGACCTGATCCGCACTGTCGGATCTGGTCAGCAAGACATTTGATAAATAGGCCCCTAAGTGCTATTGGATTGACATACTTTTTATGTATAGTGCAGGGAGGGAGCACTATTAGTGCACTTATATTACAAGTTGTGACGTGAGGTATAGGTTGCACTTGAGCATGATTCAAAATATTACCGTAAATTAAGGCTTTTTATGACCTGAAGTTAACCTCTGCTTAACGCTCCATTGGCGTAGCTTAAGCAATATCTCACATTAATTTTACTGCACCCCCCCCCATAAAAGTCAATATTGCGAGGGACTTAATGCACGCACACTATAAGACATGCAGATGTTAGTGCGCCCTAGACAATCACTCAAGCTATAAAAAAAGGCATTTTGGGCTTGTAATATGAGGGGGGAAATAGAAGCGTAACTGATTGCTCTCAAGCAATGTTAACGCACAATAGAAATAATATTTTTGCGCTCCACTTGTAAACTAGGTCATAATGTGTCAAATCCACATTTAAAGGGACACTAACCCAACATTTTTCTTTCATGATTCAGGTAGAGAATACAATTTTAAACAACATTAAAATTTACGTCTATTATCTAATTTGCTTCATTCCTCAGATATCCTTTGTTGAAGAAATATGAATGCACATGGGTGAGGCCAACCACACGAGGCATCTATGTGCAGCCACAAATCAGCAACTACTGAGCCTATCTAGATATGCTTTTCAGCAAAGTATATCAAGAGAAAGAAGCAAATTAGATAATAGAAGTAAATTAGAAAGTTGTTTAAAAATGCATAATCTTTCTAAATCATGAAAGAATATTTTTAGGTTTCATGTCCCTTTAATTGGAGAAAAAGGCAGAAAATTATCTCTCACATACAAGCTCAGCACAAGCGCATGGGTCAACATATGCTCATGTCTTGGCTGTTAACACAATGTGGCGAGTTCTAATTTTGAATTTCTACACATAATCTTCATAATTTAGTTGACATAAAGTGTAGATATTAATAAAATTGTCATTAAAGAACAAAGTACCTATACAAAGAGAATTATCTAATTAAATAAAATTGCATTCAGTTGCTCATTTTTTTCACGTTGACACTAACTAGTAGATAGTATTAAAATAACAGGGTTAATGAGACTAGAAAGTGCTGTTTAATTACCTCTACAATAATTAATTAGGTCTCTTGACCATTAGCAGACATAATGTTACTAACTGGCAAACCTGCAATATCTTATAATGTTTTCACTCATAAGACATGTGAATATTAAAAAGATTTCAATTAGCAATTTTTAGGTTTAAAGGGACATTAAACACTAAATAAATTATTGCTTGAATGAAGTATTGAGGAAAGATTAGCCTGAGAATAATTTGTACATGTATTTTAAAAATGTCAATAAAAGCAGTGGGCGCCGCCATATTGTAACTTAGGTTACCTTTTTTGCTGAGGCCAATTAGGAATAGTTATAAATAGCTTACTAGAGTGTGCAACCAATGACTGTGTGGAATAAAGCTGTGTCTGCACTTTCCCATTGGAAATCCCACAATCTTCAGAATTAAATTATAAACATATATTGCAAAGCTATTTTACTACATGTAATAAAACCATTTATATCAATATCTTGAGGTGTTAAATGTTCCTTTAATAAGTGCCACAAACTCACATACACATTCAGGCTAAAAACACACATTGGATTTACAAAGACAGTATAGGAGCAAACCAGAAAGTATAATGTATTTGCAAACAAAAAAGGTAGCTGAGTATTGCAGTGGGTGAATGCTAGATCTTAAGTATATATAAAATGTTTGATTATGTGTCATTAATCAACTTTGAAATATACTTGATTTATTTTGCTCCCTTTTCATGTAATTTAGCTCTGAAATTTGGGAAATTTGTTATTTTCAGAATTTGAAATGCACCTACTTATCAAGGCTAATCCTGCAACATAACTGCAAAACAATGTACTTTATACTAACATAATGACAAAATTGTCTCCTTCAAATAAGGCGAGGTGGGTGAAGTTTGGTCATTGAAAAACTATTGCATCAAACAATGTTAATTTGTTATAAAAATGTGTTGTTTTTTTAAATGAATGTTCCTGCCTTAAAAAAAAAAAAGTATGCCGCTGTCCAACAATAGAATTGTATGAGTTGTCCTTAATCAATATTGAACAAACGTGCACTTTCTGTTAGTTTAAAACTCAAATTCTTTAATTTAACAATTTTTTTCACACAAAAACGTATAATTTTACACATTTACGAAGGGCTCTTTAATATACGTTAGAAATGTTAATTGTCCCTTTAAAGTGAATGTAAATTTTGATGCTAAAGTGCCCGGTTTTTAAAACTTTGATTAAAAACAGGGGCACTTTAATTCATCAAAATTTACATTTCACTCCTGTTGAGAAAAAAAACTTACCTTTTAATCTTCACAGCAGTTCCAGCTTCCTCCGGCCTCACAAGCCATTTCTGATGTCAGAAATGATTGATAGGTCATCCTCCAATCACAGCTTCCCCCCCGGGGGATTCAGTGTCTGATTCACTGCTGTGATTGGAGGAAGCCAGATGCCTCATTTTAGACCCAGGAAGAGGCTTTGAAACGGGTGGAGGAAGCTGGAGCTGCTGTGAAGATTAAAAGGTAAGTTTTTTTTTTCACAATAGGAGTGAAATGAAAATTTTGATGAATTAAAGTGCCCCTGTTTTTAATCGATGTTTTAAAAACCGGGCACTTTAGCATCAAAATTTACATTCAATTTAAGCTGAGCGCCTCAAAGATATGAAGCAACAAAACATAATGATAAGATATTTTAAACCACCTCAGAAAGACTAATGAATTATCAAAAAATGTTTAAGGATTACGGGTGAGATTACATATACGGCGCAGGCTTCAACGTAACTGCTGAAACCCGCGCCGCCATAATTTCACCTCGCACATCAGGGTATCACATATAGGGCGCTGGCAGTTCATTAAGTGCCATAAGTCGGATAAACTAGCAATGTCCAGAAACGAGAAACTGCCGGCGCCTAAGAAAATAAAAAAAAAATGTAAAATCTCTCGTAAAAGTCTCACACACCTCCCAAAAATAAACTTGACACGTAAAAACCACTATATCCGCTATCAAACCCACATCAGAACTAATAATAAAAGTATTAACGCCTAAACAACCTCCCACAACGCAATATGCCTAATTAAACTATTAACCCCTAATCCGCCATTCACCCCATCGCAATCTACCTAATAAAAGTATTAACCCCTAAATCCGCCAACATCGCAAACTACCTAATAAATGTATTAACCCCTAATCCACCATTCACCCACATTGCAAAGTCCCTATTAAAACTATTAACCCCTAATCTGCCATTAACCCACATCACAAAGTACCTATTAAAACTATTAACCCCTAATCCGCCATTAACCCACATCGCAACAAACCTTATAAATCTACTAACCCCTAATCCGCCAAATCCACACAACGCAATAATCCTAATAAAACTATTAACCGCTAAACCGCCAAACACACAAAACGCAAATTACTAATTCAATTACTTAGCTCCCTAACTTAACACCCCCTAACCTAACACCCGCTAAATTAAAAAATACTAAGTTACAAACAATTAAAATAAAAAAGTTAACATTACTGGAAAATAAAAAAAAATTAAGATTAAATTGATCTAAGATTAAAAAAAATAAAAAAAAATATAACATTACATAAAATAATAAACTAAATTATCAAAAATAAAAAAATAAACCTAATCTCTATGAAAATAAAAAAGCCCCCCAAAATAAAAACACTCCCTAATCTAATGCTAACCTACCAATAGCCCTTAAAAGGGCCTTTAGTAGGGCATTGCCCTAAGTTAAACAGCTCTTTTTCCTTAAAAAATACTAAGTCCCCCTCTCTAACAGTAAAAACCCCCACCCACCAAACCTCCCAAAATAAAAAAACCTAACACTAAAGAGTCCTAAACTACCCATTGCCCCTAAAGGGGTATTTGTATGGGCATTGCCCTTAAAAGGACATTCAGCTCTTTCTTAAAGGCCCATTAAAACCCTAATCTAAAAAAAACAAACCCCAAATTAAAAAAAAGCCTAAGTCTAACCCCCAGATAGGTACTCACGGTTCCTGAAGTCCGTTGGTGAAGTCTTCTTCCAAGCGGCGATATATATTCTATCTTCTACCAGTAACAAGCTGGCGAACAGGGAGCAATGGAGCATGGAGATCCTCTTCGTACGATCACCGGCGCACACTGAGGATTGAATTCAAGGTACACCTTTAAATATGGGGTACCTTTAATTCCTATTGGCTGATTTGATCAAAACAGCCAATATGATTTCAGTAGCTCTCATCCTATTGGCTGATTTGAATTTGAAGACTCAAATCAGCCATTAGGAATTTAAGGTACCCCATATTTTAAACGCGTACCTTGAATTCAATCCTCAGTGTGCGGCGGTGATCATACGAAGAGGACCTCCACACTCCATGGCTCCGCGGTCGCCGGTCTTCAGTTCCACTGTTGCTGGTCTTCAGTTCCGCCCTACGCTCCATGCCTGCTTGTTCCTGGAAGAAGATATCGCCGCTTGGAAGAAGACTTCACCACCGGACTTCAGGAACCGTGAGTACCTATCTTGGGGGTTAGACTTAGGCTTTTTTAAAAAATTTTTTTTTTTAGATTAGGGTTTTAATGGGACTTTGAAAAAGAGCTGAATGCCCTTTTAAGGACAGTAAAAGAGCTGAATGTCCTTTTAAGGGAAATGCCCATACTTTTTTTAAGGTAAAAGAGTTGTTTAACTTAAAGTGATGGTTAAGTTACCGTAATGACTACATGGCATAGCATTAAGTGTATCAAATAAACATAAGTTTAATTCATCAATTCTTACATTAATCAAGTTGTCACCTTTAAAAATCAATTCCCGAATGTCCTTAAATTCAACCCATTTTTTTTTTTGGGGGGTTATCGGTGGGTCACGTTTTCGACTAATCCAACTGAAATGTTGGCCGTTAGGCAGCCATCACTTCACGTCATCCGCCCCTTTAGTCGGAAGCGCATGCGCTATTAAAATTTTCAGAAGATGGGAAACCATGCGCGCTCCCGTGCACATTTGGAAATAATGATCGCAGATTAGCGCAGTGATTCGCAGCATCGCCGATTAGCTCATGCGCAGTTAGAGACTGCAGCAAGAACGCGCATTTGAAAGACACAGAGAGCGGTGGGAGCGCTGAAGACGGAAGTAGGGCATGGGAGGAGTTGTGAGAGTAGGGATTTTAAATTATAATTTTTATTAGAAAATATTGAAGTAATCTGAAACAAAATTTAGCGACTAGATTAGGTTCATATGGAGAAATGCTAGGTTGTCTTGCATAATCTCAAACTTTACCTTCATTTTAAGGCAATGCCCTACAAAAGGCTCTTTTAAGGGCTATTGGTAGTTTAGCATTAGATTAGGGGGTGTTTTTATTTTGGGGGGCTTTTTATTTTCATAAGGATTATGTTTATTTTTTATTTTTGATAATTTGCTTTATTATTTTATGTAATGTTAGAATTTTTTATTTTTTTGTAATCCTAGATTAATTTAATCTTAGTTTTTTTTTTTAAGTAATGTTAGCTTTTTATTTTAATTGCTTGTAACTTTTTTAATTTAGGTAATTGGGGTTAATTTAGGTTGTGTTAGGTTAGGGGTCTTAGTAATTTAATTAGTTATTTGCATTGTGTGGGTTTGGCGGTTTAGGGGTTAATAGTTTGATTAGGATTATTGCGCTGTGTGGGTTTGGCGGATTAGGGGTTAATAGTTTGATTAGGATTATTGCGCTGTGTGGGTTTGGCGGATTAGGGGTTAATAGCTTAATTAAGTTTACTGTGTTGGTGGGGGATGGCGGTTTAGGAGTTAATAGATTTAATAGGTACTTTGCGATATGGGTGAATGGTGGATTAGGGGTTATTAGTTTATTAAGGTACATTGCGTTGGGTGATGGCGGTTTAGGGGTTTATAGGCTAATTAGATGTTTTGAGATGTGGGGGTTGGCGGATTAGGAGTTAATATAGTTTATTAGTTATTGCGGTGGGGGGATGACAGTTGACAGGTAGATAGATATTGCGCAGTCGTTAGGTGTTAGTTATTTTCAGGAGGTAGATAGATATTGTGCATGCGTTACGTGTTAGTTACTATACTCAGGGGGTTACGGTGCTCACATACTCAGCGCAAGTCTTGCTGCGTCTGCCTATGTGTGGCGAGGTGAAAATAGAGTAAAATTTCTCCATTTTCGCCGCGTAAGTCCTTGTGCTGAATTTGTGATACCGATTAGCGACACGGTTCTATGTTAGCTTATGGGAGTAAAAACTGCATTTGTATGCAACGCTGTATATGTGATACCAAAACCGTGTAAAAACCGGAGCTGTCGGCTTTTGCGGGTGATGCCGCATATGTAATCTTGCCCTACATGTTGGAAACACAGGTGTGAGACTCAAAATAATTTTCCATCTAATCGTTTGTAGAGATTCAGAATATTATGTATTTGCTAAAGAAAAAGTATTAAATAAGACACCTAGTTATATCTTTATACCAGAAATAACAGCAAACATATGTTTTCCTAATATGCAACTTGACAGACTAGAACAAAATTCAAATTATATTTAAAAAAAAAAGGGGACAAGGAAATCAAAATTTAATGTTCGTGATTTAGATAAAATTTACCATTTTCTAACATTGCTGCAAGTGAGCAAAAGATCTTGATTTACGCGATGACTGTGTCACTGACGTCCTAGCTGCAGGGGAAAGGGTAGAACAACTTAAAGGGACAGTATACACCAATTTTCATTTAACTGCATGTAATAGACACTACTAAAAAATAAATAATAAAAAAAAATAATAAGCACAGATACCGATATAAAAATCAAGTATAAAACCTTTTAAAAACTTACTTAGAAGCACCCAATTTAGCACTTTTGATGAGGCTAGGCTGGGACAACCACTGAAAGCTGAACCCTCCCCATAATATGAAAAAACCCATTATAGAAACAGAAGCAATCTGAAGTCGGTATACATCAGTATACATCTAAAATTTTGGGGCTTGGTTAGGAGTCTGAAAATCAGCACATTATTTAAAAATAAGCAAAACTATACACTTATACAAAAACACACTCAGATGGCCTATATAAATGGATAATCTACAAAAAGTATATGCAAAGAAAAATCTAGTGTACAATGTCCCTTTAACATAGGAGATAGGCTTTGGTACATAATCTGTCTTGTTGAAGAAATGTACTTGGTTTGCAAGAGAAACTGGGCAGTCGGCTGTTCTGTCATGGGACTTGCTAGCTACACACAGTAATAGGAGTGCAAGGAGAGCTGAATTTCAATTATGCTTGGTGATGTATATATTGCATTTAGCCAGTCTGGCTGAGTACTAACCAATGAGCTATGTGGGTGGTTTTACTAATTTTATTTTGAAAAATCTAGTTATCTCTTACCACCCCAGAGGCAGATTCACGTCAGATTGGCACTTCTTGGTGATTATATGGCTGGTGCACGGGGCTGGAATGTATTAAATAGGACTTGAGTACTGCATCTGCTTTCTTGTGTCCAGCTGTAGCAGAGAGGGATAGGATATGATTACCTTTGCTAAAAGAATGTATGAAAAGGGCAGTCACTGCTCTATTAAAAAAAAAAAAAAAAAAAATCAGCACTGCTCTTTGTACAAAAAGTATGGATATGGTCAATTCCTGCTCAAGAATATTTTTTAAAGAAGGGAGGAATTACTTTGCTGCAAGTATCTTAAAAAATATAAACAATTTTGAATTGTCTGTGCTAGGAGGGTCTAGGAAAAGTCGTATTATTATCATATTTTTCATACTTGTATTGCTTAAATCACCCATTTATTAAATATTAGGTTTATTTAGGGGTCATATTAGGTTTTTATTTTTATTTGTGGCTTTCTTTAGACTAACAATGTGTAAACTTTTTTTTCTGGGTCTTACATTTTTAAGCTGGTGTCTGTATTAGTTTGAAATTCGTAAAGCCCAGGGGGATAGTGAATTGTTTCCTGCATTGCTGAACCTGTGTCAAAGTCAAACCCCTGTGTGTGTCTGTGCATGTGGGGTGTCTATGGGTACCTACCTGTGTGTGCATGTAGATATCTATGGGTGTCCATGTGTATATGTGCCTGAAGATGTTATAGATGTCTGTCTGTGTGCATGTGGCTATCTATGGGTGGCTGTCTATTTGTGTGCATGTCTATGGGTGTCTGTATGTGGGTGTGGATGTGGATGTCTATGGGTGGCTGTTTAAGTGTGTGCATGTGATGTCTATGGGTGCCTGTGTGTATGCATGTGGATATCTATGGTTGGCTGTGTATTTGTGTGCATGTGGATGTCTATGGGTGGCTGTGTGTGTGCATGTGGATTTATATGGGTGCCTGTGTGTGTGCATGTGTTGTTTAACTCATCAGTTCAAAATCCCTATGAGTATAACATTACAGTAAATCATTTAAATATGTTTTTGGTATGTTATGTTTGGTACATTACATAATAAAAATGAAATGTAATGGAGGTTTTTTAAGAACAAATAAAATAAAATTTAGAGAATAGAATGAATGTACAAGGTAGAATGAGGGAAGAAAATGTATTAAAGAACAGAAGAGCGGAGTGAATTCAGTCATTTACAGAATATTAGTGCACACAACACACTACAATCATCCCTAGGTTTAGTTTATAACATGGTGCAAAACTGGGAAGAATCCCCATAATAAACTGGTTAGAAGACGCTAGCCCTCTACAGAAATGTGTGCTCTCTAATCAGGCAGCAATCTCACTGTACTTTATAGAGAGCCTGGCTGTACAGAAGCTTACTCTACATCCATATCATATTCCTACCGATAATTTAATATTGTGTTCTGGAGCCAGGGGCAGAGTTTGTGTGGTTTAGAACTGAGACCATTTTGGAGAGAAAAGGGACACTTTAAGATTTTTATCTAACAGTAAACATTTTAAAATGTATTGCAGATTAAAAAATATATTCAAGCCTTAAATACTCCAAGATTACAAACATAAATAATGGAGATGTCCACATCAGCCAGTGAGTATAACCAATAAGTATACAATTGATACGGCTACATTCTTTTTAAGTTTAAACAGTTTTTACTTAAAATTTATCAAATACAAAGTATTTTCAATGTATTTAAAGGCTGCTCATTAATATATAAGCAAGAACATTTTAGAGTGCAATTCCCCTTAAAAACAAAACCAGAGTTCAGAAGGACAGAGCTCTCAATTTAGGATATTCTCATACATTTCACAATGACTGGGAGCTCTTTTATTGCAAGAAGATAATGCTCACGGCATATTACATAACATGTTTCTATTGGTAGTTTTAAAGGACCCTGAAATTCCCAAAAAATATTTCATGATTCAGATAGAACATAGAATTTTAAACAACTTCCAATGTATTTATTATGTGCTTAATTCTCTTAGTATGCTTTGTTAAAGGAGCAACACACTACTCTGAGCTAGCTGAACAGATTGATGAGCCAATAACATGAGGCATATATTTGCAGCCACCAATCAGCTGCTAGCTCCCAGTAGTGTGTTGCTGTTCCTGAGCCTACCTAGGTATGCTTTTTAACAAAAGATACAAAAAGAAAAATATACAATTGAAGTACATTGAAAAGCTTACATAGGTATGATTTTAACCAAAAGATATTAAAAGAAAAAAGCAAAATAGACAATTGAAGTAAATTAGAAAGTTGTTTAAAATTGTATGCTCTTTCTCAAGGGTTTTCAAACCTGTTCTCAGGCCTCTGATTCGAATCAGCCAATAGAATGAGAGCTGCTTAAATCCTATTGGCTGATTTGAACAGCCAATAGGATTTTAGCAGCTCTAATTCCTATTGGCTGATTCAAAATTTTAAGCCAATAGGAATACAAGGGACGCCGTTTTGAAACGGCTCCCTTGCATTGAAGATTCAGTGTACAGCGATGACCGTATGAAGAAGATACTCCACGCCGGATGTCTTCAGGATGGACCCGCTCTGCGCCGCCGGGATCAAGATAGAAGATGCCATCTGGATGAAGATGGAAGAGGCCGCCTGGATGAAGACTTCTCACCGCCTGGATGAGGACTTCACCGCCTGGATGAAGATAGAAGAGGCCGCCTGGATGAAGACTTCTCGCCGCCTGGATGAAGATAGAAGAGGCCGCCTGGATGAAGACTTCTCGCCACCTGGATGAAGATCGTTCAAGCGGGACTTCAAAAACTGTAAGTGGATCGTCTGGGGTTTTTTTTTAGTGTTTTTTTTTTTTAGATTAGGGTTTGGGCAGCAAAAGAGCGATATGTTCTTTTAAGGGCAATGTCCATACAAATGCCATTTTCAGGGAAATGGGTAGATTAGGTTTTTTGGATAGTTTTTTTTTATTTTGTGGGTTTGGGGGGGTGGGGGTTTGTAATTTTTTTTAAGGTAAAAGAGCTGTTTAACTTAGGGCAATGCCCTACAAAATGCACTTTTAAGGGCAATTGGTAGTTTATTCTAGTTTAGTTTTTTTTTATTTTGGGGTGGTTTTATTCAAATGGGTATTAGAATAGGAATAATTTTTATTATTTTTGATAATTTATTTTGTGTAATGTAATTTTTTGTTTTTATTTTTAGATTAGGGCTTGGGCAGCAAAAGAGCTAAATGCCCTTTTAAGGGCAATGCCCTGCCCATACAAATGTCATTTTTATGGCAATAGGTAGATTAGGTTTTACTTAATTTTTATTTTGTGGGTTTGGGGGTGGGGGTTTGTATATTGTTAGGGTGTGTTTGTTTTGTTTTGTAGCAAAAGAGCTGTTTACTTTAGGGCAATGCCCTAAAAAAGGCCCTTTTAAGGTAGTTTATTATAGATAAGGTTTTTTTTTATTTTGGTGTGTGCTTTTTTTTCCAAGGAATATTAGAATAGGAGTAATTTTGATTGTTTTGTATTATTTCGTTTGTTATTTTTTGTAATAGTAGATTTTTTTATTTTTTGTAATTTTAGTGTTTTTTATTTTTTGTAATGTTAGGTTTTAGTGTAAGGCAGCTTAGGTTTTATTTCACAGGTAAGTTTGTATTTATTTTAACTAGGTAATTATTAAATAGTTACTAACTATTTACTAACTAGTCTACCTAGTTAAAATAAATACAAACTTACCTATGAAATAAAAATAAAACCTAAGCTAGCTACAATATAACTATTAGTTATATTGTAGCTAGCTTAGGTTTTATTTCACAGGTAAGTTTATATTTCGTTTTAAATAGGTATTATTTAGTTAATAATTGTAACTTTAATTTAGCTCTATTTTAATTATGTTAAAGTAAGGGGGTGTTAGGTTTAGGGTTACGTTAGGGTTAGGTTTAGGGGTTAATATAGTATAATTTGGGTTGTTGCGATGTGGGAGGCTGGCGGTTTAGGGGTTAATAGGTTTATTTAGTGGTAGTGATGTGGGAGGCTAGAGGTTTAGGGGTTAATACCTTTATTTAGTGGCAGCGATGTTGGGGAGCTGTGAAAGAGTGGTTAATAGCTTTAATATAGTGGCAGCGATATTGGGGTGCGGCGGAATAGGGGTTAATAACTTTAATATAGTGGTGGCGATATCAGGAGTGACAGATTAGTGGTTAATAACTGTAGGTAGGTGGTGGCGATGTCGGTGCGGCAGATAAGGAGTTAATAACATTATGTAGGTGTCGGCGATGTCGGAGCGGCAGATTAGGGGTGTTTAGACGTGGGGTTTATGTTAGGGTGTTAGGTTTAAACGTTAGTTTTTTCCCCCATAGACATTAATGGGGCTGTGTTACGAAGCTTTTTTTTCCCCAATCGCAGGTGTTAAGACTTTTTTCTGACCCGCTCTCCCCATTGATGTCTATGGCGAAAGCGTGCACAAGCACGTTAAAACAGCGATTGAATTGTGTGAGGTATGGAGCTTAAAAACCCCATATTGCACGCACAAGCCAGCTGTTTAAAAACTTGTAATGGCTCATTATAGGGTGTTAAATGACGCAACTTTTGTTGCATTCGTTAATTTCCTTATAGCGCATAACTCGTAATCTAGGTGATGGTTATTTATCTTCTCTCACCCAAGATAATCCTGAAAATCTGGCCTGTTAGGGAGGCCTGAGGAAAGATTTAAAAACCCTGCTTTATCTGAAACATGAAAGAAACATTTTTGGTTTCATGTCCCTTTAAGCCTAAAGAAAATAACAAAAGTAAGTAAATGTATTTCTTTATTAGGTATAGATAGAGAAAGCTTTTAAAGACTACTAGGTCTCTTCTTCAGGACTGGTGACAGGAACTGTTGTAACCAATTTTTGTAAAAAGCAGAGATGTATATACAAAAATATTAATGGCTTCTTCAACACAAACGTGTCACGTAGATGCAAAAGTCCTGTGTAAGTGTTTGAAATCATTTGACAACAGAACTGTCTTAAAGGACCAGTCAACACTGTACATTTGCATAATCAACAAATGCATGATAAGAAGACAATGCAATAGCACTTAGTCTGAACTTCAAATGAGTAGTAGATTTTTGTTAAATAAATTGCAAAGTTATGTCTATTTCCACTCCCCCCTGTATCATGTGACAGCCATCAGCCAATCACAAATGCATATACGTATATGCTGTGAATTCTTGCACATGCTCAGTAGGAGTTGGTGACTCAAAAAGTATAAATATAAAAAGACTGTGCACATTTTGTTAATGGAAGTAAATTGGAAAGTTGTTTAAAATTGCATGCTCTCTCTGAATCATGAAAGTTTAATTTTGACTTCAGTGCTGTAATTATCGTATAGATGTTTTATTCTTCAGTATGAACACTGCAACTGCCTATACCATCAGGCACTAATTACACGCTGCAATTAGCTTTTTGGCTATTGATGGTGTCACAATTGATTCTTATTGAAAAGATTTGGTGTCAAACTTGGAAATAAATTATGTATACAAATAAAACAAATGTGAGATCTACACATATGCTATTTAAGCAAATTAATAGCGCTTCAATATAAGTTCAGACTTTACTATATAAACCGTATTTTTACATGGTGATAAATGATACATTTTGGCAATACGAGCTTTGACTGCAAAACACTAAAAAATGTAATAAATCGGCTGAGTAGCTATGGGATATTTATAGCTTATACAGCGCTATGACTTAACTTTGGTCATAGCTTTAGACATAATAGCTGAATAAATTGTAGTTAAATTTAGCAGGGAGTTATTTTAAGAGTGCCCTCTAATGTCTTTTTAAAAATTATTTAAAGCTGATCATCATTTTAGCTTCAAAGTAGCAAACTATTTTTTTTTGTGTGCTCATGCAAATATTTAAAAAGATGTTTATGTATGACCTCTGATGTAAGGGAATAGGGCCAGTGGTATGATCTGATGAATGGTGCGAATATGGGGCTTCTAGAGGGGCTACAGGGCCATTTCAGCCAGATCTAATGTGGTTAAGGGGCTTATAGAGAGTCTACATGATCTGAGGTCTGAATTGAGTGGGGGGCTTATAGAAGAGGAACGTCACCAGGGGTCTAATGTGAGTAGGGGGATTATAGAAGAGCTGCATAACTAGGGGCCTGATTTGAGGTCTGGTGTGAGTAGGGGTCATATAGTAATAGAAGAGCTGCATGATCAGGTTTCTGATTTGAGGTTTGATGTGGGTAGGGGCTTATAGAAGAGCTGTGTGATCAGGGGTCTGATTTGAGGTCTGGTGTGAATAGGGGGCTTATAGAAGAGCTGCATAACTAGGGGTCTGATTTGAGGTCTGGTGTGAGTAGGGGCTTATAGAAGAGCTGCATAACTAGGGGTATGATTTGAGGTCTGGTGTGAGTAGGGGCTTATAGAAGAGCTGCATGACCAGGGGTCTGATTTGAGGTCTGGTGTGGGTAGGGGGCTTATAGAAGAGCTGCATTACCAGGGGTCTGATTTGAGGTCTGGTGTGGGTAGGGGGCTTATAGAAGAGCTGCATGACCAGGGGACTGATTTGAGGTCTGATGTGGGTAGGGGGCTTATAGAAGGGCTGCATAACCAGGGGTCTCATTTGAGGTCTGATGTGGGTAGGGGGCTTATAGAAAATCTGCATGACCAGGGGTCTGATTTGAGGTCTGATGTGGGTAGGGGGCTTATAGAAGGGCTGCATAACCAGGGGTCTCATTTGAGGTCTGACGTGAGTAGGGGGCTTATGGAAGAGCTGTATAACTAGGGGTCTGATTTGAGGTCTGATGTCAGTAGAGGGCTTATAGAAAAGCTGCATGTTCAGGGGTCTGATTTGAGGTCTGGTGTGAGAAGGGGGCTTATAGAAGAGCTGCATGACCAGGGGTCTGATTTGAGGTCTGGTGTGGGTAGGGGGCTTATAGATGAGCTGCATTACCAGGGGTCTGATTTGAGGTCTGGTGTGGGTAGGGGGCTTATAGAAGAGCTGCATTACCAGGGGTCTGATTTGAGGTCTGGTGTGGGTAGGGGGCTTATAGAAGAGCTGCATAACTAGGGGTCTGATTTGAGGTCTGGTGTGAGTAGGGGGCTTATAGAAGAGCTGCATGACCAGGGGTCTGATTTGAGGTCTGGTGTGGGTAGGGGGCTTATAGATGAGCTGCATTACCAGGGGTCTGATTTGAGGCCTGGTGTGGGTAGGGGCTTATAGAAGAGCTGCATAACTAGGGGTCTGATTTGAGGTCTGGTGTGAGTAGGGGGCTTATAGAAGAGCTGCATGACCAGGGGTCTGATTTGAGGTCTGGTGTGGGTAGGGGGCTTATAGATGAGCTGCATTACCAGGGGTCTGATTTGAGGTCTGGTGTGGGTAGGGGGCTTATAGAAGAGCTGCATTACCAGGGGTCTGATTTGAGGTCTGGTGTGGGTAGGGGGCTTATAGAAGAGCTGCATGACCAGGGGACTGATTTGAGGTCTAATGTGGGTAGGGGGCTTATAGAAGGGCTGCATAACCAGGGGTCTGATTTGAGGTCTGATGTAGGTAGGGGGCTTATAGAAAATCTGCATGACCAGGGGTCTGATTTGAGGTCTGATGTGGGTAGGGGGCTTATAGAAGGGCTGCATAACCAGGGGTCTCATTTGAGGTCTGATGTGAGTAGGGGGCTTATGGAAGAGCTGTATAACTAGGGGTCTGATTTGAGGTCTGATGTCAGTAGAGGGCTTATAGAAAAGCTGCATGTTCAGGGGTCTGATTTGAGGTCTGATCTCAGTAGAGGGCTTATAGAAAAGCTGCATGATCAGGGGTCTGATTTGAGGTCTGACATGTGCATGTAGCCGCAATAGGGGCTGTAGTGCCAGGTGACTGATAATAGGTTAAAGGGGACTTAACACCTGTATTTAATGAGTTCCAGTGTCTCAAGGAAGTTACTCCTGTTAGATTTCAGCAGATCTCAGAATATGCACATGGTCCAAGCCCTTCCTCCATATTTGTTCCTGCCCGACCTCTGCCAGAACCAGCTGTACCAGTGCTAAGAGTCATGCCACCAACACAGTCTGCCCCAGCACCATCTTCAAGAGCCCTACATATTGTTACAATGCCTGAGGCCATCCATTGTACTACCATTAGAGAACAGCAATACAAATCAATGGATATCCTGCTGGTTAAAATAGCTGGGAATTGAAATTTAAATTTGGTAGACAGCAGCATCTCAGAACACTGTGGCAACAACTGCAGTTTGCTCACACTTAGCCTTTTGTAAAAAAAAACTGCTGAGGCGTAGGAGATACTAACTGACAGTGGAACTACTAACAAAACAAAAACAAGCCAGGATACTACCTATTTGGCAACAACTAGAGCGTTGTGTCCTTTCTGCTATGGTTTCTGCATCAGTACAATTTGACCCTCCTGCTAGGTCTAAATTACGGGATACATTTTTATGGGTTTTTTTTATTGGGGGGGGGGTTGTGAAGGGACCTCACTCAGGTATTTCATATTTATGACAAACCTATATATATATATATATATTGTAAAAGTGCATGTTTTAAGAAAAGAAATTTACTTGAGTTTAATCACAATACTTTAGAAAAACACATCTACTAAAACACTGTTAAAGTCTATGGGAATTTTTGTAGAGAATTCATTTCATGGGTTAAAAGGGAAATTAAACTCAAAATCTTGCTTTCAATATTCAAATAAATCATACAATGTAAAACAACTTTTTACTTCTGCTACAACATTTGCTTCATTTTCTTGGTATCCTTTGTTGATGGAGCAGCAATGCACTACTGGCAGCTAACTGAACACATCAGGTGAGCCAATGAGAAGTGGCATATATGTGCAGTCACAAAACCACAGCTAGTTATTGGTAGCAAGCCTATCTAGGTATTCTTTTACACAAAGGATACCAAGAGAATGAAACAAATTAGATAAATTGGAAAGTTGTTTAAAATTGGTATGCTCTCATTCATAAACTTTTATTTTTTACTTTACTGTCCCTTTAAACTTGTCATTGCGGAAATATGCAATACATAATTAAAGTATCCAAAAAGTCCACAGCACCAAAGATAATCTTCAGAAAATTATTCAGAAAAGCATTTGTCATTTGATATCAAAATAAAGGTATAATTTTCTTAAGATTATCTTTGGTGCTGTGGACTTTTTAGATACTTTGCTGGTTTGGGGGTAACAGTAACCCCTTGCCACGTGCACCACTGGTGAGAGAGGGGAGAGTTGATGCTGCGGGGTGCTGGGCTCATTTACTGATTTTACAATACATAATTAAAGTGATTGTAATATTTACTACTTTAAACCACAGTACAGGGAGTGCAGAATTATTAGGCAAATGAGTATTTTGACCACATCATCCTCTTTATGCATGTTGTCTTACTCCAAGCTGTATAGGCTCGAAAGCCTACTACCAATTAAGCATATTAGGTGATGTGCATCTCTGTAATGAGAAGGGGTGTGGTCTAATGACATCAACACCCTATATCAGGTGTGCATAATTATTAGGCAACTTCCTTTCCTTTGGCAAAATGGGTCAAAAGAAGGACTTGACAGGCTCAGAAAAGTCAAAAATAGTGAGATATTTTGCAGAGGGATGCAGCACTCTTAAAATTGCAAAGCTTCTGAAGCGCGATCATCGAACAATCAAGCGTTTCATTCAAAATAGTCAACAGGGTCGCAAGAAGCGTGTGGAAAAACCAAGGCGCAAAATAACTGCCCATGAACTGAGAAAAGTCAAGCGTGCAGCTGCCAAGATGCCATTTGCCACCAGTTTGGCCATATTTCAGAGCTGCAACATCACTGGAGTGCCCAAAAGCACAAGGTGTGCAATACTCAGAGACATGGCCAAGGTAAGAAAGGCTGAAAGACGACCACCACTGAACAAGACACAAAAGCTGAAACGTCAAGACTGGGCCAAGAAATATCTCAAGACTGATTTTTCTAAGGTTTTATGGACTGATGAAATGAGAGTGAGTCTTGATGGGCCAGATGGATGGGCCCGTGGCTGGATTGGTAAAGGGCAGAGAGCTCCAGTCCGACTCAGACGCCAGCAAGGTGGAGGTGGAGTACTGGTTTGGGCTGGTATCATCAAAGATGAGCTTGTGGGGCCTTTTCGGGTTGAGGATGGAGTCAAGCTCAACTCCCAGTCCTACTGCCAGTTTCTGGAAGACACCTTCTTCAAGCAGTGGTACAGGAAGAAGTCTGCATCCTTCAAGAAAAACATGATTTTCATGCAGGACAATGCTCCATCACACGCGTCCAAGTACTCCACAGCGTGGCTGGCAAGAAAGGGTATAAAAGAAGAAAATCTAATGACATGGCCTCCTTGTTCACCTGATCTGAACCCCATTGAGAACCTGTGGTCCATCATCAAATGTGAGATTTACAAGGAGGGAAAACAGTACACCTCTCTGAACAGTGTCTGGGAGGCTGTGGTTGCTGCTGCACGCAATGTTGATGGTGAACAGATCAAAACACTGACAGAATCCATGGATGGCAGGCTTTTGAGTGTCCTTGCAAAGAAAGGTGGCTATATTGGTCACTGATTTGTTTTTGTTTTGTTTTTGAATGTCAGAAATGTATATTTGTGAATGTTGAGGTTATATTGGTTTCACTGGTAAAAATAAATAATTGAAATGGGTATATATTTGTTTTTTGTTAAGTTGCCTAATAATTATGCACAGTAATAGTCACCTGCACACACAGATATGCCCCTAAAATAGCGAAAACTAAAAACAGACTAAAAACTACTTCCAAAAATATTCAGCTTTGATATTAATGAGTTTTTTGGGTTCATTGAGAACATGGTTGTTGTTCAATAATAAAATTAATCCTCAAAAATACAACTTGCCTAATAATTCTGCACTCCCTGTATATAACATTTATTTATAAAACCAGGGGCACTTTAATTCATTAAAATTTTTAAAGACGCTTCCTTTTTAAAATATTTCCCATTTAAGATTTGTACTTTAAATATGTCGTTAAATGCTTCATTTTCATGTAAGTTTATTGGAAAATCAATAAAAAATAAATAAATAAATATTTGCCATTTAGTGATAGTAAACATCACACCGTTCCTCTACCCACATCTCATACTTTCTGTCTTAGAGGAAGAATCCGGTCTTGACGCCATGTGGGGCATGCAACCATTGGATGAAGCTGGATTCGTCATCTAAGACAGAAATTAGGTATGAGCTGTGAGCAGAGGAACAGCGCAATGTTTACCATCACTAAATGGTAAATATTTTAAAAAGGAAACGTCTTTAAATATTTTAATGAATTAAAGTGCCCCTGGTTTTATAAATAATGTTATATACTGTGGATTAAAGTAATAAAGATTATAATCACTTTAAATATGTTTTATTGTATGTTTCACTGATATTTACCAAAGCGTTGTGTATGAAGTAACATTATGATCCATCACTCAACAGCACATTATTAATGGATATTTATTCCTTTTTTTCAGTAGTGCTCTCTGTTTGTCGTCCTAATGCCCTGTGGAGGTCTAATATCTACAGATGTCTCACCTGCTGTCTTCATATGTCTCTATTTTCCTCTCTATGTCTATGTGACTCTTTTCAAGACATTTTCCTTAATCTTATGCAAACAATCAAACAGCAACTCCAAGACTAAAAGGCGATTTCAACACAGACTTGGTACAAAGTCTCCTCAGGGCTAATGATGAGGAAATTAAGTTTCTGCATTATAATACACTCTGCTGGGAGATGTGCAATAAAAACTCAGCCTGAAAGTCCCTATGAGCATAGTTTTCTGTTTACTCTTTCAGAAGATGTTTAAAATTAGCTATGAAGAAAAAAAATACAGTGAAGAGATAGATACCGATCACATTAAGGGTTTCTATGCCTGAGTACATTTAAAGCAAAAATTCTTACTACATATTACATCCAGAGGGTTATATATATATATATATATATATATATATATAGCTATATCTCTATATATATATATATATATCTATATATATCTATATATATATATATATATATATATATATATATACACACTGTATATATTTATATATATATATATATATATGTTGCATTTCTACCACATATACTGACTGAAGTAATATATGCTTTAACTAAAGGTATAAGGGTCTTTGTTGAAAGAGTTTTTACATATACAGGAGTTAACTCCAATCTTTCCAATTTTTTATTCCCCCGATGTTGGAAAAACGTGAACTGTCGGTATTTTCTTTTAGTTGTTAAAGTGAACACAATCTTTCCCAGTCAAACACAGCTCAGATTGATAACACACATGAGATTTGATCTCTATTTTCCCACAACAGCCCATAATCTATGCAGGTCACTGGAAACCCAAATGGGTTAAAGGGGTTAATGGAGTTTGTGTTTAACAATTGGATAGAGTAGTCTTTATGATCAGTGTAAAACTATATGAATGGCATTAGTATGTACAGTAGGCATCATTGGTATATTGGGCATGTTTGATTATTAGTGGTGCTTAATCATAGTGTTTTGCACCCCCTAGTGGTGCTAACTCATAGACTATGAGTAAGTGCCAATAGGGGGCGCAAAGCACGTTAGACAGTTATTCTTTGTGGCTGCCAGGCCATGCTGTCTCTTCACTTGTTGTATTTTTATTTGTTTAAATAAATATTTTCTTTTTTATGCATACTTGAAGTGTTTATTCTATGGTGTTCTTCTGCATTTGTTTGTGTACCCTGCAGATCTCATTAGCTATACAGGATATGATATCTGTCTATTAAATGCATATACATATGTAAATGATAGCCCAGCCCACTGCTGAGAGACTATACAATAGCAGTGAATATAGGTTTAATGAGTGTGGACCATATATTGATATATACATCAAAAATGGTGTGTTAGACTGTTTCAGAGTGTATTACTCATTCTCAAAATATAGAATTATTCCAAATCTTGGAATAGTGTCAAACATGTCAAAAAGTCCAGTTTTTCATTTTAGAAAAACCTTTTGTGTGTTGAATTTCATGAGTCTATTTTGTTGCCGAAATAAAGTGCAAAACCTGTGGTCAGGTGGCTTGTAATCGCCAGTCATTGCTCACAATACATTGTATGTGTAATTTACCAGCTATTTAATTAGATCTGTTCCAAACTTTCTCGATTACAAAAATATTGTCTCTAGATCTGATTTGTTGAGCCCTGCCATAGGGTTATATTTGATCTATGCCAGGAACCAAGTGCACATGCTAGAAATTATGACTGCACATTTGTGCTTAGAGGCAGGTTAAAATAGTTATTATTCCCTACCCCTCTAAAGACCACATGAATAGTATATAAATGCATATTTCTTACAGTCATAAGACCATGAATATGAGGATGATTGTGAGGCAGAGTTTTTAAGAAGCCACACTTTTCCAATCTTTTCCGGTTTGTATTTATTTTTAGGCTAAATAAGCTTGTGCTTGGTGAATCAGATATATTGGGAACATCTAGACATCATGCTGGTACATAAGTCAGATTGCATGTCTTTGATGTCATAAAAATAGGCATCCTTATATCTGCTACTAGCCCATAAAAACATAATCATCTCTTCTGACCTGGATAGACAAACATAGTCACTTCATTCAGTTATTCAGCAGGCAGGAAATAGTTTCAGCCACCTGCATCTTGGGCAAGCGAGTTTTTACTTGTGCTGCCCTCCTGCTTTTGCTCAATAAACTGAGCAGGAGAAGCGCTTCTCAATCAGCATAGGATAATTGAACACCAGAATCACGTTGCTGCTTTTTAACGTGGAGGTGCAGACTTCATATTATACAACCTAAAAGCGGCTTCCATAGTTTGATAATTTGAGCCCTTGGTCACTATCCAGAACAGATGCCTATAGCATTTAAAGTGAATGTAAACTTTCACAAATGAGTAACCGGTTTTTAAAAATACTATTAAAAACAGGGGCACTTTCATTCATGAAAGTTTTCATTTCACCGTTTTGTTTAAATACTTACCTTTTTCTTCTTGCAAGCCGGAGCAGCGATTCCCCGCCTGCCGCTCGTCTCTTCTTACGTTAGCAATGACGAATCTGGCTTCCTCCAATCACAGCTTCCCCCCCAGAGCAAACACTGCCTAAGGCCACGCCGTGATTAGAGGAAGCCGGATTCTTTATTGCTGACGTATGAAGAGACAAACGGTGGGCAGGGGAATCGCTGCTCCGGCTTGCAAGAAAGAAAAAGGGAAGTATTTTAACAAAACCAGTGAAATGTAAACTTTCATGAATGAAAGTGCCCCTGCTTTTAATAGTATTTTTAAAAATTGGGTACTCATTCGTGAAAATTTACATTCACTTTAGAGCACGAGCAGTTAAATGCTTTATTTAACATATAAACTAAGCCCTGTCTTTAATGATAATTAAAAGGGGTATTTTTTACTTTCTTTCATCTTAAAAGGGTGTTTTTCAAAATGAGTTATTTTTATATTCTTGAAAAATGTATGTTCATGTACTGAATAACTCATTCTCTTCTAAAGGTTGCAGAGGTATGTCCAATTCTTCCATTAGAGCTCTGGGAGTAGTTATCAGCCAATACACATTAGTAAGAGGTACAGAACTGATCCTGCTGTATCAACTTTAATTAAAATGTAACTAGATTTAACTTTTTTCATGCAAAAAATATATTCAACATTTTTAAATGCAGTGTTTTGCATTATGCATGATAGATCATTATTAGGTTTTAAGGAATACTGTACTCAAACATTCTCTATCATCTATATGAGAAAGTAGTATTTAAACGTTAAAGTTTTTATTTGCTTTTTTGAGTGGAAAAAATGTCAGGTAAATTCTAAATGACACTAATACAACAGTATAATCTGTGTATTTCTATCAGCTATCGGCCAATCAGCATTAGCAGGAAGTTCCTAATAGACCGTGAGCATTAGTAGAAAGTTCCTATTAGGCCATGAACATTAGCAGGAAGTACACAACTGTTCATTTTTTCATATTAACGGGTTAATCACAATCCTGTGCTTGCTTTCGGCAGATAGCTGATATTGCCAGTGTGTTTTCCCCCAATCACAAAATGCTTTTGTTACCTACTAAAAACACAAAATTGCTATTTGCCGTGTTAATCTTGTGATATCTTACTTAAAAATAAAATGGACATGAGTAAAGACAAAGACAATGAAAATATAAGGGGTTTATTAATTACATAATTGATTGAAGGATCTGTATGCTAATTGGTCCATTTTAATAGTGTGAAGTGATGCTAATAGGTGACATGTGCAATTAACCTGTTGTGCTCGAAAACCAAAGAAATATGTGTGTATGTCTCTTTAAGGGATTACCTGGTAACATGCAGACAATCATCACATGATAGATAGTAATTAAACCCTGAATTTAAACAGTTTTTCCTTCACTTTTTTTGCAAGAAAACAAATAAAATTAGTACAGTGTCCCTTTAAACTAAGTTCTAGTTTACAGAGGATGATACGATCAACGTTATCTCAGTAATAAAGTTCTGATATAATACAAAGTGCATGAAATCTTTTGCCATTACAGTATTCAGAGCAACATTGAGTTGACCCATAATGCCAGCTGGTCACATATCTTTAGGAAACCTGTTTCAACTTTTCAACATAAAAAGCGCTTTCAAAACCATGACTTCCTTTTACTGAAAAACCACCAAAAAAACAGGAGATACAGACTTTGAACACTTTAAAAGCAGCTATGAATTGTAACACATAAAAAGAAATTAATCACAATATATGGTATTAAAGAGATTAGCAGGCTGATCAATTAGACTTTTTTTTAAAGTTTATAATACATCAAATTCTTTTTTCTAGTTCACTAAGCAAAAAATATAACAAATGAGCTATATTTCTTAACGAAAATTAAATTGAGCAGGGAAAGAAGCTAATTATTCGATTAAAGTAAATGTATTTTAGTAAGCAATAATAAAAGTCTATACAAAGCGCTGGATCTATTCTAAAGCAGAAAATGATTGAGATATAATGCTTCTTGGCCTTTATTCACTAAGGGGTAGATTTATCATAGTGCGAGCGGACATTATACGATCTAGCGATCATGTCCGCTGCGCATCGATAAATGCCAACAGCATACGCTGTCGGTATTTATCATTGCAGCAGTGCTTGTGAACTGCTGGTGCAATGCCGACCCCCTGCAGATTTGCGGCCAATCGGCGCTAGCAGGGGTGTCAATCAAACAGATCGTATTCGATCAGGTTGATTTCTGTCCGCGGCCTCAGAGCCTTCAGGCTTGCCGGAAACAGGGTCATCAAACTGCGTACGGAGCTTGCTAAATCGGCCCCTAAGTCTGGGATATGCTGCAAAGGACATAGAAAAAAGTGCGTTCTATATAGCTGAAAAACAATTTGTTTCTTAAAATAATCTGTAACCTCTTCATTGTGGATATATTGGCTACTAATGTGATCAATTCAATATTATGTTTATACTTTTGTAACATTTATTAGGTTTTGTCCCTAAAAGTAGGTCACCTTGTCATGTATACAGTGAAGCTTAGCGGGCATAGATAAGCTTAAAGGGACATTAAACCTCCAAAAATGTATTTCATGATTTAGAAACAGTATGTCATTTTAAACATGTTTTGAATTTATTTTTATTATCTAATTTGCTTCATTCTTTTGATACCCTTTGCTGAAAAGCATATCTAAATAGGCTCAGTAGCTTCTGATTGGTGGCTGCACATAGATGCCTTGTTTGATTTGTTAACGCATGTGCGTTAACAAATAACTTAAAAGAGACAACTCAATTTTACTCAAGACCTTTTTACAGGTCAGAAAACATGTCATGAATATTCTAAGGAGACGTCTAAGTACTCCTCCTATGGTCATAGTATCCCTAAAGGCTTTAAGAACATCAACCAAAATGAATTGCAAATAATATGGGTAAAGAAAATTAAAACAAAACCTAAAAGGGGAATTAAGGTCCTGCCCTGTCTGGCCCTCCCTATGAAATCAGTGTCTCTTATGTGTTCACCCATTTTGACCTATAGTGAATGGATGTCGTTGGTGAGTAAGTTAGTAGTTCTAACGGATTTCTTATATTCCTCCCATGTTTGAGACATTTCTGCATAAATTTCCATCTTTTCATTCTTAAGGTAATAATATTCCTCTAACTCCATCAAGTCCGAAACCCTCCCAACCCACATATCTAATGAAGGAGCGTCCCCATGCTTCCAATTTTTAGCAATCAATATCTTAATTCCATTAGTCATAACATTAAACAAGTTGAGGTTAGGTTTGTATTTAATATTAGGGGGTTTATTCAGTAACCATATCAGGGGATCTAGGGGCATTTTGGTGCCTAGTATATGTTCTATCTCTGAGATCACCTGTCTCCAGAAATTTTGAATGGTGTTACACCACCACCACATATGTGCGGTGTCTCTATTTACATGGCCACATCTCCAACATTGTTTTTTTTTCGAACGGAATAGTCGGTGTAATTTTCTGGGAGTGAGATACCATCTATGTAATATTTTAATATTTATCTCCAGTATGGAGGAGGAAATTGAGGTTTTCAATGTAGCCTGAAGCATGGAGACGCTTGTTTGGGGGAGTATGATAGTACCCAAATCAGATTCCCATCTTTCCATATATGGGGGTATGTATCCAGGTGGCTTTTGGATTAATAATTTGTATATTGTGGATAGGGTATGTCTTAGAGGGGGGGACAGGGTACATAGTGATTTGAATTTCGTCATTGGTCTAGTCATATTGTCTCGTCTCTTGTGGTTGAGTACAAAGTTTCTTGCTTTTCTGTATGTAAACCAATTGGAGAAGCAGACATGACCTTCCTCCACTAAGTCAGTTTGTGTTCGTATGGATTCGTCAGTAATCCTCGACCATACTATAAAATCTCTATTAACTGTCTCTGTTATTGTGGAGTTTAAAAAGGGTCGAACTGTGAGTTCTCCGTTTTCTATTAGCGATGTCATAGGTGATGGTATAGAGGAGATAAATAAGGAGGTATCTACTACTTTTTTCCAGACCTGAAATGTTTCCTGAGTTATAGGATTATTCCATTTCATGGATTTAAAACAATCAGGATCACTCTGAGGACCATTTGTGCCCGGCTGGGTGAAGACGTCTCATGGTAGGGTGATCTTCAAGGGGTTAATGTTAGGTTTTATTAAGGGGGGATTGGGTGGGTTTTAGAGTAGGGTTGGGTGTGTGGGTGGTGGGTTTTAATGTTGGGGGGGTATTGTATTTTTTTTACAGGTAAAAGAGCTGATTACTTTGGGGCAATGCCCCGCAAAAGGCCCTTTTAAGGGCTATTTGTAATTTAGTATAGGTTAGGTATTTTTATTATTTTGGGGGGCTTTTTTATTTTATTAGGGGGATTAGATTAGGTGTAATTAGTTTAAAATTATTGTAAAATGTAATTATTTTATTTTTTTCTGTAATTTAGTGGGGGGGGGTTCACACTTCATTTTATTTTATTTAATTGTACTTAATTGTAGGTAATTTAGTAAATTAATTTAATTATAGTGTAGTGTAATTGTAATTTAGGTTAGGATTAATTTTACAAGTACTTTTGTATTTATTTTAGCTAGGTAGTTATTAAATAGTTAATAACTATTTAATAACTATTGTACCTAGTTAAAATAAATACAAAGTTGCCTGTAAAATAAAAATAAACCCTAAGCTAGATACAATGTAACTATTAGTTATATTGTAGCTAGCTTAGGGTTTATTTTATCGGTAAGTATTACGTTTTAAATAGGAATCATTTATTTCATTGTAGTTTTTTATTTTGTTTTATTTAAATTATATTTAAGTTAGGGGGGTTAGACTTAGGGTTAGACTTAGGTTTAGGGGTTAATAAATTTAATATAGTAGCGGCGACGTTGGGGGTGGCAGATTAGGGGTTAATAAATGTAGGTAGGTGTCGGTGATGTTAGGGACGGCAGATTAGGAGTTAATAAAATGTAACTAGTGTTTGGGAGGCGGGAGTGTGGCGGTTTAGGGGTTAATATATTTATTAAAGTGGCAGTGATGTCCGGTTGGCAGATTAAGGGTTAAAAACTTTATTTAAGTGTTTGCGATGTGGGGGGGCTCGGTTTAGGTGTTAATAGGTAGTTTATGGGTGTTAGTGTACTTTTTATCACTTTAGTTAAGAGTTTTATGTTACGGCGTTAGCCCATAAAACTCTTAACTACTGACTTTTAAATGCGGTAGGAGTCTTGACAGGAAAGGGTCTACCGCTCACTTCTTCCAAGACTCGTAATACCGGCGTTATGCAAGTCCCATTGAAAAGATAGGATACGCAATTTACGTAGGGGGATTTGCGGTAAGCTTGAGTCGCGGAATAAAAGTGAGCGGTACACCTGTACCTGCCAGACTTGTAATACCAGCAGGCATTAAAAAGCAGCGTTGGGACCTCTCAACGATGCTTTTTAAGGCTAACGCAAGACTCGTAATCTAGGTGTATATGTTTTCCCTACAATTCTTAATGAACCATTTCAGTGTGGAGAAAGTAGGAGGCTATCCTACAGTTTAGCTCCACATAGTGGAGAACTCACCCATGTCCCCCATTTCAACTGTTTGTGAGTGGCAATGATACACACACATGGGAAGATCCCAACAGCAATGGAATTTCCTTACTTCTTTGGTTGCAGGGGGGAGAAAGGCTCTTACCAAGCCTCTGTCTCAGCAGCCACAACCTCTCTTTCAAATGAGTAGTCCTGTGTTTTTCTTGCTACCAGGAAATTGCTGCTGCAACAGCAGATGTCTCTCAGCACTGGTCATATTTGAGGCTTAATGAGTTTTAGGAAGCCCTTATCCCTCAGATTGCATAAATATATCTTAACCTTATTTAAAGACTTTGGGGTCTCATCAATCAAAGAAACAGTTAAATGTTCTTATAGCTGATAGATCATAGTAATAAAAATAACCTGGAAGTATCTGGATCTCAGTAAATACACATTACAGGGTATTATAATAAATTAGAGAAGTGGGTTACTGTAAAAATAAGTGACCTTTTATGTAAAATCTGAATGGGATGGTTTATTGTTATATTAATATATAGATTTTTTTTAAATATTTTTTTTGCTACACTAACAGTCTGTGAAGGGTAAAAAAAAGCATTATGAAATAAATGAATTAATCCCTCTCTCAAATATGCATCATTTATCTAACGTGGATTAATAAAATATTTTACATTAAAATAGAAGACAGCACAATGTAGCAATTACTAAACATACTGGGAAACATTGATATTGAATTATCATTTTTGGTGGTTTGGGAACGTGAATTGGTGCTAAATATGAAATCATTTAAACACGTGTTGTTTACTATGAAAAATATAGCACCACAAAACTCAACTTTTTTGCATTTTGGGTGGTGACTTTTTACATTTTTGAGCATTTCTGTAAACTAAAGGTCATTTTCTGATACTGATTAAAAAATCCATTATGTGTGTGGTTTACTCACTGATGTTTAAATGAACTGATGTTTGAATGAGATGAGGGTTAAAGGGACAGTCTAGTCAAAAGTACACGTGGGCCATATAGATAATACTGTGTTCAGGCACAGGGAGTTATTTAAGATTTAGCCCAAAACAATGCTAACTGCAAGACAATAGATAATAAACAGTCACAGTCATGTGATCAGGGGGCTGGAAGAAGGTTCCTAGATACAAGGTAATCACAGAGGTAAAAAGTATATTAATATAACTGTGTTGGTTATGCAAAACTGGGGAATGGGTAATAAAGGGATTATCTATCTTTTAAAACAATAACAATTCTATGGTAGACTGTCCCTTTAAACTCTAAAATTTAGTTTAAAGGGACACTAAAGTAAAAAATAAAGTTTCATGGTTCAGATAAAGGGGCCGATTTAACAAATGTCAGATGGACATGATCCGCTGTCGGCATTTATCATTGCACAAGCATTTCTTGTGAAATGCTTGTGCAATACCGCCCATGCACATTCACAGCCAATCGTCCACTAGCAGGTGTCAATCATCCCGACATTTCTGGTGAGCCAAAAGGCTTGCACGGAATAAGCAGCATTGACAGCTTCATAAATCGGCCTCAAGCCATGCAATTTAACCCCTTAATGACCGGACCATTTTTCAATTTTCTTACCCTTAATGACAATGGCTATTTTTACATTTCTGCTGTGTTTGTGTTTAGCTGTAATTTTCCTCTTACTCATTTACTGTACCCACACATATTATATACCGTTTTTCTCGCCATTAAATGGACTTTCTAAAGATACCATTATTTTCATCATGTCTTATAACTTACTACAAAAAAAATAATAAAATATGAGGAAAAAATGGAAAAAAACACACTTTTTCTAACTTTGACCCCCAAAATCTGTTACACATCTACAATCACCAAAAAACACCCATGCTAAATAGTTTCTAAATTTTGTCCTGAGTTTAGAAATACCCAATGTTTACATGTTCTTAGCTTTTTTTGCAAGTTATAGGGCCATAAATACAAGTAGCACTTCGCTATTTCCAAACCACTTTTTTTCAAAATTAGTGCTAGTTACATTGGAACCCTGATATCTGTCAGGAATACCTGAATATCCCTTGACATGTATATATTTTTTGTTAGAAGACAACCCAAAGTATTGATCTAGGCACATTTTGGTATATTTTATGCCACCATTTCACCGCCAAATGCGAGCAAATAAAAAAAAAACTTTACATTTTTCACAATTTTAGGTTTCTCACTGAAATTATTTACAAACAGCTTGTGCTATTATGGCACAAATTGTTGTAAAAGCTTCTTTGGGATCCCCTTTGTTCAGAAATAGCAGACTTATATGGCTTTGGCACTGATTTTTGGTAATTAGAAGGCCGCTAAATGCTGCTGCGCACCACACGTAAATTATGCCCAGCAGTGAAGGGGTTAATTAGGTAGGTTGTAGGGAGCTTGCAGGGTTAATTTTAGCTTTAGGGTAGAGATCAGCCTCCCACCTGACACATCCCACCCCCTGATCCCTCCCAAACAGCTCTCTTCCCTCCCCCACCCCACAAATGTCCCCGCCATCTTAAGTACTGGCAGAAAGTCTGCCAGTACTAAATAAAAGGAGTTTTTTGTTTTTTTTATAAAAAAAATAAAATATTTTAGCTGTGATGGACTCCTGCCTTAGCCCCAACCTCCATGATCCCCCCCCCAGCTCTCTAACCCTCTCCCCTATCTAATTGCGGCCATCTTGGGTACTGGCAGCTGTCTGCCAGTACCCAATTTGCCCCAAAAACAAGTGTTTTTTGTTCTTTTCCTTTTTTTATTTTTTCTGTAGTGTAGCAGCCCCCCACAATACCCCTATCCCCCTCCCAGATCCTTTTATATTATTTTTTTAAAAAATATTTTCCCCCCCCTCTTCCCTCTTCATTGGTGTCAGTGTCAGTGCCAGCTAATGCGCGATCGCGCACGCTCCCGGCACCCGGCGTGCACATTGCACTTCTAGGAACCGGATGCCGGGTAGCGATGGGCCGCCCACCCGCCTCCCTGTTACGCTCCCACCCACCAACGAACCGGCACCATCGCTACCGGTGCAGAGAGGGCCACAGAGTGGCTCTCTCTGCATCGGAGTCTTCTAAATGGTATTGCAGGATGCCTCCATATGGAGGCATCACTGCAATACCCTGAGAGCTGCTGGAAGCGATTGCGATCGCTTCCAGCACTCTCTTAGACAACTGACGTACCAGGTACGTCCATTGTCATTAACTGTTAGTTAATGCATGACGTACCTGGTACGTCAGTTGTCATTAAGGGGTTAAAAAAAACAACTTTCCAATATTCTTAAATTATCAAAACATGCACTTTCTTTTTATATTCAGACTTTCTGAGGCACCAGCTCCTACTTCACATGTGCAAGAATGCACAGTATATACATATTTGCAGTTTGTGATTGGCTGATGACCGTCACATGCTATAGAGGGAACACAATTTGTATTAACTCTGAAAGTTGCCATAAATATTTTACTGCTCATTTCAAATTAAAAGTGCTATACATTGTATTTTTATTTTGTATTTGTCAATTATTATTGCAGTATTTAGTGGTCCCTGACTTTCCTCTTTGTATAAACAGATCTAGAATGAAAGAGATGTTTTACGTGGAGTTTATTTTGTCAGTTGTAATGTAGATGCACTTTAACTTACTTTTTAACATAGTGAGGAAATTCAAATAACACGCGCTCTGGCTGCCCACTAAACTAATCTTTTTTGTAAGCTAACAGTTTGAATTGTTCTCCAACCCATGCTCTAGCCTTACGGCACTTTATTTGTTGCTAGAGTCCCGAATGGAGAACAGTTCAACTCACCAAAAAAAAAGTTACTTTTGAAGTGGGTGGCACGGTATTTGATTTTTGCTATATTAAAAAGTAAGTTAAAGCGCATCTTCATTACAACTGATGAATTCAACTCCATCTAAAATATTACTAACCTTCCGGATCTGTTTATACAAAGGGAAAATGTTACCGTCAAATTAAGGTCAGGTTTATGAGCTGCCTGAGCAGCGAAGAGGTGAAAGTCCATGGGGGATTTTTGTGATAAGCTTTTCATCTGGAATAAAATCTAACCAATATGAGTCTTGGCACGCTAAACCTTTCAGAGTAAAATAGCCTAAATAACTACATACAGACATCTATTTCAGCTCTAAGGCTCTCTTTAATGATGGGCAGATATTCTGCTCTAGAGAGTTGTACTGAATTAAAAGTAATGATCATTTTACAGAGGACAGAACATTTCAAATGCACGAGATGATAATTAAAAATGTAATGACCAATTTAATGGATGTCAGTATATAACTTAATTGAGGTCTCAAACTGCAGCAACAATGAGACAAAAAATGACATGTGGCATAGCAAATCTCTACAACATGTCTTTGTATTTATGCATTTAATTGTGATTTATTTACTATGTCTGTTGGTAAAGCTTATGGGGCATAAAGAATATTTAAAAACTGTTTTATTAGGTCTAGCTGAATACACATTGCATTCATTAAAAATCTTGTATCCTGCTAGATTCATAGACGCTTGTAAGGTTGTCGCGATCATGTTTGAAATTCATTGATCCTCTCTTCACCTATCTTTACGAGTGCATCATTAGTGAGTGTTCCTGTCATTTACATCTATAGCTGCTAGTGCCCAATATATGAAATCTTGCACATGAAACAAGAGTAACAACTTCAGAAATGTAAATGAAATACAGTGGCCAAGATAAAATATACTATATGCACCGCTCCCAGAGTAAGGAATGTAGTAATGGCGCATCTTGCTGCTTTCAGCGAGACCCCACTAATACATGTCTAAAAAACCCTTAAAGGGGCATTATACAATTAATTTTTTCTTTGCATAAATGTTTTGTAGATGATCTATTTATATAGCCCATAAAGTTTTTTTTTAAAATAAATGTATAGTTTTGCTTATTTTTAAATAACATTGCTCCGATTTTCAGACTCCTAACCAAGCCCCAAAGTTTTATGTGAATACCGTCAGCTACCTTCTCCAGCTTGCTCCTGTTTGTGTAAAGGGTCTTTCATATGCAAAAGAAGGGGGGGGGGAGTGTCTTATTTCCCACTTGCAGTGGGCTTTCCAGCTACCTTTTCAACAGAGCCAAACTGACAGCTTCTAAGTACGTTTTTAAACTTTTTTATACTGGATTCTTATATCAGTATCTGTGCATCTTATTCTTTATAGTAGTGTCTATTACATGCAGTTATATGAAAATGAGTGTATACTGTCCCTTTAAGGACATGTGACGTACAGGGCACATCTGTGTCATTATGGAGTTAAATAAAATTACTAATTTATCCCACTGAACTTTTTAAAATCTCTTCCATAAATATAAAAATCACCAAGTACGTAAAACAAAATGATAATTTTAATACACGTGTATGGCATTGTTATAAATTGTATAAATACATATCATATATAAATGTTACAGTAGGAAAAAATATATATATATAAAAACTTCACACTCAAACATGAAGATAGTGAAGACAATAACTTAGGAAAGAGAATGGTTAAAATAACCCAGAGGCACCTTATTGCTCTTTAGTAAGATGTGGGCTCCATTATCAATCATTTGCTCAATCCTATTTATCAAGGTGTCCCTGCAATTGTGGTCTAAGTGACTAATGGTCGGAAGCATATGTCTCAAGGGTTTCTCAGCAATTAATAACTCAAACACAATATGTATGACCGCAGAGACTTTATGTTGCAGGCATTTGCCAGTTTTCTGGGGGATGTTTGACTTTTATTTGATTTCCACACAAAGAAAAGAACTGCTGCCAATATATTTAATTAAACATGTCTGTCTGCTGCCAGGTGCCCATCCCAGCAATCAAATGAACATTTAAAAAGGTAAAACTGTAAAATGCCACAGGCTTATTTTACAGTGCCCCATAATATCAGTCATGTATTCTGCAGAAGTCTAAACCATGGTGTATTCTGCTGTTCTGTAGACAAATCATATGCCTTATTATGCTGTAATATATGCAGTCCGTGCAGAAAAAATGGTTGCCGATCACTGTGCTGTGTCCTCTGTCTCTTGTTTTCCTCCAGGCTAAGAATAACACAAGTAGAATGTGTTCTTTTTATGAGATAGATAGACAGATAGATAGATAGATAGATAGATAGATAGATAGATGGATAACAAAATCCAATGTGGCCCCATATTTGTCTATTTGCAGGGGCCAACAAACAATGTTTACATAGATAAAAATACATAAACATTGAGATATCCCAGAAAAGGAATAAGCCAGATGCCTAACAGTGGCAGCTTTCAGCAGTAACGGTCATTAAGGGGGTGCCCTGTTTGCTGGAAATGAGGAGTGGTGCTGTAGAACCCAAAATCCTCAGAGGTAGCAGCAGTTCTGAATTTAAAACATTCTAATATATTTAGTATTCTGGGCAGAGCAACGAGAGAGAGGAAAAGGGAAGGAAGAAAAGGGAAATTAAAAAAAAAATCCCACCAGTACTCAATAAACCTTTAATATTTAGCTTTGTGGTCTACTTTTTAACCTACCCAGCTAGCAATGCATTAAAGGGGCATGAAACCCCATTTTTTTCTTTCAGGATTTAGAAAGAGTATGCAATTTTAAACAATTTTCTAATTTACTTCTAATATCTAATTTGCTTTATTCTCTTTATATCCTTTGCTGAAAATCATATCTAGATAGGCTCAGTAGCCGCTGATTGGTAGCGGCACATAGATGCTTTGTGTGATTGGCTCACCCATGTGCATTGCTATTTCTTCAACAAAGGATATCTAAAGAATGAAGCCATTTAGATAATAGAAGTAAATTGGAATGCTGTTTAAAATTTAAAAAACTACTTAAATCATGAAAGAAAAATTATGGGTTTAGTGTCCCTTTAAAGTCAGGACAGTTAGCTGGTGATCCCCAGGGCTTACAATTCTGTAATTGCTCTCTTACAAAACGTCCATTCTTTTTATATTAGACACCCCTGATTTATTATGTGTAGGCCTGTAAAACATCACTGATTTCATTCATGCAGCACACTAAAGTGCATATAAAACATGTGATGTACAATGTACATCTATACAATAATATACAATCTATGTCTAAATCTCTCAGATTGAGAATTTATGCTATAAAAAAAAACTATTGGCCATTAATATGTTTTCCCATTCAACAACTACTCTGTATTTTTCCCCTGTTATTCCTGCACCTTGTTTTGAGAATAATTGACTTACTGTGTGGCAGTGGCAAATCATGGTGTCTAGCCTCAATTGTAGAGACATAGGGGTCTATTTAACAAGGACCGAATGGCCCCTGTTCCCCTTGTTTCCGCGCGAGCCTTCAGGCTCGCCGGAAACAGGAGTTAAGAAGCAGCGGTCGACTGCTGCTCCTTAACTCATACGCCGTCTCTGAGGCGGCGTATAGCAATCCGTCCGATCATGTACGATCGGGATGATTGACACCCCCTGCTAGCGACCGATTAGCCGCGAATCTGCGAATCAATGTTGAGAACATCTTCTCTTTAGTACATTTATATTTTACAGTTCTTGTTAATTTGGTTGCCAAGACTATCTACAATAAAATAAAATTCTGCATAAGAATCTTAAAAGATTTTAACAACCTCTACTAATCTACATTCGTCAGGGAACATTAAGTTTTTTTAAAATTAATATTTTACCTCAGTTTTCTATTCACAGAGGAAATATTTGCAGCCAGTCATTTTATGTACTTAAAGATACATTCTAACAAACATAAAATAAAAGGTTATAATTAATTAGTTAATGAAACAGCTAAAGTTCTGATTGGAGCTGCAACACACTAAGCCATCTATGTGTCTGTCTACCTTGAAAATACAAGAGAATATATATATATATATATATATATATATATATATATATATATATATATATGTGTGTGTGTACATATATTAATACTCATAATGTAAATAAAGTTTCATTTAAAACACTTCAATATTGAGCAAAAGAACAAAAAAACAAAATTTATGCTTACCTGATACATTTATTTCTCTAGTGGTGTATCCAGTCCACGGATTCATCCATTACTTGTGGGATATTCTCCTTCCCAACAGGAAGCTGCAAGAGGATCACTCACAGCAGAGCTGACTATATAGCTCCTCCCCTAACTGCCACCTCCAGTCATTCGACCGAAGACAAGCAAGAGAAAGGATAAACTATAGGGTGCAGTGGTGACTGTAGTTTAAAAATAAAAAACACCTTCCTTAAAATGCCAGGGCGGGCCGTGGACTGGATACACCACAAGAGAAATAAATTTATCAGGTAAGCATAAATTTTGTTTTCTCTTGTAAGGTGTAACCAGTCCACGGATTCATCCATTACTTGTGGGATACCAATACCAAAGCTATAGGACACGGATGAAGGGAGGGACAAGGCAGGCACTTAAACGGAAGGCACCACTGCCTGTAAGACCTTTCTCCCAAAAATAGCCTCCGAAGAAGCAAAAGTATCAAATTTGTAGAATTTAGAAAAAGTATGAAGCAAAGACCAAGTCGCCGCCTTACAAATCTGTTCAACAGAAGCCTCATTTTTAAAAGCCCATGTGGAAGCCACCGCTCTAGTGGAATGAGCTGTAATTCTTTCAGGAGGCTGCTGGCCAGCAGTCTCATAAGCTAAGCGAATTATACTTCTTAACCAAAAGGAAAGAGAAGTTGCTGAAGCCTTTTGGCCTTTCCTCTGTCCAGAGTAGACAACAAACAATGCAGATGTTTGACGAAAATCTTTAGTAGCTTGTAAATAAAACTTTAAAGCACGAACCACGTCAAGATTGTGTAATAGACGTTCCTTTTTTGAAGAAGGATTAGGACACAGTGACGGAACAACAATCTCCTGATTGATATTCTTATTAGATACCACCTTAGGAAGAAACCCAGGTTTGGTACAAAAAACTACCTTATCTGCATGGAAGATCAGATAAGGGGAATCACACTGCAAGCCGAAGAGATAGCTACCAAAAACAGAACTTTCCAAGATAAAAGCTTGATATCTATGGAATGCAGAGGTTCAAACGGAACCCCTTGAAGAACTTTAAGAACTAAATTTAAACTCCATGGCGGAGCAACAGGTTTAAACACAGGCTTGATTCTAACTAACGCCTGACAAAACGCCTGAATGTCTGGAACATCCGCCAGACGCTTGTGCAAAAGAATAGACAGAGCAGAAATCTGTCCCTTTAAGGAACTAGCTGACAATCCCTTCTCCAATCCTTCTTGGAGAAAAGATAATATCCTGGGAATCCTGACTTTACTCCATGAGTAACCCTTGGATTCACACCAATGAAGATATTTACACCATATCTTATGATAGATTTTCCTGGTGACAGGCTTTCGAGCCTGAATTAAGGTATCAATGACCGATACGGAGAAACCACATTTTGATAAAATCAAGCGTTCAATCTCCAACCAGTCAGACGCAGAGAAATTAGATTTGGATGGTTGAAAGGACCCTGAAGTAGAAGGTCCTGCCTCAGCGGTAGAGTCCATGGTGGAAGGGATGACATGTCCACCAGATCTGCATACCAAGTCCTGCGTGGCCACGCAGGTGCTATCAAAATCACTGAAGCTCTCTCCTGCTTGATCTTGGCAATCAGACGAGGGAGCAGAGGAAACGGTGGAAACACATAAGCCAGGTTGAAAGACCAAGGCGCTGCTAGAGCATCTATCAGCGTTGCCTTGGGATCCCTGGACCTGGATCCGTAACAAGGAAGCTTGGCGTTCTGAAGAGACACCATGAGATCCAATTCTGGTTTGCCCCAAAGTTGAATCAATTGTGCAAACACCTCCGGATGGAGTTCCCACTCCCCCGGATGAAAAGTCTGTCGACTTAGAAAATCCGCCTCCCAGTTCTCTACTCCTGGGATATGGATAGCTGATAGATGGCAAGAGTGAACCTCTGCCCATAGAATTATTTTTGAAACCTCCAACATTGCTAGGGAACTCCTTGTTCCCCCTTGATGGTTGATGTAGGCTACAGTGGTGATGTTGTCCGACTGAAATCTGATGAACCTGACCGCAGCTAGCTGAGGCCAAGCCTGAAGAGCATTGAATATCGCTCTTAGTTCCAGAATGTTTATCGGAAGGAATGTCTCCTCCTGAGTCCACAAGCCCTGAGCCTTCAGGGAGTTCCAGACTGCACCCCAGCCCAGAAGGCTGGCATCTGTCGTTACTATTGTCCAATCTGGCCTGCGGAAGTTCATACCCTTGGACAGTTGGACCCAAGATAACCACCAGAGAAGAGAATCCCTTGTGTCTTGATCCAGATTTAGTAGAGGGGACAAATCTGTGTAATCCCCATTCCACTGACTGAGCATGCAGAGTTGCAGCGGTCTGAGATGTAGGCGGACAAACGGCACTATGTCCATTGCCGCTACCATTAAGCCAATTACTTCCATACACTGAGCCACTGAAGGGCGAGAAGTAGAATAAAGAACACGGCAGGAGTTTAGAAGTTTTGACAACCTGGTCTCTGTCAGGTAAATCTTCATTTCTACAGAATCTATCAGAGTTCCTAGGAAGGAAACTCTTGTGAGAGGGTATAGAAAACTTTTTTCCTCATTCACTTTCCACCCATGCGACCTCAGAAATGCCAGAACAATGTCTGTATGGGACCTGGTGATTTGAAAATTCGACGCCTGTATTAGAATGTCGTCTAGGTAAGGGGCTACTGCTATACCCCGCGGCCTTAGGACCGCTAGGAGTGACCCCAGAACCTTCATAAAGATTCTTGGTGCCGTAGCTAACCCAAAGGGAAGAGCCACAAACTGATAATGCCTGTCTAGGAAGGCGAACCTGAGAAACCGATGATGATCTCTGTGTATCGGAATGTGCAGAAAAGCATCCTTTAAGTCCATGGTAGTCATATATTTACCCTCCTGAATCATAGGTAGGATGGTTAGAATAGTCTCCATCTTGAAGGATGGGACCCTGAGAAATTTGTTTAGGATGTTGAGATCTAAGATTGGTCTGAAGGTTCCCTCTTTCTTGGGAACCACAAACAGATTTGAATAAAAGCCTTGCCCCTGTTCCTCCTTTGGAACTGGGTGGATCACTCCCATAACTAGGAGGTCTTGAACACAATGTAAGAATGCTTCTCTCTTTATCTGGTTTGTAGTAATTGTGAGAGACGAAATCTTCCTTTTGGGGAAGAAGCTTTGAAGTCCAGAAGATATCCCTGGGACACATCTTCCAACGCCCAGGGATCCTGGACATCTCTTGCCCAAGCCTGGGCGAAGAGAGAAAGTATGCCCCCTACTAGATCCGTTACCGGATCGGGGGCTGATCTTTCATGCTGTCCTAGAGGCAGCAGCAGGTTTTTTGGCCTGCTTTCCTATGTTCCAAGCCTGGTTAGGTCTCCAGACTGGCTTCGACTGGGCAAAATTTCCCTCTTGTTTTGTATTAGAGGAAGTTGAAGCTGTGCCACTCTTGAAGTTTCGAAAGGCACGAAAATTAGGCTGTTTGATCCTTAATTTTTTGGACCTATCCTGAGGAAGGGCGTGACCTTTTCCTCCAGTAATATCAGAAATGATCTCCTTCAGTCCAGGCCCGAATAGGGTCTGCCCTTTGAAGGGAATGTTGAGAAGCTTAGATTTTGAAGTAATATCAGCTGACCAGGATTTAAGCCATAGCGCGCTACGCGCCTAAATAGCAAAACCTGAGTTCTTAGCCGTTAGTTTGGTTAAATGAACAACGGCGTCAGAAACAAATGAATTGGCTAGCTTAAGGGCTTTTATGCTTGTCAAGAATATCATCCAATGGGGTTTCTACCTGTAGAGCCTCTTCTAAAGACTCAAACCAGAAGGCCGCAGCAGCAGTGACAGGGGCAATGCATGCAAGGGGCTGGAGAATAAAACCTTGTTGAATAAAAATTTTCTTAAGGTAACCCTCTAATTTTTTGTCCATTGGGTCTAGAAAAGCACAACTGTCCTCGACAGGGATAGTGGTACGCTTCGCTAGATTAGAGACTGCTCCCTCCACCTTAGGGACCATTTGCCACAAGTCCTGTGTAGCGGTATCTATGGGAAACATCTTTTTAAAAACAGGAGGGGGAGAGAACGGTACACCTGGTCTATCCCATTCCTTAGTAATAATTTCTGAAAACCTCTTAGGGATTGGAAAAACATCAGTGTAAACAGGCACTGTGTAGTATTTATCCAATTTACACAATTTCTCTGGGACTACAATGGCGTCACAGTCATCCAGAGTTGCTAAAACCTCCCTGAGCAACATGCGGAGGAATTCAAGCTTAAATTTAAATGTAGACATATCATAATCAGGTTGAAGTGTCTTCCCTGAGTCAGAAAAATCACCCACAGATAGAAGCTCTCCTTCTTCGGCTTCTGTACATTGTGAGGGTATATCGGACATAGCTACTAAAGCGTCAGAGAGCTCTGTATTTTTTCTAGTCCCAGATATGTCTCGCTTTCCTTGTAACCCTGGCAGTTTGGACAATACTTCTGTAAGAGTATGATTCATAACTGCCGCCATGTCTTGTAAAGTATACGCAATGGGCACACTAGATGTACTTGGCGCCTCTTGAGTGGGAGTTAAAGGCTGTGACACGTGGGGAGAGTTAGTCGGCATAACTTCCCCCTTGTCAATTTCCTCTGGTGATAAATCTTTTAAAGCCAGAATATGGTCTTTATAACTTATAGTAAGATCAGTGCATTTGGTACACATTCTAAGAGGGGGTTCCACAATGGCTTCTAAACATAATGAACAAGGAGTTTCCTCTATGTCAGACATGTTTAACAGACTAGTAATGAGACCAGCAAGCTTTGAAAACACTTTAATTAATGTGAAAAAGCAGAATATAAAAAACGGTACTGTGCCTTTAAGGGAAAAAAACAAACACAAAAACTGCAAAACAGTGAAAAAAGCAGTTAACTCTATGAAATTTTTACAGTGTATATAATAGACTAAAATAGCATTGCACCCACTTGCAAATGGATGATTAACCCCTCAGGTTCAAAAATGAAGCAAAAAAAAAAACGGTAAAAACCGTTATAACAGTCACAAGCAAACTGCCACAGCTCTACTGTGGCTCCTACCTTCCCATAAAACGACTTTTTTAGGCACAAAAACCCCTTACAGAGGTCCAATATGTCACGGGACTCCTTCAGGGAGCTGGATATCTCAGGATGTAATAAACAACTGCGCAATTAGAGCACGGAAATAGGCCCCTCCCACCAGGCACTCAAAGTCAGAGGGCCTTAAAAAACTATTCCTAGGAGTAAAATAACAGCCATGTGGAAAACTAGGCTCCAAATAAAGATTTATCACCTCAGTAAAAAACGTTCCTTATATATATAACGTTTTACATACTAAGCCATAATAGAAAGTAATATGAAAATTACCCTTTACTGCAAGCATGATGCCAGTCGTTATTAAATCATTGCAATCAGGCTTACCTTAACTATATCAGGCACTGTCAGTATTTTATAGTCCTCTAGAAAAAAATATACTGAACATACCTCAGGGCAGTTAATTCTGCAGGCCATTCCCCCAGCAAGTTTTTCTCATACTCTTCAGTTATGTGTCAGTTATGTGTGAGAACAGCAGTGGACCTTAGTTACAACCTGCTAAGATCATCAAAACCTCAGGCAAATTCTTCTTCTAATTTCTGCCTGAGGTAAAAAAACAGTACAACGCCGGCACCGTTTAAAAATAACAATCTTTTGATTGAAGATAAACTACACTAATTTACCACATCTCTCTAGCTACTTCCCTTGTCGAGAGCTGCAAGAGAATGACTGGGGGTGGCAGTTAGGGGAGGAGCTATATAGACAGCTCTGCTGTGGGTGATCCTCTTGCAGCTTCCTGTTGGGAAGGAGAATATCCCACAAGTAATTGATGAATCCGTGGACTGTATACACCTTACAAGAGAAATTAAGGCGTTTGTTAACAATTAGAGGTGATCATAATAAAATAACTGATATTGCACAGATATTTTCTTTGTTTGTTTTTTTAGGAGAAGCAACTTAATAAACAAAATTAAAGTCAAATATAAAAAACATGGCATATATACTTACAAGCCATTTTCAGTCATGTTTAATTCACTCCAAACTAGGACATTTCTTATGAACCAAAAGTAACATGGGTTTCTTTACAAACCGTTATTTGTTTGTTTAAAGTGATAGGAAAGTTAAAAAAAATAATTCCATAGTCCTAATGCTGCAGAATATTAAAGGGACATGAAACTCAAAATGTTTCCTTCATCATTTGGACAGAGCATACAATTTTAAACAACTTTCCAGTTTACTTCTATTATCAAATTTATTTCATTCTCTTGGTATTATTTGTTGAATGAGCAGCAATGCACTCCTGGTTTCTAACTGAACACATTGGTGAGCCAATGACAATCGGTATAAATATATGCAGCCACCAATCAGCAGCTAGAACCTAGGTTCTTTGCTGCTCCTGAGCTTTCCTAGATAAACCTTTCAGCAAACGTTAGCAAGAGAAGGAAGCAAATTAAATAATAGAAGTAAATTGGAAAGTTGTTTAAAATGGTATGCTCTGTCTAAATCATGAATGTCTCATTATGACTTTAATGTCACTTTAAATTACAACGATCTTATTCACTGTAGTAAAATTGCATTGTTTAATTTGAAGGGATACAAACCCCCTAAATTTTCTTTTATGATTCAGACAGAGCATACAATTTTAAACAAGTGTCCAATTTACTTCTATTATCTAGTTTGCTTTTCTTGGTGTCCTTTGTTGAAAAGCATACCTAGGTAGGCTCAGGAGTTGTAGCTAGCTGCTAATTGGTGGTTGCACACTTATATCTTTTATCATTGGCTAGTGATGTTCTGTTTAAAACTGTTTTTCATGTTCCTTTATCAAACTTACATTATTTAGCTTGTTTAATTTAACCTTGTGTCGCTCTCAATAAGATCATTAGTTTCTCTTTTAACAAGCAAGCGGTGCAGCCAACGCTACCTGCGCTATGTGTTTCTACTGCAGCCCGCTTCCTCAAGCTGCTTGATAGCCAAGACTTCAGGCTAAGAGCAGCTTGGTAGATTGCACTGCCATCGAAATGCATTGCGCAGGTTTATCCTGTTCTTATTGGCTGCACTGCCAATTTGTCAAAAAGGGGAAAATGATCTCACTGAGAGGCGACACAGGCTTATATTTAAGAGCCTTTCTAATTTATTTATATTATCTCATGTGCGTCATTCTCTAGACATCCTTTGTTGATAAGCATACCTAGGTAGTATCATGAGTGGCAATGTACTACTGGGAGCTGGCTGCTTTTTAGTGGATATACATAAATGCCTCTTGCCATTTGCTCACCTAATGTGTTCAGCTAGCTCCCAGTAGTGCATTGCTGCTCCTTCAACAAAAGATACAAAAACTTGAGATTTCATGTCCTTTAAAGGGATAAACAGGTCAAAAATAAAATGTGTGTGGGTGCATTTCAATTTGAAATATAAGCATTTTTCCAATATACTTTAATTAGTAAAAATGCTTCTTGTAAAAGGTATTACTGTTTTTCAGTGGCATACACACATATCCTGTGAAGGCCGTGCACCAATATTCGAACACCACACCTTCTCAGAGAGTCAGCAGTGCCTTCTATGACACAAATCATGTCTTCAGAATCAATAAACACCACAACCAGCTCTCTGAGTAGGCATAGCGTTTGATTACTGGTGCAAGGGCCCTCACAGCGATCAAGTAGTACTGAATATAAGTACCTATGGGTGCTAAATGTCATTCAAATCAAGAGAGTACCTATAGGGTGGTAAAACTGCACTAGAAAGACTCATGAAAGGATGAGTTACAAGATATGTAACAGCAAAAAGAAAGTGCTTACCCCTACAATATTATCAAAGAATGGATAGGGTAGATAATATAAAAACAAAAATATTTAACCATTCATACTTAGGGGTCGATTTAACAAGGGCCAAATGGTCCTTGTTCCCCTTGTTTCCGTGCGAGCCTTCAGGCTCACCGGAAACAGCAGTTATGAAGCAGCAGTCTAAAGAACACTGCTCCATAACTTGTCTGCTGCCTCTGAGGCTACGGTCTTCAGTCTGCCCAATCCTATACGATCGAGCTGATTGACACCCCCTGCTAGCGGCCGATTGGCCGTGCATCAACAGGGGGCGGCATTGCACAAGCAGTTCTGGTGAACTGCTTGTGCAATGATAAATGCTGACAGCAATGATAAATTGCTGGTGCAACGCCGCCCCCTGCAGAGGGTGTCAATCAACCCGATCGTACTCGATCGGGTTGAATTCCGGCGATGTCTGTCCGCCTGCTCAGAACAGGCAGACAGGGTTATGGAGCAGTGGTCTTTAGAGCTTGATAGATAGGCCCCATAATGTAAAACACTGTATCAGGTACAGAGTATAAGGTCTACACCAGACAAGGAGAAACACAGAGTATCTAGATAGTCTGCTATAGTTATGCTCAAAAATAGCATGGCAGGACTATATAAATCAGTGGTTCACGGATTGAGTGAATAATAACTATGCGGTAAGTACCCTATCTGTGTTCATGAAATTCCTTGCTGCTCACGATTATGATTGTTTAGCCTTAGAATTTAAACTGATCTCTCTGATGGTGAGGTTTAAATGTGGGACACTGTATCTAGTTTATGATATCTAGTAGCGAGATATAGGGTATCTTATTTGTCATAGGTTATTGTACTCAGAGTAGCGTGACAGCACATCTGTTAGATACAGAGTTACAAGGTTATAATCACGTAAACCATGCCCTATCTGTATTCAAAAATGTCTTTTCTGCTCACGCTTACACTAGTGCTACCGATAGATTTGGCAAGTAATCTCTCTACTAGTCAATTATACGTTCAGAGTAGTCTGATAGGGAAGGGTGAGTTTATTTTGGGCAGGATTAGGGCTAACAGCTGGGGGGTTAATCTCCAGTTTGTATCCATGAATTTCCTTGCTGCTCATGCTTACATTTAAACCATCATTCCATTCAACAAACCATTTCTCTGTGTTAAGTCCCTTCTATAGCGGGGGCTAAATTAACGTTAAACTGACTGGTTTTACGTTTATATCACACAGTACTAAATCGTCATACACACAATATTAAGCTATCAAGGCAGAAATCTGCCATCAATATTTTCAAGGAGAGTAAGCAGTTAAAAATGAGAGTGAAACTCTCTGCAGCCAGACCCCTGACACGTGTTTCGTTCACGCTTCCTCAGAGGGGTTACGTGCCGGCTGAATTGTCAATTTTTTTACTGGTTTAGATGTCCCACCTCCAGGGTAGGATTGGTTGGTATGGGGAACTAATTTCATACTGATTCATGCAGATGAATGTCAATCATCTTACTTTATCCAATGGGAACATTTTTCCACAGTGGATACGGGATGTTATACTCTGTTACAATGGCATTGGTTCAAATAAAGATGATATAAATTAAATGGCTCTTACGTATCATGTAATCAATTTATATATTGTGTGTTCAGGAATAATTATGGGTGAAAAATAATTCAGGTACATCTCGTATTTATGTACATCATTCTAATAACATGGGGTTAAGATATATGCGTACATTTTAAATTATAGTGGCTCAGTTTTACAGTTTTTACTTAGCAGTATGTTAAAGAGAGGATAGTTGAGATAACACTTCAAATGGCTCCAAAAGCGGGAGCAGAGCATATAATTAATTTTTGCCTAAAATATAGTGAGTATTATTAAGGACATACTCGATGTTAATAAAGTCACTTTGTATGCATTTCGTGTTTTAATTCTCCTGCAAATTAGTTTACTGAGATGAATTTTCAGCTATACTGATAACTTGAAAATAAAAAAAAATTAATATATGGCGTTTATTATATCACTTCATGGATATTACCTTATAAATATCAGTTTGGTCTTATTCATATTTGAAAAGGTAATACATTTCACTGAGCTATTATTAGCTCGGAATATATTGTTAAACAATAAATTATTCAAAATGTATTTGATTGTGCGTATTTAGGGATTAAAATATATCCTGTGCTTTAATAAATAAAAACGTTGGCTGAGAAAATAATCCAACTTAATGTAAAGTGCCAATATAATGTGATGTGAAAAGTACTTAAGTGAGAAATGTAAGTGTAGTTTAGGCTTATTATATTGCTCCATTTATAAGGGTTCAGTAAATAATATTACATGAAAATAATTGTGGGGATGTGCAGGGCTCTAGGAAGGGAGTGACAAACCTTTATGAGAAATTATTCAAAAGGAAAGAAAAAGGAGGTGAGTGTAAGTGCGTGAATGGGGGGAAGAAAAAATCTTGAATTTATTTTTGCTGTATGGAGGAAAGATGTGCTTCTATAGTTATACTATAGTTGATTGAACGTTCAACGTTTAGAATAAATAGCAGATAATATGTATTTGGATTATAAATATACAAAATAATTATTATATTCATTGAGTCCTTTAGGTTGTAGGGAACCTAATAACTATATCCAATTACATTCTGTTCTTAGAAGTACCTCTTCTAGATTTCCCTCTCTTATGCCCAGTGAGATTTTCGGTAGGACAGCATTTGTGAACTTTTGTGAGTTTTTAGAAAATGCTGTGCTACTGATGTTATGGCTTTGCCTTTTGATAAGTCTTATGTGGCATTTTTGATGTTGTTAGCATGCTCCAAAATTCTCATCCTTGCTTCACGAGTTGTCATGCCTATATAGAAACTCACTAACGCAGCCCCATTGATTCCTATGGGGAAATAAAAGTTATGTCTACACCTAACACCCTAACATGAACCCGAGTCTAAACACCCCTAATCTTACACTTATTAGCCCCTAATATGCCGTCCCCGACATCGCTGACACCTACATTATAATTATTAACCCCTAATCTGAAGCTCCGGACTTATTAACCCCTAATATGCCACCCCCAACGTCGCCGCCACTATATTAAAGTTATTAACCCCTAAATCTAAGTCTAAACCTAACACCCCCTAACTTAAATATAATTTAAATAAGTCTAAATAAAATTACTATCATTAACTAAATTATTCCTATTTAAAACTAAATACTTACCTATAAAATAAACCCTAAGCTAGCTACAATTTAACTAATAGTTACATTGTAGCTAGCTTAGGGTTTATTTTTATTTTACAGGCAAGTTTGTATTTATTTTAACTAGGTAGAATAGTTAAATAGTTATTAACTATTTAATAACTACCTAGCTAAAATAAATACAAATTTACCTGTAAAATAAAACCTAACCTAAGTTACAATAACACCTAACACTACACTATAATTAAATAAATTAACTAAATTAAATACAATTACCTAAATTAAATTAAATTAGCTAAAGTACCAAAAAAAACATAATTTATGCTTACCTGATAAATTTATTTCTCTTGTAGTGTATCCAGTCCACGGATCATCCATTACTTATGGGATATTAACTCCTCCCCAACAGGAAGTGCAAGAGGATTCACCCAGCAGAGCTGCTATATAGCTCCTCCCCTAACTGCCATTACCAGTCATTCGACCGAAAACATGCAGAGAAAGGAAAACCATAGGGTACAGTGGTGACTGTAGTTTAATGGAAAAATTACCTGCCTTAAAGTGACAGGGCGGGCCGTGGACTGGATACACTACAAGAGAAATAAATTTATCAGGTAAGCATAAATTATGTTTTCTCTTGTTAAGTGTATCCAGTCCACGGATCATCCATTACTTATGGGATACCAATACCAAAGCTAAAGTACACGGATGACGGGAGGGACAGGCAGGCTCTTTATACGGAAGGAACCACTGCCTGAAGAACCTTTCTCCCAAAAACAGCCTCCGAAGAAGCAAAAGTGTCAAATTTGTAAAATTTGGAAAAAGTATGAAGAGAAGACCAAGTTGCAGCCTTGCAAATCTGTTCAACAGAAGCCTCATTCTTAAAGGCCCAAGTGGAAGCCACAGCTCTAGTAGAATGTGCTGTAATTCTTTCAGGAGGCTGCTGTCCAGCAGTCTCATAGGCTAACCGTATTATGCTACGAAGCCAAAAGGAGAGAGAGGTAGCCGAAGCTTTTTGACCTCTCCTCTGACCAGAATAAACGACAAACAGGGAAGACGTTTGTCGAAAATCCTTAGTTGCCTGTAGATAAAATTTCAGGGCACGGACTACATCTAGATTGTGTAGCAGACGTTCCTTTTTCGAAGAAGGATTAGGACACAAAGATGTAACCACAATCTCTTGATTGATATTCCTGTTAGTGACCACCTTAGGTAGGAACCCAGGTTTAGTACGCAGAACTACCTTGTCTGAATGAAAAATCAGATAAGGAGAATCACAATGTAAGGCAGATAACTCAGAGACTCTTCGAGCCGAGGAAATCGCCATTAAAAACAGAACTTTCCAAGATAACAACTTGATATCAATGGAATGAAGGGGTTCAAACGGAACCCCCTGTAAAACATTAAGAACTAAGTTCAAACTCCATGGTGGAGCAACAGTTTTAAACACAGGCTTGATCCTAGCTAAAGCCTGACAAAAAGCTTGAACGTCCGGAACTTCTGACAGACGTTTGTGTAAAAGAATGGACAGAGCTGAAATCTGTCCCTTTAAGGAACTAGCGGATAAACCCTTTTCTAAACCTTCTTGTAGAAAAGACAATATCCTCGGAATCCTAACCTTACTCCATGAGTAACTCTTGGATTCGCACCAATATAAGTATTTGCGCCATATCTTATGGTAAATCTTTCTGGTAACAGGCTTCCTAGCCTGTATTAAGGTATCAATAACTGACTCAGAAAAACCACGTTTTGATAAAATCAAGCGTTCAATTTCCAAGCAGTCAGCTTCAGAGAAATTAGATTTTGATGTTTGAAGGGACCCTGGATCAGAAGGTCCTGTTTCAGAGGTAGCGACCAAGGTGGACAGGATGACATGTCCACTAGATCTGCATACCAAGTCCTGCGTGGCCATGCAGGCGTTATTAGAATCACTGATGCTCTCTCCTGTTTGATTCTGGCAATCAATCGAGGAAGCATCGGGAAGGGTGGAAACACATAAGCCATCCCGAAGGTCCAAGGTGCTGTCAAAGCATCTATCAGAACCGCTCCCGGATCCCTGGATCTGGACCCGTAACGAGGAAGCTTGGCGTTCTGTCGAGACGCCATGAGATCTATCTCTGGTTTGCCCCAACGTCGAAGTATTTGGGCAAAGACCTCCGGATGAAGTTCCCACTCCCCCGGATGAAAAGTCTGACGACTTAAGAAATCCGCCTCCCAGTTCTCCACTCCCGGGATGTGGATTGCTGACAGGTGGCAAGAGTGAGACTCTGCCCAGCGAATTATCTTTGATACTTCCATCATTGCTAGGGAGCTTCTTGTCCCTCCCTGATGGTTGATGTAAGCTACAGTCGTGATGTTGTCCGACTGAAACCTGATGAACCCCCGAGATGTTAACTGGGGCCAAGCCAGAAGGGCATTGAGAACTGCTCTCAATTCCAGAATGTTTATTGGTAGGAGACTCTCCTCCTGATTCCATTGTCCCTGAGCCTTCAGAGAATTCCAGACAGCGCCCCAACCTAGTAGGCTGGCGTCTGTTGTTACAATTGTCCAGTCCGGCCTGCTGAATGGCATCCCCCTGCACAGATGTGGCCGAGAAAGCCACCATAGAAGAGAATTTCTGGTCTCTTGATCCAGATTCAGAGTAGGGGACAAGTCTGAGTAATCCCCATTCCACTGACTTAGCATGCACAATTGCAGCGGTCTGAGATGTAGACGTGCAAAGGGTACTATGTCCATTGCTGCTACCATTAAGCCAATCACCTCCATGCATTGAGCTACTGACGGGTGTTGAATGGAATGAAGGACACGGCATGCATTTTGAAGCTTTGTTAACCTGTCTTCTGTCAGGTAAATCTTCATTTCTACAGAATCTATAAGAGTCCCCAAGAAGGGACTCTTGTGAGTGGAAAGAGAGAACTCTTCTTTTCGTTCACCTTCCATCCATGCGACCTTAGAAATGCCAGTACTAACTCTGTATGAGACTTGGCAGTTTGAAAGCTTGAAGCTTGTATCAGAATGTCGTCTAGGTACGGAGCTACCGCAATTCCTCACGGTCTTAGTACCGCCAGAAGAGCACACAGAACCTTTGTGAAGATTCTCGGAGCCGTAGCCAATCCGAATGGAAGAGCTACAAACTGGTAATGCCTGTCTAGAAAGGCAAACCTTAGATACCGGTAATGATCTTTGTGAATCGGTACTGACCCTTTTGGATCATGGGTAAAATTGTCCGAATAGTTTCCATTTTGAACGATGGAACTCTTAGGAATTTGTTTAGGATCTTTAAATCCAAGATTGGCCTGAAAGTTCCCTCTTTTTTGGGAACCACAAACAGATTTGAGTAAAACCCTTGTCCTTGTTCCGACCGCGGAACCGGATGGATCACTCCCATTAATAAAAGATCTTGTACGCAGCGTAGAAACGCCTCTTTCTTTATTTGGTTTGTTGACAACCTTGACAGATGAAATCTCCCTCTTGGGGGAGAGAATTTGAAGTCTAGAAGGTATCCCTGAGATATGATCTCTAACGCCCAGGGATCCTGGACATCTCTTGCCCAAGCCTGGGCGAAGAGAGAAAGTCTGCCCCCCACTAGATCCGTTCCCGGATCGGGGGCCCTCGATTCATGCTGTCTTAGGGGCAGCAGCAGGTTTCCTGGCCTGCTTGCCCTTGTTCCAGGACTGGTTAGGTCTCCAGCCTTGTCTGTAGCGAGCAACAGCTCCTTCCTGTTTTGGTGCAGAGGAAGTTGATGCTGCTCCTGCTTTGAAATTACGAAAGGAACGAAAATTAGACTGTCTAGCCTTAGGTTTGGCTCTGTCTTGAGGCAGGGCATGGCCTTTACCTCCTGTAATGTCAGCGATAATTTCTTTCAACCCGGGCCCGAATAAGGTCTGCCCTTTGAAAGGTATATTAAGCAATTTAGATTTAGAAGTAATGTCAGCTGACCAGGATTTTAGCCACAGTGCTCTGCGTGCCTGAATGGCGAATCCGGAATTCTTAGCCGTAAGTTTAGTTAAATGTACTACGGCATCTGAAATAAATGAGTTAGCTAACTTAAGGGCTTTAAGCTTGTGTGTAATCTCATCTAATGGAGCTGATTCAAGTGTCTCTTCCAGAGACTCAAACCAAAATGCTGCTGCAGCCGTGACAGGCGCAATGCATGCAAGAGGTTGCAATATAAAACCTTGTTGAACAAACATTTTCTTAAGGTAACCCTCTAACTTTTTATCCATTGGATCTGAAAAGGCACAGCTATCCTCCACCGGGATAGTGGTACGCTTAGCTAAAGTAGAAACTGCTCCCTCCACCTTAGGGACCGTTTGCCATAAGTCTCGTGTGGTGGCGTCTATTGGAAACATCTTTCTAAATATCGGAGGGGGTGAGAACGGCACACCGGGTCTATCCCACTCCTTAGTAACAATTTCAGTAAGTCTCTTAGGTATAGGAAAAACGTCAGTACTCGCCGGTACCGCAAAATATTTATCCAACCTACACATTTTCTCTGGTATTGCAACTGTGTTACAATCATTCAGAGCCGCTAACACCTCCCCTAGTAATACACAGAGGTTTTCCAGCTTAAATTTAAAATTTGAAATATCTGAATCCAGTTTGTTTGGATCAGAACCGTCACCCGCAGAATGAAGCTCTCCGTCCTCATGTTCTGCAAATTGTGACGCAGTGTCTGACATGGCCCTAATATTATCAGCGCACTCTGTTCTCACCCCAGAGTGATCACGCTTACCTCTTAGTTCTGGTAATTTAGCCAAAACTTCAGTCATAACAGTAGCCATATCCTGTAATGTGATTTGTAATGGCCGCCCAGATGTACTCAGCGCTACAATATCACGCACCTCCCGAGCGGGAGATGCAGGTACTGACACGTGAGGCGAGTTAGTCGGCATAACTCTCCCCTCGTTGTTTGGTGAAATATGTTCAATTTGTACAGATTTACTTTTATTTAAAGTAGCATCAATACAGTTAGTACATAAATTTCTATTGGGCTCCACTTTGGCTTTAGCACATATAGCACAGATATCTTCCTCTGAATCAGACATGTTTAACACACTAGCAAATAAACTAGCAACTTGGAAATACTTTTCAAGTTATTTACTATTATATGAAAACGTACTGTGCCTATAAGAAGCACAGAAAAAGTTATGACAGTTGAAAATTAATAAACTGAAAAGTTATAGCATCAAATCTTTGTAAAAAACACAATTTTAGCAAAGGATTGCTCCCATTAGCAAAGGATAACTAACCCTGATAGCAGAAAAAAAAAAAAAAAAAATACAGAAATAAACGTTTTTTTTTTTTATCACAGTCAACTACAATCTCACAGCTCTGCTGTGAGTGATTACCTCCCTCAAAACAAGTTTTGAAGACCCCTGAGTTCTGTAGAGATGAACCGGATCATGCAGGGAAGACAATAAACTTCTGACTGAATTTTTTGATGCGTAGCAAAAGCACCAAAAAAGGTCCCTCCCCCTCACACATAACAGTGAGAGAGATCAGTAAACTGTCATAAATTAAATAAAACGACTGCCAAGTGGAAAAAAAATAGTGCCCAAAACATTTTTTCACCCAGTACCTCAGAAAATTAAACGATTTTACATGCCAGCAAAAAACGTTTAACATTAATAAATTGAGTGTTATTAAAAAGCCTGTTGCTAGTCCCTGCAAATTAGGCTAAAGTTTTATGCATACAGTATAATTCCAGTGAAGTGCCATTCCCCAGAATACTGAAGTGTAAAATATACATACATGACAGCCTGATACCAGTTGCTGCTACTGCATTTAAGGCTGAGTTTACATTATATCGGTATGGCAGAATTTTCTCATCAATTCCATTGTCAGAAAATAATAAGCTGCTACATACCTCTTTGCAGATTAATCTGCCCGCTGTCCCCTGATCTGAAGTTTACCTCTCCTCAGATGGCCGAGAAACAGATGGCCGAGAAACAGCAATATGATCTTAACTACTCCGGCTAAAATCATAGAAAAACTCAGGTAGATTCTTCTTCATATTCTACCAGAGAAGGAATAACACACTCCGGTGCTATTATAAAATAACAAACTTTTGATTGAAGGTATGAAACTAAGTATAATCACCACAGTCCTCTCACACATCCTATCTATTCGTTGGGTGCAAGAGAATGACTGGTAATGGCAGTTAGGGGAGGAGCTATATAGCAGCTCTGCTGGGTGAATCCTCTTGCACTTCCTGTTGGGGAGGAGTTAATATCCCATAAGTAATGGATGATCCGTGGACTGGATACACTTAACAAGAGAAAAAACAAATACTAAATTACAGAAAATAATAAACAAATTACAGATATTTAAACTAATTACACCTAATCTAATAGCCCTATTAAAATAAAAAAAAAGCCCCCCCCCCAAAAAAATAAAAAAAAACCCTAGCCTAAACTAAACTACCAATAGCCCTTAAAAGGGCCTTTTGCGGTGCATTGCCCCAAAGTAATCGGCTCTTTTACCTGAAAAAAAAAAAAAAAACAACCCCCCCAACAGTAAAACCCACGCAACCAACCCCCCAAATAAAATACTATCTAAAAAAACCTACACTCCCCATTGCCCTGAAAAGAGCATTTGGATGGGCATTGCCCTTAAAAGGGCAGTTAGCTCTATTGCAGCCCAAAGTCCCTAACCTAAAAATAAAACCCACCCAATACACCCTTAAAAAAACCTAACACTAACCCCCTGAAGATCGACTTACTGGGAGAAGTCTTCATCCAAGCCGGGCGAAGTGGTCCTCCAGACGGCATCTTCTATCTTAATCCATCTGGCACGGAGCAGGTCCATCTTCAAGACATCCAGCGCGGAGCATCCTCTTCAATAGACGTCTTCTTACTAAATGAAGTGACTTCATCCAAGATGGCGTCCCTTAGATTCCGATTGACTGATAGAATTCTATCAGCCAATTGGAATTAAGGTAGAAAAAATCTTATTGGCTGATGCAATCAGCCAATAGGATTGAAGTTCAATCCTATTGGCTGATCAAATCAGTCAATAGGATTGAGCTCGCAGTATGTCACAGAAAAACAGTAATAACTTTAATTAGAAGCATTTTTGCTGATGAAAGTTTATTAAAAAAATACTTATAATTCAAATTGAAATGTACCCATGTACATTAGATTTTTTACTTTTCTGTCCCTTTAATGCTTTTTGCAAAACCTGGAAAACTGGAGGTGACTGTGAACACATAATTTTGAATTTAAAGTTCTACCCCTAGTTTACTATAGTAGTTGCTATACATAATGTTCTATATGTGCACATATTCATTTTTATGTATATATTTTTATGTTACGCAAAGGGACAGTGCACTGTAAAATTGTTTTACATTAATTTATTTTCAATGACTTGTTATACCAGCTGCAGAGTATAAAATATTTGAGAAATTGCATGTTCAGCTTTATTTGTGTATATGAAATAGCTGGTGTTGTGCTTTTAAACCACAGCCTATTACAATGGGTTCAGTTTGAGGTAATATATCTCATTTTGTTATCATTTTGTGTACACAGACTTGCTTCCTTATTTTAAATCTATGTTGGTAAACCAAAGATCAATACATTGGGGCCAAATTATCAAGCTTGATAACGCTAAAGACCGCTGCTTCATAACTTGTCCGTCTGCTCTGAGGCTGCGGACAGAAATCAACCCAATCGAATACGATCGGGTTGATTGACACCTGCTACTAGCGGCCGATTGGCTGCAAATCTGCAGGGGGCAGCATTGCACAAGCAGTTTACCAGAATTGCTTGTGCAATGATAAATGCCGACAGCGTATGCTGTAGGCATTTATCGATGTGTGGCAGACATGATAAGTTACATCGGATCATGTCCGCTCGCACTATGATAAATTGGCCCCTTAGAGAGAACAATGGAAAATTATTATTTTATTAGTTAACTATTCTGCACCCCACTGAGAGTGCAATTTCTTCTGCTGGCTGTGTTTACTTAGGCTTGTCAATAGCTGAGACTCCAGTATAGAAACTTTCAGTATAGGTGGAGATACCACAGGCTAAATCAGCTATTTCAGATGCCGAAATAAGAGTAACGGAGCTACTTCTAAACAATTTAACACACTGCAGCAGATAAATTGGATCATTGGGAACAATTTAAAGGGGAGAACTTTTTTGGGTGAACTGTCCCTTTAATGTTTAACTGTGATGCAATTTTTTTTTCTAATATGCTTACAGTTTAATTTTATAATTGCTAAAATAATTGTCATATTGTAGCATTCCCCTTTGTGAGTGTCTTGTTCATCTGCTCTATAAAAGGTCAGTTACAGTCATACAGTTATAAATTTGAATGCACTTATTAGGCAATTATCATTTTTTATAAGCTTTTCTCCAATTTATTACATTAAAGTGATTGTAAAGTTTAATGAGAAAGTGCCCGTTTTTTAAAAATACTCTTAAAAACAGGGGCACTTTCATTCATTAAACTTTACATTTAAAGGGATAGGAAAGTCAAAATTAAACTTGCAGGCATCATATAGAGCATGTCATTTTAAGACACTTTAAAATTCTCTTTTATTTTCAAATGTGCTTCAATCTCTTTGTATCCCTTGTTTTAAAATGAACATATGATACAGTGGGAGCTGCTGCTAATTGGTGCCTGCACACATATGTCTCTTGTGATTGGCTAACTAGATGTGTTCAGCTAGCTGCCAGTAGTGCAATGCTATTCTTTCAGCAATGGATAACAAGAGAATGAAGCAAATTTGATAATAGAAGTAAATTGGAAAGTTGTTTAAAATTGTATGTTCTATCTGAATCATAAAATATTTTTTTGGGATTTACTATCCCTTTAAGCATATTTTTTCAAATACTTACCTTTTTCTTTATGAAAACAGCCCGGCGATCCTCCACCCGCAACTCCTGCCATATTAGCAAAGCAATGACGAATCCGGCTTCCTCCGATCAATGCGTGGCCTCATGAGCTGGACACCTTGGTGTGCATGCAATGATTGGAGGAAGCCAGATTTGTCTGTGCTGTGCTAAGTACAGCAGGAGCTGCAACCAGAGGATCGATGGGCTGTTTTCATAAAGAAATAGGTATTTTAAAAAAGACGCTTAAAGGGACACTGAACCCAATTTTATTCTTTTGTGATTCAGATAGAGCATTCAATTTTAAGCAACTTTCTAATTTACTCCTTTTATCAATTTTTATTCGTTCTCTTGCTATCTTTATTTGAAAAAGAAGGCATCTAAGCTAAGGAGCCAGACAATTTTTGGTTCAGACCATGGACAGCACTTGTTTATTGGTGGGTGAATTTAACAACCAATCAGCAAGAACAACCCAGGTTGTTAACCAAAAATGGGCCGGCATCTAAACTTACATTCTTGCTTTTCAAATAAAGATACATAGAGAAGGAAGAAAATTTGATAATAGGAGTAAATTAGAAAGTTGCTTAAAATTGCATGCTCTATCTGAATCACAAAAGAAAAAATTTGGGTTCAGTGTCCCTTTAAATGTAAAGTTTAATGAATGAAAGTGCGCCTGTTTTTAAGAGTATTTTCAAAAACCGGGCACTTTCTCATTAAACTTGACATTCACTTTAAGCAAGCACTAACAAATGCTAAATCAAATACTGTTAATTGCTGATGGATAGTCCCCTGCATTTCTTTTTAAATAACAGGAGCAAATAATATAAGAAAACCATATCTAATTTGAATTAAAGGGACAATAAACACCTTGAAATTTTAATATAAAACATTTGCAATATACTTTCATGATTTATTTTGCCCATTTTCATTTAATTTAGCCCTGAAAGTTGTAGCTTTTCTAATTCTAAGTACTAAAAAGAAAGCATGCTGCAAACATCTCAAGGTTAACCCTGCTACATATATGTCTCTAATTGGCTTCAGCAGACAACTAGCCTTGTCATCTACAGACTCAAGCCTACACTGGTTCCACCAAACAAGATACACGTTGGATGGAGTATAACTATAGAAAAACAATTGCAGAAAACAAGATGTTAATTTGTTTAAAAAAAAAAAGAAGTTAATACTTGGCTGAAGTGTCTTGTATTTACAAGATGTTTACCGTCCCTTTAAAATAAATGTAATTGTTACAATTACTCTCCTCAGTGTACACTTCACTTCTTTATTGTGCAATTAATATTTGTTTGGTACTCAGATATAAACATACTCTTTTTACATTACTGAGGATAGAAAGCTCAGGGTATAGTGTGTATTTATTATTTGTTTTAACTGAAAACATAGTATTTCAATATATTTGTGTGTACATATGTATATATGTATATATACAAATAGAGGTACTAAACAGGCACTGGGCCTTCAGAACTTTCCTACTAAAAGCAGCCTCTGAAGAAGTAAACTTGTCAAAATGATAGAATTTGGTTAAGGTATGTAAAAAACGACCAAGTAGCTGCCTTGCAAATCTGTTCAATGAAATCTTCATTCCAAAAAGCCTATGAGGTGGCAACTGCTCTGGTAGAATGAGAAGTAATTTGTTCAGGGGGAGACTTTCCTGCCACTTGGTATTTTATGCAAATCAAAACTTTAAGCCAAGCTGCCAAGCTGATTGCAGTAGCTTTCTGTCCCATAGCACTGGACAGAGAGATGGGACTACAATTTCCTTAATTGATGTTTTCAGCAAAAACAACCTTAGGAAGGAAAGAGTCATTTTCTTTTAAAACTGCTTTATTCTGATGAAAAATCAGGTAAGGAAGGAGATTTACAAGATAACAAGACAACATTTGGATGTGCAGACCATGTTTAGGTTCAAACTGCTGAGCCTGAAGAACCTTCAAAACCAAATTAAAGTTCGCCTGAGAGGAAGCAAGCCTGATAACTGGTCTTATACTGACCAAAGCTTAAACAAAGCCTTGAATGTCAGGAAGTCCTGAAATCTTCTTGTGATACACGACTGAAAGGGCAGGAATTTGACATTAAAGGGATATGGCTGATAAACCTGTATCCAAACCATGCTGCAACAAATTTAAGAATTTGACTAAGGGCCTAATGATCAAACATTCTCCAGATCAGACATGTTTTTTTTTTGCCGAACCTCATAGGGGCTGCCCTGGTAGAATTATTCTTAAAAAAGGGGCAGTCCCTGCGAGTGGTGAGAAGTCTCCTATTAAAAGTAATGGATCTAATGGAGTATTAAATGTCTGTAGAGCAAAGTTAGCAGCCAATATATATCACATTACGCTGCTTTAAATATTTTGTATGCATGGGTTTTTCTATTAGGATTATATGTATTTTGAGTGTTTTGAGAAAAGCTTGCCACCTTTTAGTTTTTTGAGAAAAAACTGAGATCTATAGTGCGAAAATCTTTATAGAATTACGCTGGGATTAGAGAGACAATTTCATATACGCTCATGGAACACCCTTGTTCAGCCCATTTTACGAAAAAACAACAAGTATGCTTTGTACTTATAAGTATGAACTTCTGTGAGTATTTTGCGCACCCTATGCACTTAAATTACGATTTACACTGGGCAAATTTAATACGATTAATTCCTGGGTAATTTACATGCACATTTTATGTTTAGATCATTCTAACAGGGAAATAGAAGGGCTGGGGAGCATTCTTATAGAATCACACAGCCCACAGAACTTTATAGAATTGGGCCCTAAGTTATTATAACATAGCTCCTTGAATAGAAGGAGCAAAAAGTAACTTAATCTAGGCCATATAATAATAAATATTATGGGGCATATTTATCAAGCTCCTTGACGCCCAGAAGTTATGAAACAGCGGTCTAAAGACCGCTGCTCCATAAGTTGTCCGCCTGCTCTGAGGCCGCGGACAGAAATCAACCCGATCAAATATGATCGGGTTGATTGACACTCCCTGCTAGTGGTCGATTGGCCGCAAATCTGCAGGGGGCGGCATTGCACCAGCAGTTCACAAGAACTGCTGATGCAATGATAAATGCTGATAGCGTATGCTGTCGGCATTTATCGATGTGCGGCAGACATGATACGCTACTTCGTATCATGTCCGCTCGCACATTGATAAATATGCCCCTATAGCTGTAATATTGGGTACTTGTATTTTTTCACTTCTAGCTTATATGTTATATTACGAGGATATGTATCACTCGGTTAAGTGTTTTTAAAAAGTACATCATTGCAAGACCTAACAGAATTGATTCAATAAAAATTCTGTAAATGTTATGGTTGAACAATAAAATATATAAATTGATTATTGCTGCGATTAAAAAATTCTGATTAATTGAAATTAAGGAAAGGCAAACTTTTTTTGCAATTATTGCAACTTAGATAAACTAAGTTTCTTTTCTTTTTTTTCTTTTTTTTGCCTTCAATTCCCTACTAAGTTGCCTTCTTAATAATATAAGAATTGATTTATTAGAATCTTGGTAATTAATTATTGTACAGTCCATTTATATTGTATTTTTGTGAAAGGAGTAATCACTCCAATGGCTTCTAGGTCTGTTACAAATGCCAAGAAAGCTCTGGCCTTTAAAGAATCTTTGGAAAATGAGAGAGGAGGGCAACACCAAAAGCCTATGGAGTACCCCTGGGAAATTATGTTCAGTACCCAATGATCTTCAACAGATTTCTCCCAAGCCTCCTGAAAAAGGTTCAGACTGCCCCCCCATCAGAATTGAGTCTGGGTTGCGGGCCACACCTTCATGCTGTTTTGGAGGAAGGGACAATATTTTTTTGGCCTGCTTGAACTTAAACCAAGAGGAACCAGGCTTCCATGTGGGGTTGGAGGTGTCTGACTTCTGAGAAACTTAAGACGAGGATTTTTGCATCTTAGAATGATAAAAAGAGTGGCAGACATAACCGTGCATTTTTTGTCTTGCAGAAAAAGCTCCTTTAACCCCTTTAGTGCTAACGACGGCTCTGAGCCATTGCAAAGTTTCTCACTCAGGTGCTAATGATGGCTCAGAGCTCCAACCCACTCCCACCTCGGCGATCTGGCCTGTACAGTGACAGGCATCGCCATGACTTCACGTTTTGTGCGGTGACGTCATGCGCAATGACATGATGACATCACTGTGCAACTTTATTTAAAACTGACAATTGTCAGTTATAGGGGGATGGGGGCATGCTGCTTAGAAGCCTGTATCGCAGGCATCTAAACAGACCCCAAGACCCACCATTGGAAAGGTAATCATCTACCCTTTCCAATGGTATAAGTCTTTGGGGTGTATAACAAAAAATAAAAAAGTAAAAAATAAAATAAAAAATGTTTTTTAAAAAAAGGATTTGGGGGTCTCTAAAGGCACATAAATAAAGTTCAAAATTGCCTAGAGAACACCAAAATACATTTTATAAAAATAAACTTGTTGAAAAATAAATATTGGTTTATGTATTATAGCTAAATGATCACCGTGGTAACCAGCATTACCCCAGTGATCACCTAGCTGAGAAATGTTGCATTCCCTTTTACAATACGGACCGATATTATATTTGTAATCCCATGATCACCTAAATAATGTAGTTACAAATTAATAAATGGTAGAGGGATGCTATTTAAAAAACAAACAAAAAAACACCAAATAATATTTTATAATCAGTCTTTTAGCGTGCGTGAAAGATGAGTAAAACAGCATCTTTACGCAACTCTCTCCAGCTTTCAAAGCTTATTTTTTGCAATACAAATTACATATTTTCTAGCGACATAATTCCTTTAAAAATATCTATTTATTTTGTAAAGAGAATTATGGCTAAGCGTCTCAGTGCTGAGGAAGTAACTGAGTTCTCTATGAACTCAGACTCTGATTCCTTCACTGATGATGCATATGGTATATAAACTAAATATTTCTAGAAAGAACACACCAAGCCGCATCAAATGAGGGCCACATGTATTGCTAGCACAAAAATAAACAATGTAATAAGTGGAATATGGCTCTTTGCTAAAAAAAAAATAATATTTTTTATGCAAAGCACCATATTCCATTAATTGTTGCGCACCTCAATTATGTGCTAGAGATACATGTAGCCCCTCATTTGATGCGCCAAAGGATGTACTTAATACAAATGCATGCGTCGTGTACCATATTTTATTTTTCCAAGTGGCCAGGACTGTTTAATTGCAGACATGGCAATCTTTCAACTTTTATGGATTATGTCTGCAATCAGACAGCTAAAGAAACTTGGGAAACTAAGATAAATGAAATAAAGTACACCCCTTGGTGCATCAAATGAGGGGCTACGTGTATTGCTAGCACAACAATAGGCAAAGTAATAATAATAAGTGGGATATGGCTCTTTGCTTAGAATTATTTATTTGTTAAAGGGATAGGAAAGTCAAAATTAAACTTGCATGATTCAGATAGAACAGGTCATTTTAAGACACTTTTAAATTTACTTCTATTTTCAAATGTGCTTCGTTCTCTTAGTATCCCTTGTTAAAAAAATGAATACGCACATATCATACACTAGTGGGAGCTGCTGCTAATTGGTGCCTGCACACATTTGTCTCTTGTGATTGGCTAAATAGATATTTTCAGCTTCCTGTCAGTAGTGCAATGCTGTCCCTTCAGCAATGGAAAACAAGAGAATGAAAATTTGATAATATAATTAAATTGGAAAGTTGTTTAAAATTGTATGTTCTATCTAAATAATAAAAGAACATTTTGAGGTTTACTATCCCTTTAAGCAATGCAACTTATTCCATTAATTGCTGTGCACCCCAAGTTCATGCTAGAAATACTTGTAGCCCCTCATTTGATGCACTAAGGGGTGTACTTTCTTCAAATGTGTGCTTTGTGTACCCCATTTTAATTTCTCTGGTGGCTAGAACTATATAATTACTGAAAACAGTACAGTAAATTCTAAGATGCTGTTTTTGATCATTTATCAAATTGACATGCCTGCAATAAAACAGTGGGAAAAAACAGTGAAATGTTCTTAATTTCTGCTTATTTCAGACAGGTTACCTACTACAAATATTTATCCACACAGATTTTGATGATAGAGCTTAGAAAAATAAAATGACATACTATTATTTATTGAGTCGGGAGTAAAAAAATACACTTTTTCACATTTTATGCGCCATTTTTTAAACCTGATACATACACATATAATAATGGCATATTTTGAATCTGCTAAGCCTGCTGAAAAAAAACAATATATAGTTTGTATAGTTTATTCACACAAAGTTTACTTCTAAAAGTGTTTAAACGTGAACTGCAAGAAAAAGCTCAAAATCGGCATAGCACACAGGTGGGAAATCAGCCAAAGGATTAACTCTAGGGACTGTAGCAATGATAGCGTCCAGTCCACGTCCAAACAAGATCTTTCTCTAAAATGGGAAGGAAATATAGCAGCACAGAAATACAGTGTAATAGGCACAGAGAGGGCTAACTCCCTAAGAGGATCACATCATTGTTGACAGAATGTAATACTGAAGTGCCTAAAAGGGAATAAGAAACAAGTGCGTACTGTCTCTTTAAAAAGGAAAATATGTTTTTTTAAATGTAAAAGTGTAATGTTTATAATAATTATGCACCATCACTTTAAACACTACATTTTATTGAAATAGCTATTTTATGCTGAATTTAATTAAAGGGACACTGAACCCAAATTTTGTCTTTCATGATTCAGATAGAGCATGCAATTTTAAGCAACTTTCTAATTTACTCCTATTATGAAATTTTCTTCATTCTCTTGCAATCTTTACCAATAAAAATGTGCTGTCCGGAATTCTGAACCAAAAAAAAAAAAAAAAAAAAAAAAAAAAAAAAAAAGCTTAGATGTCTTCTTTTTCAAATAAAGATAGCAAGAGAACGAAGAAAAAATTGATAATAGGTGTAAATTAGAGAGTTGCTTGAAATTGCTTCTCTATCTGAATCACAAAAGAAAAAAAACAGAATTTATGTTTACCTGATAAATTACTTTCTCCAACGGTGTGTCCGGTCCACGGCGTCATCCTTACTTGTGGGGATATTCTCTTCCCCAACAGGAAATGGCAAAGAGCCCAGCAAAGCTGGTCACATGATCCCTCCTAGGCTCCGCCTACCCCAGTCATTCGACCGACGTTAAGGAGGAATATTTGCATAGGAGAAACCATATGGTACCGTGGTGACTGTAGTTAAAGAAAATAAATTATCAGACCTGATTAAAAAAACCAGGGCGGGCCGTGGACCGGACACACCGTTGGAGAAAGTAATTTATCAGGTAAACATAAATTCTGTTTTCTCCAACATAGGTGTGTCCGGTCCACGGCGTCATCCTTACTTGTGGGAACCAATACCAAAGCTTTAGGACACGGATGAAGGGAGGGAGCAAATAAGGTCACCTAAATGGAAGGCACCACGGCTTGCAAAACCTTTCTCCCAAAAATAGCCTCAGAAGAAGCAAAAGTATCAAACTTGTAAAATTTGGTAAAAGTGTGCAGTGAAGACCAAGTCGCTGCCCTACATATCTGATCAACAGAAGCCTCGTTCTTGAAGGCCCATGTGGAAGCCACAGCCCTAGTGGAATGAGCTGTGATTCTTTCGGGAGGCTGCCGTCCGGCAGTCTCATAAGCCAATCTGATGATGCTTTTAATCCAAAAAGAGAGAGAGGTAGAAGTTGCTTTTTGCCCTCTCCTTTTACCGGAATAAACAACAAACAAGGAAGATGTTTGTCTGAAATCCTTTGTAGCATCTAAATAGAATTTTAGAGCGCGAACAACATCCAAATTGTGCAACAAACGTTCCTTCTTTGAAACTGGTTTCGGACACAGAGAAGGTACGATAATCTCCTGGTTAATGTTTTTATTAGAAACAACTTTTGGAAGAAAACCAGGTTTAGTACGTAAAACCACCTTATCTGCATGGAACACCAGATAAGGAGGAGAACACTGCAGAGCAGATAATTCTGAAACTCTTCTAGCAGAAGAAATTGCAACTAAAAACAAAACTTTCCAAGATAATATCTTAATATCAACGGAATGCAAGGGTTCAAACGGAACCCCCTGAAGAACTGAAAGAACTAAATTGAGACTCCAAGGAGGAGTCAAAGGTTTGTAAACAGGCTTAATTCTAACCAGAGCCTGAACAAAGGCTTGAACATCTGGCACAGCGGCCAGCTTTTTGTGAAGTAACACAGACAAGGCAGAAATCTGTCCCTTCAGGGAACTTGCAGATAGTCCTTTGTCCAATCCTTCTTGAAGGAAGGATAGAATCCTAGGAATCTTAACCTTGTCCCAAGGGAATCCTTTAGATTCACACCAACAGATATATTTTTTCCAAATTTTGTGGTAAATCTTTCTAGTTACAGGCTTTCTGGCCTGAACAAGAGTATCGATAACAGAATCTGAGAACCCTCGCTTCGATAAGATCAAGCGTTCAATCTCCAAGCAGTCAGCTGGAGTGAAACCAGATTCGGATGTTCGAACGGACCCTGAACAAGAAGGTCTCGTCTCAAAGGTAGCTTCCAAGGTGGAGCCGATGACATATTCACCAGATCTGCATACCAAGTCCTGCGTGGCCACGCAGGAGCTATCAAGATCACCGACGCCCTCTCCTGATTGATCCTGGCTACCAGCCTGGGGATGAGAGGAAACGGCGGGAACACTTAAGCTAGTTTGAAGGTCCAAGGTGCTACTAGTGCATCCACTAGAGCCGCCTTGGGATCCCTGGATCTGGACCCGTAGCAAGGAACTTTGAAGTTCTGACGAGAGGCCATCAGATCCATGTCTGGAATGCCCCACAGCTGAGTGACTTGGGCAAAGATTTCCGGATGGAGTTCCCACTCCCCCGGATGCAATGTCTGACGACTCAGAAAATCCGCTTCCCAATTTTCCACTCCTGGGATGTGGATAGCAGACAGGTGGCAGGAGTGAGACTCCGCCCATAGAATGATTTTGGTCACTTCTTCCATCGCCAGGGAACTCCTTGTTCCCCCCTGATGGTTGATGTACGCAACAGTTGTCATGTTGTCTGATTGAAACCGTATGAACTTGGCCCTCGCTAGCTGAGGCCAAGCCTTGAGAGCATTGAATATCGCTCTCAGTTCCAGAATATTTATCGGTAACAGAGATTCTTCCCGAGACCAAAGACCCTGAGCTTTCAGGGATCCCCAGACCGCGCCCCAGCCCATCAGACTGGCGTCGGTCGTGACAATGACCCACTCTGGTCTGCGGAATGTCATCCCTCGTGACAGGTTGTCCAGGGACAGCCACCAACGGAGTGAGTCTCTGGTCCTCTGATTTACTTGTATCTTCGGAGACAAGTCTGTATAGTCCCCATTCCACTGACTGAGCATGCACAGTTGTAATGGTCTTAGATGAATGCGCGCAAAAGGAACTATGTCCATTGCCGCTACCATCAACCCGATCACTTCCATGCACTGAGCTATGGAAGGAAGAGGAACGGAATGAAGTATCCGACAAGAGTCTAGAAGCTTTGTTTTTCTGGCCTCTGTCAGAAAAATCCTCATTTCTAAGGAGTCTATTATTGTTCCCAAGAAGGGAACCCTTGTTGACGGAGATAGAGAACTCTTTTCCACGTTCACTTTCCATCCGTGAGATCTGAGAAAGGCCAGGACAATGTCCGTGTGAGCCTTTGCTTGAGGAAGGGACGACGCTTGAATTAGAATGTCGTCCAAGTAAGGTACTACAGCAATGCCCCTTGGTCTTAGCACAGCTAGAAGGGACCCTAGTACCTTTGTGAAAATCCTTGGAGCAGTGGCTAATCCGAAAGGAAGCGCCACGAACTGGTAATGTTTGTCCAGGAATGCGAACCTCAGGAACCGATGATGTTCCTTGTGGATAGGAATATGTAGATACGCATCCTTTAAATCCACCGTGGTCATGAATTGACCTTCCTGGATGGAAGGAAGAATAGTTCGAATGGTTTCCATCTTGAACGATGGAACCTTGAGAAACTTGTTTAAGATCTTGAGATCTAAGATTGGTCTGAACGTTCCCTCTTTTTTGGGAACTATGAACAGATTGGAGTAGAACCCTATCCCTTGTTCTCTTAATGGAACAGGATGAATCACTCCCATTTTTAACAGGTCTTCTACACAATGTAAGAATGCCTGTCTTTTTATATGGTCTGAAGACAACTGAGACCTGTGGAACCTCCCCCTTGGGGGAAGTCCCTTGAATTCCAGAAGATAACCTTGGGAGACTATTTCTAGCGCCCAAGGATCCAGAACATCTCTTGCCCAAGCCTGAGCGAAGAGAGAGAGTCTGCCCCCCACCAGATCCGGTCCCGGATCGGGGGCCAACATTTCATGCTGTCTTGGTAGCAGTGGCAGGTTTCTTGGCCTGCTTACCCTTGTTCCAGCCTTGCATTGGTCTCCAAGCTGGCTTGGCTTGAGAAGTATTAACAATGTCCGCCACCCGCTTGGGTATAGGAAAAGCTTCTGGGAGCCCCGGCACCTCTAGGAACTTGTCCATTTTACATAGTTTCTCTGGGATGACCAACTTGTCACAATCATCCAGAGTGGATAATACCTCCTTAAGCAGAATGCGGAGATGTTCCAACTTAAATTTAAATGCAATCACATCAGGTTCAGCTTGTTGAGAAATGTTCCCTGAATCAGTAATTTCTCCCTCAGACAAAACCTCCCTGGCCCCATCAGACTGGGTTGGGGGCCCTTCAGAAATATTGTTATCAGCGTCGTCATGCTCTTCAGTATCTAAAACAGAGCAGTCGCGCTTACGCTGATAAGGGTTCATTTTGGCTAAAATGTTTTTGACAGAATTATCCATTACAGCCGTTAATTGTTGCATAGTAAGGAGTATTGGCGCGCTAGATGTACTAGGGGCCTCCTGAGTGGGCAAGACTCGTGTAGACGAAGGAGGGAATGATGCAGTACCATGCTTACTCCCCTCACTTGAGGAATCATCTTGGGCATCATTGTCATTATCACATAAATCACATTTATTTAAATGAATAGGAATTCTGGCTTCCCCACATTCAGAACACAGTCTATCTGGTAGTTCAGACATGTTAAACAGGCATAAACTTGATAACAAAGTACAAAAAACGTTTTAAAATAAAACCGTTACTGTCACTTTAAATTTTAAACTGAACACACTTTATTACTGCAATTGCGAAAAAACATGAAGGAATTGTTCAAAATTCACCAAATTTTCACCACAGTGTCTTAAAGCCTTAAAAGTATTGCACACCAAATTTGGAAGCTTTAACCCTTAAAATAACGGAACCGGAGCCGTTTTGAACTTTAACCCCTTTACAGTCCCTGGTATCTGCTTTGCTGAGACCCAACCAAGCCCCAAGGGGAATACGATACCAAATGACGCCTTCAGAAAGTCTTTTCTAAGTATCAGAGCTCCTCTCACATGCGACTGCATGCCATGCCTCTCAAAAACAAGTGCGCAACACCGGCGCGAAAATGAGGCTCTGCCTATGCTTTGGGAAAGCCCCTAAAGAATAAGGTGTCTAAAACAGTGCCTGCCGATATTATTATATCAAAATACCCAGATAAAATGATTCCTCAAGGCTAAATATGTGTTAATAATGAATCGATTTAGCCCAGAAAAAGTCCACAGTCTTAATAAGCCCTTTTTGAAGCCCTTATTTACGATCGTAATAAACATGGCTTACCGGATCCCATAGGGAAAATGACAGCTTCCAGCATTACATCGTCTTGTTAGAATGTGTCATACCTCAAGCAGCAAAAGTCTGCACACTGTTCCCCCAACTGAAGTTAATTGCTCTCAACAGTCCTGTGTGGAACAGCCATGGATTTTAGTGACGGTTGCTAAAATCATTTTCCTCATACAAACAGAAATCTTCATCTCTTTTCTGTTTCTGAGTAAATAGTACATACCAGCACTATTTTAAAATAACAAACTCTTGATTGAATAATAAAAACTACAGTTAAACACTAAAAAACTCTAAGCCATCTCCGTGGAGATGTTGCCTGTACAACGGCAAAGAGAATGACTGGGGTAGGCGGAGCCTAGGAGGGATCATGTGACCAGCTTTGCTGGGCTCTTTGCCATTTCCTGTTGGGGAAGAGAATATCCCCACAAGTAAGGATGACGCCGTGGACCGGACACACCTATGTTGGAGAAATTGGTTTCAGTGTCCCTTTAAGCTCAGCAAAAAAAGGGGTTAAATGAATGCAATTTGCACCCGCTCTGTTAAGTGACTCACTGACCTTTCACCCTGAAAGGTCCTTCCCTGCTTGAGAAGATGGTACCACACTGCAATGCACTTCATTTTAAATTGGTAAACATAAAATGACAGCAACCCATTCTTTTTTTGTTAGATATTTTCCATTTAAAAAGTGCCAAAATTGCCTAAAACTATATGTAATGTTATCTGGTGTATGTAACTATGTCCCCAGGCTATATAAATCATACTAATAGCCTGCGGGGCTGAAAATACCTACTTACCTGTGAGCACTCACTCTACAGTGCTTAAAAAGCTGCAGAACTGAAATAAGGTGGCAGCCTGCAGAGGCTTAGATTCAAGGTAATTACAGAGGTAAAAAGTATATTAAAATATCAGTCTGCTATATTACGAGTATTGCGGTACACTAACACCCATAAACAATATATTAACCCCTAAACCGCCACCCTCCTGCATCGCAAACACTATATTAAACCTATTAACCCCGAACCTGCCGCCCACCCACATTGCGACTATTAAATAAAGTTATTAACCCATAATCTACCGCCCATCCACATCACCAACACTATTTAAATATGTTAACCCCTAAACCGCCACTCCCCGACATCGCCAACACTAAATAAACCTATTAACCCCTAAACCTCCGGCCCTCCACATCGGGGGCATACAGCTCTTTTACACTTTGCCCAAAGCCCTAATCTGAAGAAAAAAAACACCCCAAGAAATAAAAAAAAATCCCTATCACTAACCCCAGAATATCTACTCACTGTTCCTGAAGTCGAACATCCATCTCCATTCAGGCGGTGAGAAGTTTTCATCCAGGCAGTGAGAAGTCTTCATCCAGGCAGCGACATCTTCATCCATCGCGGGGGCATCTTATATTTCCATCCCAGCAGCGCAGAGCTATACTGTACCGGTGATGACATCCTGCACGGACATCCTGCGTCCTCTTCATACATTCACCGATGTACACTGAAGTTGAATGCAAGGTAGCCATTTCAAAATGGTGCACCTTGTATTCCTATTGGCTGATTTGATTCTTCAAATTCAAATCAGCCAATAGAATGAGAGATTCTGAAATCCTATAAGCTGTTCAAAACAGCCAATAGGATGCGAGCTACTGAGATCCTATTGGCTGATTTTTTCTCAGATTAGGGCTTTAGACAAAGTGTAAAAGAGCTGAATGCCCTTTTAAGGGCAGTGAAAAATAGCTGAATGCCCTTTTAAGGGCAATGCCCATACAAATGCCCCTTTAGGGGCAATGGGTAGCTTAGGTTTTTTTTAGAGTTAGGTTTTTTATTTTGGGGGGTTGGTTGGGTGGTGGGTTTTACTGTTGGGGGGACTTTTTTGCCAGGTAAAAGAGCTGTTTAACTCTACAAAAGGCCCTTTTAAGGGCTATTGGTAGTTTATTGTAGGTAAGGGGGTGTTTTTATTTTGGGGGGCTTTTTATTTTTATAGGGATATTAGATTAGGTGTAATTGTTTTTATTTTTGATAATTTCGTTTATTATTTTTTGTAATCTTAAGAGTTTATTATTAAACTTTAGATTTTTAATTTTTTTTCGTAGTTGTAGGATTTTTAAATTTGTCATTTAGATTTTAAATTGGTAGTTTTTCTAATTTTATTAGATTAGTTATGTTAGGTTAATTTATAGTTTAAACCTATATTTTTTTATTTCACATGTAAGTTTTTATTTATTTTAAGACAGTTATATTGTAATTTTAATTTAAAGTTAGAGGGTGTTAGGTTTAGGGGTTAATAGTTTAATTAAGTGTTTTGCAACGTGGGGGAGGCAGTTTAGGGGTTAATAGGTTTATTTAGGTGTCAGCAAAGTCGGGGAGTGGTGGAATGGGGTTAATAATTATATATAGTCTCAGTGATGTTGGGGAGCAGCAGATTAGAGGTTAACAACTTTTATTAGTGTTGCCGATGTTGGAGAGCGGTGGAATATGGGTTAATAACTTTTATTTACTGTCAGCGATGTCAGGGGCGGCGGATTAGGGGTGTTTAGACTTGGGGTTTATGCTAGGGTGTTAGGTTTAAATGTAACTTTCTTTTCCCCATAGACATCAATGGGGTTGCATTACTGTGATTTGCCATTCCGCACTTCAGGTGTTAGTTTTTTTTCTAAAACTTTCTCCCCATTGATGTCTATGGGGGAAAGCGTGCACAAACACATAAACTCAGCCATTGGCTTTTGTGCTGTATGGAGTTTAACGCACCATAACGCACAGCACAAGGAGGCTTTTCAGTAAATCGTAATGGCAGCGCTATTGAGGGTGCAATAACGCAACATTGGTATTTAATGCCTAAGCACAACTACTTGTTATGACCTATTAAATAATTTTTTCTCAAAGTACAAGGTCTGCAGTTAGCAAATACAAACCGTATATTTCACATATTTCAATATCTACTCCTTCAACATTAAAAACTACTGGGAGCTAGCTGGTTATTGATGAGTACACACATATTGGTTTACCAGCTTTGTTCAGCTAGGTCTTAGTAGCTCTAGTACTGATATTAACTTTATGTTAAACTCCTTTTCTGGGAATTAAACACTTACGGCTAGATTACAAGTTTTTGTCGGTAAGGCTGTGCGGTGCTAACGAGCCTTTTTTCTTACCGCTCCTTTAAGCCAACGCTGGTATTACGAGTTTTCTTCAAGCCGGCGTTAGCCTCAGAAAAGTGAGCGTTGAGTTAGCTCCACATCTCACCTTGATACCAGCGTTGCTTAAGTCAGCGGTAAGATGGCAAAATTTGCTCGTGCACGATTTCCCCATAGAAAACAATGGGGCTGAGCTGGGTGAAAAAAAAACTAACACCTGCAAAAAAAGCAGCGTTCAGCTCCTAACGCAGCCCCATTGTTTCCTATGGGAAAATAAAATTTATGTCTGCACCTAACACCCTAACATGAACCCCGAGTCTAAACACCCCTAATCTTACACTTATTAACCCTTAATCTGCCGCCCCCGACATCGCCAACACCTGCATTATAATTATTAACCCCTAATCTGCCACTCAGGACTCTGCCGCCACTTACATTATACTAATGAACCCCTAATCTGCTGCCCCTAACATCGCTGAACCCTACATTATATTTATTAACCCCTAATCTGCCCCCCAACGTTGCCGCAACTATATTAAATTAATTAACCCCTAATCTACTGCCGCCAACTTCGCCGCAACTATAATAAAGTTATTAACCCCTAAACCTAAGTCTAACCCTAACCCTAACACCCCCCTAATTTAAATATAATTACAATAAATCTAAATAAAATAACTACAATTAAATAATTTATTCCTATTTAAAACTAAATACTTACCTATAAAATAAACCATAAGATAGCTACAATATAACTAATAGTAACATTGTAGCTAGCTTATGATTTAGTTTTATTTTACAGGCAACTTTGTATTTATTTTAACTAGGTACAATAGTTATTAAATAGTTATTAACTATTTAATAACTACCTAGCTAAAATAAGTACAAAATTACCTGTAAAATAAATCCTAACCTAAGTTACAATTACACCTAACACTACTCTATAAATAAATAAACTAAATTAAATTAAACTAATTACAATTAAATGAAATAAACTAAATTACGAAAAAAACACTAAATTACAGTAAATAAAAAAGAATTACAAGAAATTTAAACTAATTACACCTAATCTAATCCCCCTAATAAAATAAAAAAGCACCCCCAAAATAATAAAATTCCCTACCCTATACTAAATTACAAATAGCCCTAAAAAGGGCCTTTTGCAGGGCATTGCCCCAAAGTAATCATACTCTAAAACCCACCCAATCCCCCCTTAAAAAAACCTAACACTAACCCCCTGAAGATCACCCTACCTTGAGCCGTCTTCACCCAGCCGGGCACAAGTGGACCTCCAGACTGGCAGAAGTCTTCATCCGATCGGGGCAGAAGAGGACATCCAGACCGGCAGAAGGCTTCATCCAGGCGGCATCTTCTATCTTCATCCTTCCGGAGCGGAGTGGAACCATCTTCTATCCAGCCAACGCAGAGCCATCCTCTTCAATTGAAGTCCTAACGAAGAATGAAGGTTCCTTTAAATGACGTCATCCAAGATGGCATCCCTTGAATTCTGATTGGCTGATAGGATTCTATCAGCCAATCGGAATTAAGGTAGGAAAAATTTGATTGGTTGATTTAATTAGCCAATCGGATTGAAGTTCAATCCGATTGGCTGATTGGATCAGCCAATAGAATTGACCTCGCAATCTATTGGCTGATCCAATCTTCAATCCGATTGGCTGATAGCATCAGCCAATCAGATTTTTCCTACCTTAATTCTGATTGGCTGATAGAATCCTATCAGCCAATCGGAATTCGAGGGACTCCATCTTGGATGACGTAATTTAAAGGAACCTTCATTCTTCGTTAGGACTTCGATTGAAGAGGATGGCTCCACGTCGGCTGGATAGAAGATGGCTCCGCTCCGGAAGGATGAAGATAGAAGATGCCGCCTGGATGAAGCCTTCTGCCGGTCTGGATGTCCTCTTCTGCCCCGAGGGCTATTTGTAATTTAGTATATGGTAGGGAATTTTATTATTTTGGGGGTGCTTTTTTATTTTATTAGGGGATTAGATTAGGTGTAATTAGTTTAAAATTCTTGTAATTCTTTTTTATTTTCTGTAATTTAGTGTTTTTTTCCGTAATTTAGTTTATTTAATTTAATTATAATTAGTTTAATTTAATTTAGTTAATTTAATTATTTATAGAGTAGTGTTCGGTGTAATTGTAACTTAGGTTAGGATTTATTTTACAGGTAATTTTGTATTTATTGTAGCTAGGTAGTTATTAAATAGTTAATAACTATTTAATAACTATTGTACTTAGTTAAAAACATAATTTATGCTTACCTGATAAATTTATTTCTCTTGTGATGTATCGAGTCCACGGATTCATCCATACTTGTGGGATATTCTCCTTCCCTACAGGAAGTGGCAAAGAGAGCACCTACAGCAGAGCTGTCTATATAGCAGCTCCCTTAGCTCCACCCCCCAGTCATTCGACCGAAGGCTAGGAAGAAAAAGGAAAAACTATAGGGTGCAGTGGTGACTGAATTTTTTTAAATAATAATATACTGCCTGTCTTAAATAAACAGGGCGGGCCGTGGACTCGATACATCACAAGAGAAATAAATTTATCAAGCAAGCATAAATTATGTTTTCTCTTGTAAGATGTATCGAGTCCACGGATTCATCCATACTTGTGGGATACCAATACCAAAGCTTTAGGACACGGATGAAGGGAGGGACAGGACAGGTACCTTAAACGGAAGGCACCACTGCTTGTAGAACCTTTCTCCCAAAAATAGCCTCTGAAGAAGCAAAAGTATCGAATTTGTAAAATTTGGAAAAAGTATGAAGCGAAGACCAAGTCGCCGCCTTACAAATCTGTTCAACAGAAGCCTCATTTTTAAAAGCCCATGTGGAAGCCACTGCTCTAGTAGAATGAGCAGTAATTCTTTCAGGAGGCTGCTGGCCAGCAGTCTCATAAGCCAAACGGATGATGCTTTTCAGCCAAAAGGAAAGAGAGGTAGCCGTAGCCTTTTGACCTCTCCGTTTACCAGAATAAACAACAAACAATGAAGATGTTTGACAGAAATCTTTAGTTGCTTGTAAGTAGAACTTTAAAGCACGAACCACATCAAGATTGTGCAACAGACGTTCCTTCTTTGAAGAAGGATTAGGACACAGTGAAGGAACAACAATCTCCTGATTGACATTCCTATTAGAAACAACCTTAGGAAGAAACCCAGATTTGGTATGCAAAACCACCTTATCTGCATGGAAAACAAGGTAAAGTGAGTCACACTGTAAAGCAGATAGCTCAGAAACTCTTCGAGCCGAAGAGATAGCTACTAAAAACAAAACTTTCCAAGATAGCAGCTTAATATCTATGGAATGCCTAGGTTCAAATGGAACCCCTTGAAGAACTTTAAGAACTAAGTTTAGGCTCCATGGTGGAGCAACAGGTTTAAATACAGGCTTGATCCTGACCAAGGCCTGACTAAATGCTTGAACGTCTGGGACATCTGCCAGACATTTGTGTAAAAGAATAGACAAAGCAGATATTTGTCCCTTTATGGAACTAGCTGATAATCCCTTCTCCAATCCTTCTTTGAGAAAGGACAATATTCTAGGAATCCTAATCTTACTCCATGAGTAACCCTTGGATTCACACCAATAAAAATATTTGTGCCAAATCTTATGATAAATCTTCCTGGTGACAGGCTTTCTAGCTTGAATCAGGGTATCAATGACCCTTCCTAGTACTTAGAGTAGGCAAAGAGAATGACTGGGGGGTGGAGCTAAGGGAGGAGCTATATAGACAGCTCTGCTGTGGGTGCTCTCTTTGCCACTTCCTGTAGGGAAGGAGAATATCCCACAAGTATGGATGAATCCGTGGACTCGATACATCTTACAAGAGAAATAAATACAAAGTTGACTGTAAAATAAATATAAATCCTAAAATAGCTATAATGTAACTATTAGTTATATTGTAGCTATATTAGGGTTTATTTTATCGGTAAGTATTTAGTTTTAAATAGGAATAATTTATTTAATTGTAGTAATTTTATTTCGTTTAATTTAAATTATATTTAAGTTGGGGGGGTTAGACTTAGGTTTAGGGGTTAATACATTTATTAAAGTATCAGCGACGTTGGGGTCGGCAGATTAGGGGTTAATAAAATTGAACTAGTGTTTGTGAGGCGGGAGTGCGGCGGTTTAGGGGTTAATACATTTATTAAAGTGGCAGCGATGTCCGGTCGGCAGATTAGGGGTTAATAAGTGTAGTTAGGTTGCGGCGACGTTGGGGGCGGCAGATTAGGGGTTAATAAATATAATGTAGGTGGCAGCAGATTAGGGGTTCATAAGTATAATGTAGGTGTCGGCGATGTTAGGGGCAGCAGATTAGGGGTTCATAAGTATAATGTAGGTGTCGGCGATGTTAGGGGCAGCAGATTAGGGGTTCATAAGTATAATGTAGGTGGCAGCGATGTCCGGTCAGCAGATTAGGATTTAAAAAAAATTATTATAGTGTTTGCAATTTGGGGGGGTCTCGGTTTAGGGGTTAATAGGTAGTTTATGGATGTTAGTGTACTTTTTAGCACTTTAGTTAAGAGCTTTATGTTCCGGCGTTAGCCCATAATACTCTTAACTACTGACTTTAAAATGCTGTAGGAGTCTTGACAGGAGAGGGTCTACCGCTCACTTCTTCCAAGACTCGTAATACCGGCGTTAGGCAAGTCCCATTAAAAAGATAGGATACACAATTGACGTAAGGGGATTTGTGGTAGCCTCGAGTCGCGGAAGAAAAGTGAGCGGTACACATGTACCTGTCAGACTCGTAATACCAGCGGGCGTTAAAAAGCAGCGTTGGGACCTCTCAACGCTGCTTTTTAAGGCTAACGCCAAACTCATAATCTAGGCGATAGTTACTGTAAATACAAGCAGCAGTGCAATAGTAAAATGCTCTAGCACATTCAAGAGGCTGTATAAAAATAATTAAAGGGATCTAGAAGTAATGCATTAAAAGTTTAGTGTGATGCAAAATGGAATGCTTTGATGCCAATCTTGTGGAGGTTAAAAACAAAGGGTGTTTGATGGACATGTCCTAAGCAATTATACTATGTACTTCTGCATTAGAATGTCCCTTTAAAGTAATGCACCCTTCTCATTGCCTTTATAGGCTTCAGATTCTGTGAACACTAACTGGATTGGGCACAAAAGCTTAGTGATGATGTCATTAACAGTTCAGAACATTAGCATTTGCTGTTCACTACCCCTTTAGGCAATAAATTTCCATGTGAAATCCAGGCTAGGATAACATGACAGGACTAAAATCACAATTTTAGTCTGCAAAACAAACATTTTTTTTATAACACTTTAATTGATGCATTGGATTATTTTTACTATAATATTGTAAGCTCCATTCAGTGGCATCCTAATGGCGAGCAGTGCAAGCAGTCCACCCTAGATGCTGGCAACAAGAAGGTGCATCAGAGCAGACTACAACCCTGTGGTCTGGGTCACGGTGTGGGTCCATTATTATCTGACCCAGTATAGGAGCTACTGCCCACAATCAAAACACAGGTTTCTATATCAAATCTGATGCCAACTATTCATTCATGGTCACCGTCAGAAGGTTGTACTGCAATTAGGTGCATGTGTATTGGTTCGGATTACTGCCGCCAGCTATCTTCCAATGGTTACTGCCAGCACATCCGGTCCAGGTATCAAATACCATAAGTACATTTGCCCCTTATTTTTATCACTTATTTACTGAAATATACCACTTTGATGTTTTCACCAACCACATTCTATTTCTGTTTAAATACATGCGCGAAAGAGCAAATTGTTTCTTAGCAAAGACAATTCAAGGGCTGTATTATCACAAATAAGAATTAACATTTTCAAGTTTTCAATTAACCAACCATGGGCGAGAATACATACACGGCGCAGGCTTCAGCGCAATCACTGAAACCCGTGCCACCCATAATTTCACCTCGCACATCGGGGTATCCAATAAACCCCGCCAGCAGTTTATAAAGTGCCGTAGGTTGGGTAAACTAGCGATGTCCAGAAATTAGCTTAAATACAAATTTCTGGAGTCACCAGTGACTTACGGCACTTTAGAAACTGCCGGCGCCTAAGAAAAAAAAAAAATCTCCCGTAAAAATCTAACCCGCCTCCCAAAACTAAACCTGACACGTAAAACCACTATATCCGCCATCAAACCCACATAGGAACTAATAAAAAAAGTATTAACCCCGAAACTGACAACCCCACACAACACAAAACGCCTAATTAAACTATTATCCCCAAATCCGCCATTCACACACATCGCAAACTACCTAATAAATGTTTTAACCCCTAAATCGGCCAACTCCAGCATCGCAAACCCCTACAACTGTTAACCCCTAATCCGCCATTAGCCCACAACGTAATAAACCTATTAAACTATTAACACCTAATCCACCAAACCCACACAACACAATAATGCTAATAAAGCTATTAACCCCTAAACCACTAAACCCCACAACGCAAATAATTAATAACCTAACAACCCCTAAATTAACCCCATTACATAAATTAAAATAAAACTAAATTACAATTAAAATAAAAAACTAACATTATTGTAAAAATAAAAAAATAAGTTTAAATTAAGCTAAAATTACAGAAAATAAAAAAGTCTAACATTACAGAAAATAAATAACAAAATTATCGAAAATAAAAAATTATACCTAATCCCTTTGAAAATAAAAGCCCCACCCAATAAAAACACCCCCTAATCTAATATTAAACTACCAATAGCCCTTAAAACTGCCTTTTGTAGGGCAGTGCCCTAAGTTAAACAGCTCTTTCCTTCAAAAAAATACTAAGTCCCCCCTCTAACAGTAAAAACCCCACCCACCAAACCCCCTAAATAAAAAAACTAACACTAAAAATACCTAAACTACCCATTGCCCCTAAAGGGGCATTTGTATGGGCATTGCCCTTAAAAGGACATTCAGCTCTTTTACTGCCCTTAAAGGGACAGTCAACATTTGCAATAACATTATCCGATATTTAAAAATAAAAAACGAAGATCCGCCTGCACCATACCCCTTTTGTAATGCCTACTTGCTTCTCCTAGTAATCATCGTTGATAACTTCTATAATATGATGTAAATATGGCAGCCTAACTCCCCCCCCCCCCCACCGTTAAGTAGCTACTTTCTTCTTCAAATTAGCCAATCAGAATCCAAACCTCGGTCAGAAATTGCACGTGCTTGCAATTTCTGACCAAGGATTGGATTCTGATTGGCTGATCATTTGAAGAAGAAAGTAGCTACGCAATGGTGAGGGGAGTTAGGCTGCCATATTTACATCATATTATAAACGTTATCGATGATGATTACTAGGAGAAGCAAGTAGGCAAGACAAAAGGGGTATGGTGCAGGCGGATCTTCGTTTTTTATTTTTAAATATTTGATAATGTTATCTCTAGTGTTGACTGTCCCTTTAAAAGGGCATTCAGCTCTTTTAAGAGTGCCCAAAACCCTAATCTAAAAAAATAAATTAAAAAAAAGCCTAACTCTAACCCCCAGATAGGTACTCGTGGTTCCTGAAGTCCGGTGGTGAAGTCTTCTTCGAAGCGGCGACCGGTTCCTAAAGTCCAGTGGTGAAATCTTCATCCAGGACCGCGTAACTGAAGACCAGCGACTGCGGAACTGAAGACCGGCGACCACGGAGCCATGGATCCTCTTTGTACGATCGCCACCGTACACTGAATAGTAAATTCAAGGTACACAATTAAAAATGTCGTCCCTTGAATTCCTATTGGCTGATTTGATTCTTCAAATTCAAATCAGCCAATAAGATGAGAGCTACTGAAATCCTATTGGCTGATTTGAACAGCCAATAGGATTTCAGTAGCTCTCATCCTATTGGCTGATTTGAATTGGAAGAATCAAATCAGCCAATAGGAATTCAAGGGACGCCAGTTTTAAGCAACGGGTCGCCGCATGGAAGAAGACTTCACAGCCGGACTTCAGGAACTGTGAGTACCTATCTGGGGGTTAGAGTTAGGCTCGTTTTTTAATTTTTTTTTTTTAGATTAGGGTTATGGGCACTCTTGAAGGAGCTGAATGCCCTTTTAAGGGCACTAAAAAGAGCTGAATGTCCTTTTAAGTGCCCATACAAATGCCCCTTTAGGGGCAATGGGTAGTTTAGGTATTTTTAGTGTCAGGTTTTTTTAATTTGGGGGGTTTGGTGGGTGGGGGGTTTTACTTATAGAGGGGGGACTTAGTATTTGTTTAAGGAAAAAAGCAGTTTAATTTAGGGCACTTCCCTACAAAAGGCAATTTTAAGGGCTATTGGTAGTTTAATATTAGATTAGGGGGTGTTTTTATTTGGGGGGGGGCTTTTTTATTTTCATAGGGATTAGGTATAATTTTTTTTATTTTGGATCATTTTGTTTTTTATTTTCTGTAATGTTAGACTTTTTTATTTTCTGTAATCTTAGCTTAATATATGTATTACATAAATTACGTATTACATAAATTGCATATTAATATATGTAATTTATATGCGGCGCCGTATATGTAATACCAAAATCGCGTAAAAACCGGCAGCACCGACTTTTGCGGGCGACGCTGCATATGTAATGGAGCCCCATCTTTGTAGTCAATAAAATAACAGACTTCTACTAAGAAAACTGAATGGACATATTTATGGAAATGCGAATTGGAACAGAACAAAAAAATGTTGTGACTCTCTGTCTGTGTTATGAGTATTTTCTTACTTAGAAACCCAAGTACAATTTTTTTTGCAGCTTTCATGTCTTAACTGAGATTTACTGTTTCTAATTCAGTGCTCAATATATGTGACAATTTACAACAGACTTGCACTCAGTCCAATTACTTGCTGTGCAAATGTATTTATATATTTTACAAAATGCAACAAATGTTTCAAATTTAACAGCAGAAGGCTCACTAACAGATATTATTTGGCTGCTTCTTTGGTTACATTCCCAATAACTAAGCTGCAAGTATAACAGATGTAAAGCTTTTAGCAAATTTGTTTTGACGTTGGGTACATTTGACATAAGATTTTTAAGCAGACTCTGTCTGTGCCAGTTTAGACTTTAATTGGGAGCTTACTTTATGTATGAAATGAAAACAAAGAAAAATGATGACGAGAACATGAAATTAACTATTTTATGAGAAAAGAAAAATCTGCTTAAATGCAAGGGAAGAAAATCAAAATTTATGCTTACCAGATAAATTCCTCTCTTACTGTTGGGAAATACAAAATCTGGCCACCAGGAGGAGGCAAAAACACCCCAGCCAAAGGCTCAAATATCCCTCCCGCTTGCCCCATCCCCCCAGTCATTTGGCCCAGGGAACGAGCAAAAGTAGGAGAAACATCAGGGTATAAAGGTACCAAAAGAAGAACAAAAAGGGAGCCACCCAAAAAAATCTTACGGACAGGTTCATGGACTCTCCCTGCTTGGAAAGGAAGGAATTTATCTGGTAAGCATAAATTTTGTTTTCTTTCCATAAGGCAGGAAGAGTCCACGACTTCATTCCTTACTGTTGGGAAAAAAATACCCAAGCTCCAGAGGACATAGAAGGAATAACGAGAGGGAACAAGAAAAATGTAGACCCTAATCTGAGGTCACCACAGCCTGTAAAAACTTTCTCCCAAAAGCTGCTTCAGCCAAAGCAAACACATCAAACTTGTAAAATTTAGAAAAGTATGTAAGAAGGACTATGTAGTCGCCATACAAATCTGATCCATAGAGACTTTGTTCTTAAAAGCCCAGGAAGAAGCAACTGCTCTAGTGGAATGAGCCGTAATCCACTCAGGAGGCTGCTGTCCCACTTTCTCATAAGCCAAGCGGATGACACTCCTCAACCAGAAAGACAGGGAAGATCGTAGTGGCCTTCTGCCCCCTATGTGTACCCGCATAAACGACAAGCAAAGATGAAGATTGTCTGAACTCCCTAGTAGCCTGAAGGTAAAACTTTAAAGCACGAACCATATCAAGATTGTGAAGCAAACGTGCCTTTGCTGAAGAAGTATTGGGACACAAGGAAGGAACAACGATCTCTTGATTAATGTTACGATCTGACACCACCTTAGGAAGAAAACCCAAACTAGTATGTAAAACCGCCTTATCGGCATGAAAAACAAGGTAAGGTGGGTCACATTGTAAAGCCGAAATCTCAGAGACTCTGCGAACAGAGGCAATGGCTAATAGAAACAAAACTTTCCAAGATAGTTTAATGTCAACAGTATGCATGGGCTCAAACGGAGCCTGCTGCAAAACACGGAGAACAAGACTGAGGCTCCAAGGCGGAGCCACAGGTTGTTAAAAACAGGTCTGATCCTAGTCAGAGCCTTAAGAAAGGATTGCACATCTGCAAGCTCAGCTAATCTCTTGTGCAGCAACACCGACAGGGCAGATATCTGTCCCTTCAGAGAGCTGTCAGATAGGCCCTTCTCCAATCCATCTTGTAAAAAATATAAAATTCTGGTAACCTTAACCTTATGCCGAGAAAAAACAAGTTCCTCACACCAGTGCAGGTAAGTCTGCCACACCTTATGGTAGATGCGCCGGGTAACCGGCTTACAAGCTTGAATCAAAGCTCCTCTCTTGGCTAAGACTAAGGGGCAAATTTATTAAGAGTCGGACAGACATGATCTGCTGTAGCGATCATGTCTGCCCAACATCGCTGAATGCCGACAGCATACGCTGTTGGCATTTAACATTGCACAAGCAGTTCTGGTGAACTGCTTGCTCAATGCCGCCCCCTGCAGATTCATAGCCAATCAGCTGCTAGCAGGGGGTGTCAATCAAACCGATCGTATGTGATCGGGGCGGGCTGATTGCTGTAAGCCACCTCAGAGGTGGCGTACGAGTTAAGGAGCAGCGGTCTTAAGACCGCTGCTTCTTAACTCCTGAAGGCTCAAGCGGAAAAAGATGTATCAGGCCCCTTTTGGCCCATGATAAATCGGCCCCTAAGTGTTCAATCTCCACACAGTCAGACAATCTAGATTTTGATGCAGGAAGGGACCCTGTATCAACAGGTCCCTGTGACAAGGTAACCTCCACGGTGGAGAAGAGGACATTCTCACCAGATCTGCAAACCAGGTCCTTCACGGCCAGGATGGAGCCAATAGAATCACCAATGCTTGCTCCTGCATGATGCGGGCCACCACATGAGGGAGAAGAAGCAATGGAGGAAATAGATATATGAGTCTGAACCTCCATGGAACCACTAGAGCATCTATTAACTCTGCTTGAGTATCCCTCTATCTCGACCCGTACATGGGTAGTTTGAGTCTATCCAGCTCACTGTAAAATACAGATTATTTCACAGTATCCGTGACAAACCTCAAAGGACTAATGTAATGTTGGTAAAATACAGTTAGACTTTGTCTATGTATAAAGATGTGTGTCGATGTCTTCAGCTTTGCACAGCCTCCGATGGAATGGGATACAAAAAAAAAACACCTCACTGTTCGTGGATTGAACAACTTCTGTAATAAGTTCTGTTGAAATGATGACGTCATGTGACAGAGTAGCGTGATCTGCTGGCCTCCAATCAATAATAGTTCTCTGCTTGAACCGAAACTATGTATCTTCCGTAGTGCAAAATCTGGGATAATGTTGATAATGTTGATACAATTTTTAAAATATATTTGGAGCTTAACACAGCTGGGAATCACAGACTTGTAACAGATTTGCAGCCGATTCTGGCAGGAGATAGGGTGGTGAGGACCAAACAGGGATTATTCATGTAGTTTGTTCATTAGCTACACAAAACAATGAACCTGAGAGGTCTATTTACACAATAAGGTAGGGAATACACGCAAAAAACAGGAATTATTCATATGTCTACACTCTTAGAATTAGAGATAGAGATGAACCTGTATAGCGAGTATAAATCCCTCCAAGGAAAATACAGGGGTAGTAAGCACAATCTACGCATTTAAGCAGACCAAACTGCCTTTATCATGATCTTGATAAAGGCAGTCTGGTCTGCCGAAACGCGTAGATTGTGCTTACTACCCCTGAAGGAGGGGGCACTTAAAAAATTGTTTAGGCATTTCAAGTCCAGAATTGGACATAAAGTTCCCTCCTTTTTGGGAACACAAAGAGGTTTGAATAGAACCCCAGACCTCTTTCTGATACAGGTACTGGGATAATTACTCCCAAAGGAGGCTAGATCCCGTACACAATCTTAAAAGGCTGTCTTCTTCTCTGGTCTTGTAGACAGTCTGGAGAGGAGGAATCTGCCCCTGGTCGAATGAGATTTGAATCTTATCCTGTATCCTTGAGATACAACCTCAAGTACCCAAGGATCCTGAACATCCTGAAACCAGGCATCTGAGAAAAATGACAGTCTGTCCCCTACACGATCCGATCCAAGATCAGGGGCCACCCCATCATGCAGATTTTTTATCTGTGGGCTTCTGAGTCTGCTTGGACTTATTCCAGGACTGAGCAGGCTTCCAGGTACTCTTGGGTTGCTCGGGCTTGGAAGATGATTGAGTTCTCTGGGACTTGTCCGAATGAAAGGAATGAAAATTAGAGGACTGCCATCCCTTAGGTCTGTTCTTCTTATCCTGCAGATGGGAAGCACCTTTTCCTCCGGTAACAGTAGAAATGATAGAGTCTAGACCTGGTCCAAATAAAACCTTCCCCTTGAATGGTAAGGAAAGGAGTCTGGATTTAGAAACCATATCCACGGACCAAGATTTCAACCAGAGAGCCCTGCAAACTAGGACCACAAAGCCTGAAGCCTTTGCGTTCAGGCGTACAATCTGCATATTCACATCACTTAGGTATTCTTAAGGCCTTAATCCTCTCCTGAATATCCTCAAGGGGAGATTCCACCTCGATAAGTTCTGACAGAGAGTCACACCAGTAGGTGGCTGCCCCAGCCTCAGCGGCTACCGCCAGTTGGAATAAAAACCCTGTGTGTTGGAACATTCTTCTCAAGTAACTTTCTAACTTGTTCCAGAGGGATAGTGTTACACTTAGCTAGCGTCGAAATGGCACCATCCACCTTTATAACCCCAATGGCTGGGACACTCACTGCCTCCTAGACCAAGACAAGTTATAAAAAAGACTCTTCATAGGATTGCCAGAGTTCCTTCAGCAGGATCGTAAGAAAAACAAATGTAGCTGCACACGGATTACATGGTACGCAAGAAGGGACCTCCCCTGCTATAAGAAAAAGCGTGCAAAGCTTTTAAGAGCTGCGCAACTCACAAAAACAAAAGTGAAACCTGTCTGTTCCATTGCCAAAAGTATGCAGTCTATTTGAGCCCAAACCTTCACAAGTGTTCCTTATAGAACAAAGCAGTACATATATTCCCCAAACTTTTCCAAAAGAATCTCTAAATTATATCAGATATTAACCCCTGATCCTATTGAAGTTATGAGGAGTCACACTGTGACTCTATAATTTACCAGGGACTCCAATTATTAAATAAAGCAGACTTACCCTCCAGTATCTATGCTGTAGAACAGATACAGCCTCTCAAGTGTGACAGCCTTGCCACAGTCAACAACTAGTTAAACTAATTGTAATAGAGGATACAATCCAGTTTAAGAAAAGAAAACCAATACTGCAATAGTATAGTACTAGTTAACTCTGCTGATGCGAAAGTATATTTAAATTAAAATAGTTCCATTACATTCATACCATTAAACTTTATTAAATCAACAAGGAACTCACACACACTCAAATAACAGAGCTGAAAGAATAAAAGCACTTAAACTCTGTTGATTGCACTATGGCAATAAAGTATAAGAACCAATATTTAGAGTATCACCCAGTCCTCTGTCAGAATTTAAAGTGTTTAAATATAGACTAAGCCCTTACAATCCGAGGGCTAATTATTTGTATCATTACACTATTAAAGACCAGAGGCTGGGAAGGCTATAGTAGGTTAATAAGGCATATTTTCAACAAGAGTAAGCAAGTTAAAAAACGAACAGGAGAGACTAAGCTACCCCTGTCGGACCCCTGACGCGCGTTTCACAAATGCTTCCTCAGAGGGGGTGCGGGCCGCTGTTATTTGCCGTGATTTGTACCGTCTTTAGACCCACCTACTAGGTACTATTCGTCTCAGTAGTGGGTGCTGTCCACATGTGATAGGATGGGTCTAATGTCAATCATTATTGCTGACATTTTCGCCTTGTGAGTATTATTGCGTCTGATTATACTGAATCATCCCTCTGTTTATCATTGGTTATAGCAGGAGGAAGTGTCAGCCTGTTATTGGTTCAATCGATTGTCAGTAAAAGATTTCCTAGCTGACGTTTCACATTGTGTTCGTCATAGGATGGGTGTATACCTATTGCTGACTCATTATGTTGGTAACCAATCTGTGGTTGTGGGATGGTTCGGGTGAATGGGTGTGTGATGTCCTATAAAAGTAATTGGCTGATCATAACAGATGTAAACAGACTTGCGATTACCGTTATCAGTTTTATTTATCTTAGAAAGCTGCATATCAATGTTTTGTACACTGTTATTTACATTATATGTGCATGCAATATGTTGCCTTCATTGTTGCAAGAACTTGTATCCACCTATTGTATTATATCATTATTCCGTGTATTGAAAGGGACTTAGTGCCAATACCTATTCTCCCAAATTCATTGATAATGTACAGAGGTGTTGTGAAACTGGAGGATAATACATGCCTACATCTTGTATGTAGAATTTGATTTTATAATAACTTGTATAGAATAAAGAATTAAATGAAAAATATAGATATTTATTATATTTGAAGGGGGTGTGCGATATGAGTAATTTTAATACACACTTTGTGCTTTTCTATGTGGGCTTGTGACATTTAAAACAAAGAGATGATCTCTAGTTGTCAATATAAAATGGACAATTAAATAAAAATGGTTTATTTTTGTGAGGAAGGTGTACGATTAGAACAATTTTTAATGCATACTTTGTGCTTTTCGATGTGAACTTGTGACAATGTCAAATGGAGAAATGCTCCATTTATTACTATTCATGATGCCAGAAATTATAAAATACTTTTCATGAATTTGTATGTGGTTACTTATTCTATTCATCAAATGATGAAGTAGCTTGTTTATTCAAACTAGTGCTATATTGTGCTCCAAAATGGGACATTTTAGTGAACCTTGCTTAAATGAAAATACGTGAGCCATGGTGAGAAAGTGAATAGAATTTAGTTAAAATTGGTGCATTAAGGGGTGAGTTGATTTATTTGTTACCATACCATTATATCCCCAACTCTTTGTGGTAACCATTTAGTTATGTTACATACCATAACTCACAGATTTTAAGTACTGAAATATATATCTTTAAGTACTGCAATATATAATGCTGAAATATGAAATGGTTGACCTATAAATATACAAAATAATTATTATAGTCATTCATTCCATTTGGTTTGACTGCATTAAGTGAATAAATCCACTTGCATTCCATTTTTAGTAATATCTTTTCAATATTACCTCCTCTTATACCAAGGGATGGTTTTTGGATTACTGTATATTTTTGATCCTTTGTCAGACTTTTATGATGTAATAAGAAATGTTTAGCCACTGAAGTTATTTTCTTGTCATTATTTAAATCTCTTTGTGCATTTTTAATATTATATGCATGTTCTAAAATGCGTATTTTGACCTCTCTTGTTGTCATGCCAATGTAAAACATTTTACAGGAGCAGGACAATGCATACACTACTCCTGTGGATGTGCATGAGAAGTATGATGGTATTTTGTATACTCTCCCACTTCTTTCTGTTATACTTTTTGTTTTCCAAACAAACTTGCATGCTGAGCAAGTGCCACAAGGGTACATACCCAAATTTTTATCTTGTTTCTTTTTGGATCTCACAAAGTGACTAGAGACTAACTTATCTCTCAGATTGTGTGGTCTTTTAAATCCCATGGATACTTTATCTCCAATGATAGTTTTGAGAGTTTCATCATTTTGTAGAATATTCCAATGATCATTTATGATTTTGGATATGTGTGGAATCTGAGGATTATATGTGGTTATGAATCTTGGGCAGGATTCTGTTGGTGTTTTGTCTTTGGGTACTAATAGATTCTCTCTGAAGACCCTTAGGGCTTTGTATTTAGCTCTTTTAACTGACTTTTTGCTGTACCCCCGTGAGATTAGCCTCTGAGATAGATCAATGCTTTCTTTCATATAAATCTCTGTATTTGTACAATTACGGCGAAGTCTCAGGAATTCGCCGTAGGGTATCGCTTTTAGTGTACTTGGAGAGTGTGCACTAGTTTGATGGAGAATGACTTTTATAGGACATCACACACCCATTCACCCGAACCATCCCACAACCACAGATTGGTTACCAACATAATGAGTCAGCAATAGGTATACACCCATCCTATGATGAACACAATGTGAAACGTCAGCTAGGAAATCTTTTACTGACAATCGATTGAACCAATAACAGGCTGACACTTCCTCCTGCTATAACCAATGATAAACAGAGGGATGATTCAGTATAATCAGACGCAATAATACTCACAAGGCGAAAATGTCATCAATAATGATTGACATTAGACCCATCCTATCACATGTGGACAACACCCACTACTGAGACCAATAGTACCTAGTAGGTGGGTCTAAAGACGGTACAAATCACGGCAAATAACAGCGGCCCGCACCCCCTCTGAGGAAGCGTTTGTGAAACGCGCGTCAGGGGTCCGACAGGGGTAGCTTAGTCTCTCCTATTCGTTTTTTAACTTGCTTACTCTTGTTGAAAATATGCCTTATTAACCTACTATAGCCTTCCCAGCCTCTGGTCTTTAATAGTGTAATGATACAAATAATTAGCCCTCGGATTGTAAGGGCTTAGTCTATATTTAAACACTTTAAATTCTGACAGAGGACTGGGTGATACTCTAAATATTGGTTCTTATACTTTATTGCCATAGTGCAATCAACAGAGTTTAAGTGCTTTTATTCTTTCAGCTCTGTTATTTGAGTGTGTGTGAGTTCCTTGTTGATTTAATAAAGTTTAATGGTATGAATGGAATGGAACTATTTTAATTTAAATATACTTTCGCATCAGCAGAGTTAACTAGTACTATACTATTGCAGTATTGGTTTTCTTTTCTTAAACTGGATTGTATCCTCTATTACAATTAGTTTAACTAGTTGTTGAATGTTTGTTGTAACCAATTCACTGCATCAGATGTCTCTTTAAGATAAACTTAGAGGCTGAGTCCCACATATATAGATACAAGAGACACCTGAGATTTAATATCAGACTCTGCAATCCCCCACCCCAATATTTCTAAAGTTTGCACTTTGGGAGAATATACTCAGATCTCTTTTCTGAGTTTAGCCCTGTTCTTTGGGGGAAAATTAAACATGAATATTCAAAATGATATGGCTAATCGCCATTTAAAGAGATTACAGGAATTGAACTCCATATTTAATACATCAACAAAGGAAAACACTTTAATTAATGAGGAGGAATTGAATAATGTTTTATGTAAACTTCACCAGACACTTCATAAACAATCTAAGAGGTGGTGGAATTGGCACTTCTTTGAGAAGTATGCCGAAAAAAACATAATCCCCAGAGGGTTAAGAATGAAGGTATTCCCAGCCTTCAATTTAAACAACGATGATTTAGTAAATCAATGGGAATCTGCACTATCTGAATGTTCGCTAAAACTAATTCAAATACTAATCAAACACGATAAACTTGAGCTTGCAAAACTAGACACTGAGATTGAGGAATATAACACACAGTTATCTCAATTCAATGATAAAATTGACTACAAAAATCAGTATGATAAATACCAAAAAGAACTAGACAAATTAGAACTAGAAATTATAGCCACCAAAAAACAAAAACTCCAAAGAGACATTGAAGATTTCTCAAATAAAAAAGTTTACCGTTGGCGTAATAACACCTCATTCAGACCAAGAACTAATAGATATGTAATACAACAGTCTGAAAGTAGTGCAGACAGTGATACTGACATTTCAGACATTGATTCAGACCCTCAAGGGGAAGAACCAGATAACACCATGAATAGTGTCTCAGGTACCAGACCTAGGAGCCATAGTTCTGTACAGTCCATGACTTCTTCCTCTTCCTCCTCCACTCCGTCTTTTTTGTCCACCGCACCACAGAACATAACCCCACCGGTCACTCAGATCAATCAGAAACCCACACAGAACAGGGGGAACAAAAGGAAATTCTCAGGTCCAACGAGACAATCCACACGAAGAAGGGAACTCAGCCCCTTCAGCAAAATCAGGTTGAACAAATGAGAATAATCAATCTATCTGACCATATACTCAGCACTACACATGAATCAGTATTATCCAGAGGTTTATCCTTTTGCCCGGTAAATTCCTTGAATAAATTCGAGGTTATTAAGGATATTCATTTATTTTCGAGAAAAATCTTGTTAAAGAAAATATATGCTTATAATCCGAACAGCCTTAATGCTGATGATTTAATAACAGCTGACATTTTATGTGAATTAGCTGACGAAGGTACAGACACTCAAAATACCAATCTGACAGCCACTTCACAAGTGTGGAGATCCAAGGTTAAAACTAAGTCCACATATGCTCCCCCTCTATCTATGTCACCTGAGATACAGGTATTTTGTAGAATGGTATGCCAAAAAATAGAGCAATTGCCCATATACAATGTGAGAAATAATTTAAATAGGGCAGAAACTCAAGCATTGAGAGATATCGAATCATGGCAAGACATTCTCATAAAGCCATCAGACAAGGGTGGGAATGTTGTTCTTTGGCCCTGTCAAATGTATATAAATGAAGCCACTAAACAACTGTCCAACACTGTTTGTTACAAACAGCTAATGTTTAACCCTCAAAGCTCCTTTTTGTCACTATATAACAGAATAATTAAGGATGCATGGGAAGATAAAATACTCTCAAACTCTGAGAAGAAATACTTAACAAAAGACAATCCCAAAGTAGCCACATTGTACTTTCTACCAAAAGTGCATTAAAGATCCCACAGTTCCACCAGGCAGACCTATTGTGTCAGGCAATGACAATCTTACGGAAAGCGCCAGCAAATTTATAGATCTAAGGCTTAGAGAATATTTAACTACTCTTCCGTCATATGTACGGGATACTATGGAGGTTCTACAGGTGATACAAAACATTCAACTAACGGATAATATGTGGTTAGTTACTGCAGACGTAGAATCCCTATATACAAGTATAAGGCACAATGATGGCATTGAAGCGATCAAATATTACCTAGCCTCTAATAATCTTGACAACACAGCACACAATGATTTCATAATTCGCTTACTCCGTTTTGTCCTGACACACAACTTCTTTACATTTAATGACAGATACTACCTCCAAATACAGGGCACGGCGATGGGCACTGCATGTGCGCCAACGTACGCCAACCTATTTCTGGGTTTCTGGGAAAATTTTTGTGTATTCTCTGACCATTTACAAAAATATACAGAACACATACCTATGTGGTTAAGATTTATAGATGACATTCTATTTATCTGGGAGGGCACAGCTGCAGAACTCGAAATATTTATGTCAAAATTAAATGAGAACAAACTCAATATAAAACTAACTTATTCAGCAAGTCAACAAGAGATCTGCTTTCTTGATCTCAAGATATTCAAAAATAATGAAGGTATAATCAACACTACAATCTATAGAAAAGAGACAGCAACAAACACTCTTCTCCATCAAACCAGTGCACACTCTCCAAGTACACTAAAAGCGATACCCTACGGCGAATTCCTGCGACTTCGCCGTAATTGTACAAATACAGAGATCTATATGAAAGAAAGCATTGATCTATCTCAGAGGCTAATCTCACAGGGGTACAGCAAAAAGTCAGTTAAAAGAGCTAAATACAAAGCCCTAAGGGTCTGCAGAGAGAATCTATTAGTACCCAAAGACAAAACACCAACAGAATCCTGCCCAAGATTCATAACCACATATAATCCTCAGATTCCACACATATCCAAAATCATAAATGATCATTGGAATATTCTACAAAATGATGAAACTCTCAAAACTATCATTGGAGATAAAGTATCCATGGGATTTAAAAGACCACACAATCTGAGAGATAAGTTAGTCTCTAGTCACTTTGTGAGATCCAAAAAGAAACAAGATAAAAATTTGGGTATGTACCCTTGTGGCACTTGCTCAGCATGCAAGTTTGTTTGGAAAACAAAAAGTATAACAGAAAGAAGTGGGAGAGTATACAAAATACCATCATACTTCTCATGCACATCCACAGGAGTAGTGTATGCATTGTCCTGCTCCTGTAAAATGTTTTACGTTGGCATGACAACAAGAGAGGTCAAAATACGCATTTTAGAACATGCATATAATATTAAAAATGCACAAAGAGATTCAAATAATGACAAGAAAATAACTTCAGTGGCTAAACATTTCTTATTACATCATAAAAGTCTGACAAAGGATCTAAAATATACAGTAATCCAAAAACCATCCCTTGGTATAAGAGGAGGTAATATTGAAAAGATATTACTAAAAATGGAATGCAAGTGGATTTATTCACTTAATGCAGTCAAACCAAATGGAATGAATGACTATAATAATTATTTTGTATATTTATAGGTCAACCATTTCATATTTCAGCATTATATATTGCAGTACTTAAAGATATATATTTCAGTACTTAAAATCTGTGAGTTATGGTATGTAACATAACTAAATGGTTACCACAAAGAGTTGGGGATATAATGGTATGGTAACAAATAAATCAACTCACCCCTTAATGCACCAATTTTAACTAAATTCTATTCACTTTCTCACCATGGCTCACGTATTTTCATTTAAGCATGGTTCACTAAAATGTCCCATTTTGGAGCACAATATAGCACTAGTTTGAATAAACAAGCTACTTCATCATTTGATGAATAGAATAAGTAACCACATACAAATTCATGAAAAGTATTTTATCATTTCTGGCATCATGAATAGTAATAAATGGAGCATTTCTCCATTTGACATTGTCACAAGTTCACATCGAAAAGCACAAAGTATGCATTAAAAATTGTTCTAATCGTACACCTTCCTCACAAAAATAAACCATTTTTATTTAATTGTCCATTTTATATTGACAACTAGAGATCATCTCTTTGTTTTAAATGTCACAAGCCCACATAGAAAAGCACAAAGTGTGTATTAAAATTACTCATATCGCACACCCCCTTCAAATATAATAAATATCTATATTTTTCATTTAATTCTTTATTCTATACAAGTTATTATAAAATCAAATTCTACATACAAGATGTAGGCATGTATTATCCTCCAGTTTCACAACACCTCTGTACATTATCAATGAATTTGGGAGAATAGGTATTGGCACTAAGTCCCTTTCAATACACGGAATAATGATATAATACAATAGGTGGATACAAGTTCTTGCAACAATGAAGGCAACATATTGCATGCACATATAATGTAAATAACAGTGTACAAAACATTGATATGCAGCGTTCTAAGATAAATAAAACTGATAACGGTAATCGCAAGTCAGTTTACATCTGTTATGATTAGCCAATTACTTTTATAGGACATCACACACCCATTCACCCGAACCATCCCACAACCACAGATTGGTTACCAACATAATGAGTCAGCAATAGGTATACACCCATCCTATGACGAACACAATGTGAAACGTCAGCTAGGAAATCTTTTACTGACAATCGATTGAACCAATAACAGGCTGACACTTCCTCCTGCTATAACCAATGATAAACAGAGGGATGATTCAGTATAATCAGACGCAATAATACTCACAAGGCGAAAATGTCAGCAATAATGATTGACATTAGACCCATCCTATCACATGTGGACAACACCCACTACTGAGACCAATAGTACCTAGTAGGTGGGTCTAAAGACGGTACAAATCACGGCAAATAACAGCGGCCCGCACCCCCTCTGAGGAAGCGTTTGTGAAACGCGCGTCAGGGGTCCGACAGGGGTAGCTTAGTCTCTCCTGTTCGTTTTTTAACTTGCTTACTCTTGTTGAATATGCCTTATTAACCTACTATAGCCTTCCCAGCCTCTGGTCTTTAATAGTGTAATGATACAAATAATTAGCCCTCGGATTGTAAGGGCTTAGTCTATATTTAAACACTTTAAATTCTGACAGAGGACTGGGTGATACTCTAAATATTGGTTCTTATACTTTATTGCCATAGTGCAATCAACAGAGTTTAAGTGCTTTTATTCTTTCAGCTCTGTTATTTGAGTGTGTGTGAGTTCCTTGTTGATTTAATAAAGTTTAATGGTATGAATGGAATGGAACTATTTTAATTTAAATATACTTTCGCATCAGCAGAGTTAACTAGTACTATACTATTGCAGTATTGGTTTTCTTTTCTTAAACTGGATTGTATCCTCTATTACAATTAGTTTAACTAGTTGTTGAATGTTTGTTGTAACCAATTCACTGCATCAGATGTCTCTTTAAGATAAACTTAGAGGCTGAGTCCCACATATATAGATACAAGAGACACCTGAGATTTAATATCAGACTCTGCAATCCCCCACCCCAATATTTCTAAAGCCTTGCCACAGTTTTCTGTCAGGGACCTGAGTGTGGAAAGGCAAGCAGTGTAACTAGTTAACACCGATTGCCCAGGAGCTGTTAGATAGACAGTCTGGATCACAGAAAAACTAGGTAGGCTGATTGGAGTTTAGGCATGTGCATGTTTCTTTAGCATTATATGGAATCAGTGTTTGCAACTATGTATAACATAGCTATAAGCATTGTAGTAAACACTGCTGCTATAGAATGCTAAAGACACATGCACACTGCTGATCTCACCCAGAATTACTTTTTTTACAAAGGATACCACGAGAACAGCAAAATTGGTGATAGAAGTATATTTAAAAGTTGTTTAAACATAAATGGATTGGATACAACATTACATTTTAATTTTGACGTCACTGTCCTTTTAAGAGTTATTAAGTTAATAAATTAGCAATAAAACAAAATATACAAAGACTTAAAGGGAACATTTTTATTATTGAACTTATTGGAACAAGTTTTCTGCTTGTTTTGTTTTCTGAAAATGTCTCCATAAATGGACAGATTACAAATGGAGCAGTATTTACTGCTTTCGCTACAGCACTAATGCTAGAAGTAATCTTTTTGCACGCGTCCGGTTGCGCTGGTATTATGAATTAAAAGTAAAAAGTTATAGTGCTTGCGCTAACCTGACATGCGCAAACAGGTTACTTCTAGCACAATTAGACTGTCATGCAAAAGATAACCTCTCCCCCCATAGAAGTCAATGGAGAAAAAAACACCCGACTCGCATGCTAGCAGATCACATTCTCATATGCGCTAACCCGACATGAAAATATGAATATTTCACATTCAAATATTCTGCACATAGTAGAATATGTTCTATTTATTAAAAAATACATATTTCTATATATAGCTGATGGTATTTTGGTAAAATAGTTATCTATACCTACATATAGATATATACATATATAGATATATAGGTATACATATATACACAGATATATATATATATATATATATATATATATATATATATATATATATATAGGAATATCTCTTTAAAAATACATAGAAAATATTCTGCTATGTACAGAACATTGGAATGTGAAATATTTACAATAAATATACACTATAACACGTTATTGAAAATGAATATTGCATGTATATGCTTGTACATGTTTTCATCTACTCAATTGCAAAGTGCTCCAATGCACTTCTATATATGTGTATATATATATATATACTTTATATATATATATATATATATATATATATATATATACATATGTATTTATGTGTTTACATGTCAGTAAATACATAAATACACATGTACACACACACACACACACAGATATATATATATATATACACACACATACATACGTACGTCAACATATTTAGACATGTATATGTATGCATCTTAATGTTAAAGTCCTTTGCCTGCCTTTTTTTTCTTCTAACACCTGATACCTTATAACTTTTTTGTGCAATATATTTTTTTGAATAATTTTCATTAGACAGTGTTATTATACGTGTAACTGTACTTTGTAATGTATTTTTATGTGTTTTGCGCAACTTTTTAATTTCGCGAAACAGTTGACCACAGGGAGCCTATTTATTATGGTGCAAGCGGACATGATCCGATATACGTATCATGTCCGCTGCACATCGATAAATGCCGACCGCATACGGTCTCGGCATTTATCATTGCACCAGCAGTTCTTGTGAACTGCTGGTGCAATACCGCCCCCTGCAGATTTGCAGCCAATCGGCCGCTAGCAGGGGGTGTCAACCCAATCGTATTCGATCAGGTTGATTTCTGTCCGCCACCTCAAAGCAGACAGACAGGTTATGGAGCAGCGGTCTTTGGACTGCTGCTTCATAACTTCTGCTTCCGGCGAGCCTGAAGGAGCTTGATAAATATGCCCCCAGGTCTTAGATCACAATAATGATTCCAGCATAAATTGCAATTGCGCTCATGTGATTGTGCTCAACTTGTAACATGAGTGCAAACCTGCGCACAAACGATTGTGAAAACCCCTGTGCAAATGATTGCGCACCACTTGTAATGTAGCCAAAAATAGGTAGCATGTCTCTCTTTAATTCACACTCTAATTTACACTTTTTAACCAGAGCATCTTAACAAATGTATCGGTATAAACGAGAAGCAGCATTTAAACAAATTGAATTTTATTTATTTATTTTAGTATGAAAAAGTGTAAAATAAAAGCTGTTCTTTGATATAAATGTATGTGCATTGTCTTGTTAATGTTTTATTGTCACATTTCAGACTAAACAACTTGTAATATAGAGCTAAATAATTAAGACTTGCAGACGCATTCCCTCTACACCAGTAAAACAGAGGGAGTTGCCCTTATCAACCAATGAGAATTAATAGTAGTGACAGGTGCAGCATTATTTTTGAACAGTTTTGACGTAAAAATGTTTCAGTCAAAAACAAAATGTTTGTGACGTTTAAAGTCTGCTGTTTTTTAGTACACGTGCACATTAAGGGCTAAGTTACACAATGTTAGCTAGAAAAAAGTAGAGAAGGCGCCACATAGCGTGAATCTGTAATATATATATATATAAATATATATATATATAGATCTAATACACTCACATTTGGTAAAACCCTAAAATGTAGTGCAAACTGGGCAGACCGGATCCTCAGAGTTGACCGGTAAAACTCTCCTCTTAGCACCCAACCATTATACCAACCCACTGCGAGGGAAGAGGTACCGCAAGAACCTATGTTTCCTGTGCTAAGAGAAGAGTTTTACCGGACAACTCTGAGGATCAGCTCTGCCCAGTTTGCACTACGTTTTAGTGCTTCACCAAATGTTAGTGTATTACATCCAGCACACTGTATAAGATATACTTTAAAGAATCACGCTATGTGGCGCCTTCTCTACTTTTTCTAGAATAACTTGGAAGTGGATGGCCTTATACGTTGAGGAGAGCTGCCTACCTGTGTAACATACATACAAGTTGCATTGGACTATCTACACAGTATATGTGGTGTATGTGGGGTTTTACATGTATTAGAATACACATTGAATACTATTACTATATATATATATAGACTGTGATAGTGGATGAAAGTGTCTTAGTTAACATCAGTCACAATTACACTATTCTACCTGTTGGATTATATATATAATTATTGTGATAGCGCCCCTATCTACACCTTTGGGTGTTTTTATATGATGTTAGCTACCTGCGGCAAGAGCTTTTTACCAGCACTAGCTACAAGTAGCAAGTCACTAGCTAAAACATATTTAAACTCTGTTCTTTCATATAAATTTATGTTCATTGTCTTTTTAATGCGTTATTGTCATATTTTAGACCAAACAACTGGAAATACATATGTGATTGTTAATGGGAAATAAAAAATAATTGACTGTCTAATGACTGAAAGCAGTCTACTGGCCTGTCAAACAAATACAATGACATTAACTACCGAGTGAGTCTATAAAAGAATAAAGCATAGAAAGACGTAGGGTACAGAAGAATGACATAAATACAAAGTCGGTGAAACAGAAACATTTTTCTTTTAATTCTAGAGCTGTACTGAATGCATGAAAGGAGCTAATGAAGTGATGCCTGTTGCTCTCTGTATTTTAATGTTGTAAGCACATTGATTTTGGCAGAACCTTCCCTTTTTTTCTTGAGACGGCCAAAATCTGAAATCAATTTGTAGAACAAGCAGTCATCAGTCATTAATGGATTTCTCATCAGGTATTCTCACGGGGTACACCTAGGGTCCCCCCAGGGCTCCCGTGTACGCACACAGTAACTTCATGATAGAGCGGAGCTGTGGCAGAATCCTGTCATTTGCACGCATGTGTATTTTATCTTGCTGAGGGCATGACATCTTTTTAGGCCTTTCAGCCATGCAACTATGCTCGAGTTATTGGTTTACTGTTTCATTGATTTTGTATCTTCTGGGAGTCTTTACTATGAAAACTTCTGGAGCACATACAGTCCCATGCAAACTAGTGCAGCGTCACACACGTAGTGCTACAAAAACCTTAACATGACATTCTGATGGAAACATTGCATGCTCCAATTAGTTAGAACATAACATTTTTACATAAGTGAGCCTATATAACAATGTGTTTAACTCCATAACAGCTCTCAAACAGAACACCAATGGTAATTGGCAGGTCCGGAAAAAGCAGCAGTAGTCATCTGGTAATGACTCAATTTGTTAATTGCTAAAATAATACAAGCCCCACTGTTGCTCTGAGCAGCTGCATTCTTTAAAATGCTGGTGTACTGAGAATATATAGCTATGATTTCCATGCACTGACTGTTTGTCAGTGGCATACGTACATATATTGTTAGGGCTTGTGCCAGTATTCAAATGCCACACCTTCACAGAGAGTCAGCAGTGGCTTATATTACACAAATTAAAGGGACACAACACCCAAATGTTTTCTTTCATGATTCAGATAGAGCATACAATTTTAAACAACTTTCTCATTTACTCCTATTAAAACTATCCTTTGTTCTCTTGCTATCTTTATTTGAGAAAGCAGGAATATAAGCAATAGAGGCGGCCTATTTTTGGTTCAGCACCTGGGAAGAGCTAATTGTAGCCACCAATCAACAAGCGCTACCCAGGTGCTGAATCACAAATTGTCCAGCTCCTATGCTTACATTCCTGCCTTTTTAAATAAAGATAGCAAGAGAACAAAGAAAATTTATAAAAGGAGTAAATTAGAAAGTTGCTTAAAATTGCATGCTCTATCTAAAACATGAAAGAAAACATTTTGGATTTTGTGTCCCTTTAAGTCTTTACAGACACAATAAACACAACTGACAGCTTTCTGAACACTGGTGCACAGACGAGCCTCACAGCATATATGTGTATTTAACTGAAAAATAGTAATAACTTTTACTAGAAGCATTTTTGCTAATAGAAGTATATTGCAAAAATGTTTCTAATTTATAATTTAAATGCACCTATGCACATTTTAATTTTGACCTTTCTATCCCTTTAAGTATTTTCAACTAGAAGTTAGAATAATTTAATCTATAAAATCAAGGTGCCGTGTGACATATTAAATATTGTAGCTTTGTATTAAGTTGCATGACTCAGGCGATCCTGTTACCCTCAAAGAGAAGCATTTTAATTTAAAAGAATTATGTAACATTATCTTAGCCACACCTTGGGGGGAAATAAAAGATTAGCGAGAATTTAGCCCCCAAAGTAATACTTACCCTGCTTTCCCTTCCAGCTTCATGGTCTTTGCGATACTGAACTAGTAAGGTTCTTATGCCACTTTATAGATCATTAGTTAGGCCTCATCTTGAGTATTGTGTGCAGTTCTGGAGACCATATCTTCAGAAGGATATTAACAAACTTGAATCTGTGCAAAGGAGGGCTACCAAAATGGTACATGGTCTAAAAAATAAAACTTGCCAGGATAGGCTCAATGACCTAAATATGTATAGCTTAGAGGAGAGAAGGGAAAGAGGTGATATGATAGCAACTTTCAAGTACATTAAAGGGTTTAGTAAAACTGAGGCTGTGGGTATTTTACATAAAATGGAAAATTCAAGAACAAGGGGTCATGAGCTCAAGCTAAAGGGTAGTAGATTCAGGAGTAATTTGAGGAATCACTTCTTTACAGAAAGAGTGATTGATTTATGGAATAAACTTCCTCAAGAGGTAGTAGTGGCAAACACTGTGGGGGACTTTAAAAATGCATGGGACAAGCATAGGGCTATCCTACGAACTAGATAAGTTTATACTGTTAGGTAAGGTGGGGCAGACTTGCTGGGCCTATGGCTCTTATCTGCCGTCAATATCTATGTTTCTATGTAACTAAATTTTGCTTGCTCCCTTCTCTGGGTAAAGCTTCACCAAGAGTGGGAACGTACTACATTTAGTTCAATAGCGATTTTGAAAAGAACACCAGATCAGAAGAGGCTGGGGAGGAAAGCAAGGTAAGTATAACTTTGGGGGATAAAAACTCACTAATCTTTTTTCCCCAAGGTGTTGCTAAGATGTTAGATAATTCTGCACTATATTTACGTTTACTTTCCTTTTAAGGAGATTTTCCCTAAACGCAAAACTGGCCATTTATATAACTTCCCCAAACAGTCGGCCAGATTACGAGTTTTGTGTTAGGAGCTGTGCGGTGCTAACGAGCAGTTTTGTCTCACCGCTCACTTACCTGCAACGCTGGTATTACAGGTTTTTACAAACCCGGCGTTAAAAGGCAAGAAGTGAGCGTAGAGCAAAACTGAGCTCCTTACCGCACTTCAATACCAGCGCTGCTTAAGTCAGCGGTGAGCTGGTCGTACGTGCTCGTGCACAATTTCCCCATAGACATCAATGGGGAGAGCCGGCTGAGAAAAAGTCTAACAGCTGCAAAAAAGCAGCGTAAAACTCAGTAACGCAGCCCCATTGATTCCTATGGGGAAACACATTTTATGTTTACACCTAACACCCTAACATGAACCCCGAGTCTAAACACCCCTAATCTTGCACTTATTAACCCCTAATCTGCCGCCCCCGACATCGCCGACACCTACATTATTCTTATTATCCCCTAATCTTCTGCCCCGGACATCGGCGCCACCTACATTATATTTATTAACCCCTAATCTGCTGCCCCCAATGTCGCCGCAACCTACCTACACTTATTAACCCCTAATCTGCCGCCCCCAACGTCGCCGCCACTATATTAAATGTATTAACCCCTAAATCTAAGCCTAACCCTAACCCTAACACCCCCTAACTTAAATATAATTAAAATAAATCTAAATAAAAGCTACTATTAATAACTAAATAATTTCTATTTAAAACTAAATACTTACCTATAAAATAAACCCTAAGCTAGCTACAATATAACTAATAGTTACATTGTAGCTAGCTTAGGGTTTATTTTTATTTTACAGGCAAGTTTGCATTTATTTTAACTAGGTAGAATAGTTATTAAATAGTTATTAACTATTTAATAACTACCTAGCTAAAATAAATACAAATTTACCTGTAAAATAAAACCTAACCTAAGTTACAATAACACCTAACACTACACTATAATAAAATAAATTCCCTACATTAAATACAATTAAATAAGTTAAATTAGCTAAATCACAAAAACAAACAAACACTAAATTACAGAAAATAAAAAACAAATTACTGATCTTTAAACTAATTACACCTAATCTAAGAGCCCTATCAAAAAAAAAAAAGCCCCCCCAAAATAAAAACAACCCCTAGCCTAAACTAAGCTACCAATAGCCTTTAAAAGGGCCTTTTGCGGGGCATTGCCCCAAAGAAATCAGCTCTTTTTCCTGTAAAAAAAAACAACAAATACCCCCCAACAGTAAAACCCACCACCCACACAGCCAACCCCCCAAATAAAATACTAATTAAAAAAACCTAAGCTCCCCATTGCCCTGAAAAGGGCATTTGGATGGGCATTGCCCTTAAAAGGGCATTTAGCTCTATTGCAGGCCCAAAGCCCTAACCTAAAAAATAAACCCACCCAATACACCCTTAAAAAAATGCTAACACTAACCACCGAAGATTCACTTACCAGGAGAAGTCTTCATCCAAGCGGCAAGATGTCCTCAACGAAGCCGGCAGAAGTGGTCCTCCAGACAGGCAGAAGTGGTCCTCCAGATGGGCAGAAGTCTTCATCCAGACAGTAACATCTTCTATCTTCATCCTTCAAGTGCAGAGCGGGTCCATCTTCAAGACATCCGACGCGGGGCATCCTCTTCAAACAACGGCTTCTTTGTAATGAATATCTCTTTAAGTGACGTCATCCAAGATGGTGTCCCTTAGATTCCGATTGGCTGATAGAATTCTATCAGCCAATCGGAATTAAGGTAGAAAAAATCCTATTGACTGACTTAATAATTTAGGAGTTAATAATTTAATTTTAGTGTTTGCTCGGTTTAGGGGTTAATAGGTAGTTTATGGATGTTAGTGTACTTTTTAGCACTTTAGTTATGAGTTTTATGCTACGGCGTTGTAGTGTAAAACTCATAACTACTGACTTTAAAATGCGTTACGGATCTTGGAGGTAGAGGGTGTACCACTCACTCTTTGGCCTCCCAGGACAGACTCGTAATACCAGCACTATGGAAGTCCTATAGAAAAAAGGGTTTATGAAGTTTACATAAGTTGGTTTGCGGTAAGGCCAAAAAAGTGTGTGGGGCCCCTAAACCTGCAAGACTCGTAATACCATCGGTAGTGAAAAAGCAGCGTTAGGACCTGTTAACGCTGCCTTTTTACCTTACCGCAAAACTCGTAATCTAGCCGAGTGTTTTTAACTCTTATTTGCCAGTAATATACATAGTATAGCATGTACAATTATTTAACCACTTGAATATAAGCAATACAAAAACAGTAATTCAACCCATTTATTGCCCGGAAACACATTTTGGGGCCTATTTATCAAAGCGTCAATGAAAATACGCTTGAATTCCGCATCGTAATTGTCGCGAAATTGATCTGCCATAGTTATCAAAGCATCAAGGGGCGCGATCCGATATACGGCGTAGTTTTCTGCGCAAGTGGGGGAACCTGCGCGGCCCGTAGTTTCACCTCGCGCATCGGGGTATTACATATACCCCACCGGCAGTTGCTAAAGTGCTGTAAGTCGGACAAACTAGCGATGTCCAGAAATGAGCGTAAAAACTAACTAAAATATTAAATCTCCCGTAACTTTCTAACACGCCTCCCAAAAATCAGCCCGACACGTATACCCCTATATCTGCAATCCCCCCTCTCACTCCTAATAATAAATGTATTAACCCCTAGACCGACAACCCCCACAATGCAATAAGCCTAATTATTAACCCCTAAACCGCCATAGCCCACACCACAATAAACCGATCCTAGTATTAACCCCTAAACCGACGCTTCCAGAGCCCACCACCACCTACATTATATGTATTAACCCCTAAACCGCCGCTCCCCGACTCCGCCGCCATCTACATTAAATTTATTAACCACTAATCTGACCCCCCTACACCGCCGCCACCTACATTAAATATATTAACCTCTAATCTGACCCCCCTACACCGCCGCCACCTACATTAAATATATTAAACTCTAATCTGACCCCCCTACACCGCCACCACCTACATTAAATGTATTACCCCTAAACCTAAGTCTAACCCTAACACCCCCCTAACTTAATTATTATTTAAATAAATATAAATAATATCAATATTATTAACTAAATTATTCCTATTTAAAACTAAATACTTACCTAAAAAATTACATGTAATATTGGCAATTATTCCTGCTCAGAATAATAATAAAGTTACACTATATAGATATAGTGGTATAAATAAACACAGAGATATATATATATATATATATATATATATATATGTGTGTGTGTGTGTTATGTCAGAAATTGGTTGCAAACATATTTACATGTCCCTTAATTCCTTTTTTTGTTCTAAACAATGTTGTCTTTCATATATATATATATACACACACAAGTATGTGCAAAGCTATATGTACAAATTCTATCATGACTTCTAGAAATACAAATACACATTCTTTATGTGAAAGTATCATATAACAGATTTATTTTTGCATAACAAATCAATATTAAAATAACTTTCTATAAGATATTGATTGTTGAGGTATAAATATAGCTATTTCTTGTGCATTAACAGTTAAAAAATAAAAGATTTGCTTTAGATAAATGAGCTTGTTCATGGACAGTAATGAAATGGTATAAATAATGTTGGGAAAAACCTGAACAACAGCAACATCGATGACTGTTAGTTAACACCAGCCCGATGCTCTTCGCACCGTACTTGACGCATGTGTTTTTGACTGCTTTTTTTTATAAATAAGGAGATCGTATTCAGGTCCGCGGCAGCGATTTCTGGCGAGCGTATTGACGCCGGAGAATGCAACATAGTTGATGCTTTGATAAATAGGCCCCTTAAGCAGTGATTTAACATCGTGATTGCCATAAACATATGCAGCTTTGATTCAATAACTTATATATTGAGAGGGTTAAACACAGTTGTCTTACACATCATCATATGACCCCTCAATTACTTAAAAAAACATGCAGCAGTGATTTAGCCTCTTGCTTGCCCACTTATATTTGTGGGTTCCTGGGCTGGGTCATCTGTGCATGATGCTTTACATTTACAAGACACACAGGCAATATAAAAGAAAAAAAAAGATGGAAAAGTGCTGAGTTGGTTTCTGCTTGAACAAGATTGTATCTGAGTATGCAGCAAAAGGAAAAGGTGCAATTGTGGAATATATTCTCAATGCAATTTTCTATGTATCTTTAAAGGATCTATGTCAGTAATTGAAAATCACAAATAATGGAGAAACCTCAATACAAGTGGCAAATCTGTACAAATGACAGTGAATATGCTTCACAGGATAACATAGGTGACATTTATGGTTCACTGAAGAGACCTCTTCATTCTAGTTCCAGTTAATTGTCATTATTTGTAGGATGCTCTTTCTAGACCAATTTAAGTTCCTATTATCTGGCTAATAAGAGTAACCTTGTTCTTACATCCAAATGATAGGTTTGTTCTCCTCTGACCTCCATAAGCCTAACTGAAAATGACAAGTCCCTTCCATCAAGGTGACACTTGCAGTCTGTGGATTACCGTTATGCACAATTGTAACAATGCACTGTGTTCATTTTCACAGCGCTGCAAATGATTACAATTAATCTTCCACCAATGTTTCTAGGCACAAGCCTCAAGCTGTGGCATGCAAGAAAAATACTTTATTTATCTTTGCCTCAAGTTAAAAATGCAATTGTTCTTTATAGCTCTAAAGCAATGAGATAGCATAATCCATAACTGTCAAAGCAATTGGTCTCAAAAAAAGAAAAACCACTAGAGAGCTTCCCAAATGGAAATAAAGAAGCGTGGACTGGACTCAAAAATATATTGTAATCAAAATAGTTTTAAAACAGAAAAGAGAAAAAAAAATCTATAATAACAGCAATGAATCTTAGACTAAAATACTAAGAACCTCAACCTCCAACTGGAAAAACCCTTCAGTAAAAGAGAACATGGGCATATAAAAGCAAACACAAATCCTGTTAAAAATAAAGAAATATGCACTGTCTGTTGCAGAAAAAGTATATATATATACATGATAGTAAAAAGTAAAATTTCTATGTCATCGGCTGCAATTTCTAAGTCGTCCAGGACTAGTCAACCACTGGAAATTTCAATCCCTATATATAACTATAAACCATATATGCTATTACATAACAAATTTATCAGGGTAATACAATGAAAGGGATCCAGTATTACAAAGCTCTGATATTTTATACCTATCCATAATACATACAAAATGACATCTAAGTGATGAAATCATCACCCAACATCATGTGGTGATGTCACATCAACAATGAGGATAGTCAATGTGATGTCATCACAAACTGTATGTTGAGGATTATACATTGTAGCACCGTCAAATGATATAACCACCATGTCAAAAAACATTTTGTGATGTATGGTACTTTAACAAATATTTAGATTGACGGAAATTATAGTTTAAGTTCACATTTTTTGTTCAACAATTCAAAAGGATGTCAGATTTTCATTTGGAACTTGCCAAACTACATAGACAAAAAACAGTCATCTGCACAAAAGTTCACAATGAGCTTGTTAAAGGCTTTTCCCTTGACTTATGCAACCGTAAATAGGCTCAACTTTACATTTCACTTTCCTAGGTGTAAAGTGTTAAAATGCCCTTTACGACTGAAAATTGTTTTTGAAATACCAAACATGTACAACACAAATATTCAATATAACCATATGAATAATTAAAAATTCCATATGTTCAAAATATAAAAGATACCTTTTAATATGAATATTTCATATATGAAATACTGAAACATTACATATTAAAGAAATGCTTGATAATTATATAACTGTACTGTTTAAAATTATGAAGAAAAATATATTAAACAAAAGAGTGTAAAATAGATAAATTAATTTAGTACATATTTAAGTTCAACGGGTTCCATTTATCAAAGGCCAGGCAGTCAAGGTTTACTCCCGGAATTCTGTCTTCTCGGCATCATGGTGAGCGGGAATCATCCGCTGCCCTCATTCAACACTGCACATATTCTAAGGGGTTACTTTTCTTCTAAATATGCTAAGTTTCTGGATGTTAAATAAAAATGGAGGAGGGTTACAAAATGTTTGTGCAGTTGTAAAATTTAAAATAATGTACGGGAAACGGGTGCAAAAAAAGAACCTGATAACACTGTACACAAGCCAAAAATGTCACAACTTTGTAGTTCAAAATGAACACTACCAGTGTGAAGTCTGTCCTAATCTTTAAAGTATTTTAAAATAATTATGATAATTGCATAGATAATAAATAGTTACAAATCATAATATGATCAAATAAATAGTGATCTGACCAATTCAGCATTTGTAATTAAAGTGAAAGTCAAAGCGTTTGTGAAACGCTAGGGTTGACTATTGAAACAAATAAAGGGGACTTTCATTCATGAAGTATAAGATACTTCATGCAGAAAGCTCCTTTATTTGTTTCAAGCGATCGCTGATCTGAGCTGCTAAGGAAGCCCACGGCAGATCGCTGTTTTGCTAAGAGTTGACGTTTCCACCTCATAGTAAATAGCGTGCGTGAAATCCGGCTCCCAAGGGCGCCAAGCCGGATTTACCACACGGCTATTGGCTAAGAGGTGCAAACATCACTTCTTAGTAAAACAATGATCTGCCGTGGGCTGCCTTAGCAGCTCAGAGCGGTGATCGCTTGAAACAAATAAAGGAGCTTTCTGCATGAAGTATGTTATACTTCATGAATTAAAGTCCCCTTTATTTGTTTCAATAGTCAATCCTAGCGTTTCACAAACTCTAGGGTTGACTTTCACTTTAATAACATAAAATTATGTATAGTATATACTAATAAATTACAACTCAGGGATTCACAAATCATGGAAGACAATTCATAGAATATTGCTTTTAGGCTCAAATGTTTTTTCATTATTTTATGCATGAATGTATCAAAAGCTATTGGTCGTCTCATAAAAAATGTATGTTGGCAATATTCTCAATATTCTTGCATAGTGTAAATCTCTAAATAGGCATTCACAGACAGAGGGGCAAGAACTGGCAAATGTCCTATGGTTTAGGTACATGGCTACAGTTTAGGATAGGTAGTAAAATAAATCTAAAGATGGTAAAGTCAGAATGTAACTTTCATGATTCAGATAGTAAATGCAATTTTAAACAACTTTCCATTTTACCACTATTATCAAATTTACTTTATTCTCTTGGTGTCCTTTTTTGAAGAGTAAATCTAGGTAGGCCCAGGAACAGCAAATACACTACTGAGAGCTAGAATAACAGATTGGATGACACAATGACAAGTGGCATTTATATGCAGTCACAAATAACCAACCATCTCCCACACAGCATTTCTGCTCCTGAGCCTATCTATGTATGCTTTCAACAAAGGAAACCAATAGAATGAAGAAAATGTGATAATAGATGTTTGTGATAAAGACACTAATAAAAATATTGTGTAGCAAGAATCAAGATTAAAGTATCTCCAATATTCTATCCCTTTTAGTTTTCTACTCATGTTTTTCTAAACTTTCAATCCAATAATAAGGTACCTAAAAGGTGCCAAGAGGTGTAGAATATCGATCTTATTGGATTCCCTTCTGCAATATTTCCCCAAATGATGTCACTGATGCACAATTCTTTTAAAAGCTTGCCTGTGAGTACTATGCTATCCAATGCGTGCTGTGTCAAGACTATTCATACCTTGACCTCTAACATCACCGCCAGGTCTGAGGTGGTGGAGTTAAATCATCTCATACTCATTAATCTGCGGTGATTGACTAGCTGAGGCCAGGTGCAGCATTGCACAAGCATACACAGCAGAAGGACAGTAAATACAGGCAGGCAGGTTTCTTAGCAGGAAACCTTTCCGACCACCATTTTAATAACTTGGGCTCTAAAGCTGAAGAAATGTTCAGAAAAAAAAATTCAGAGAAAGACAACAAAATGAATAAGGGGAATGGAATGTTTAAACAATGAAGTTACATTAGTCAAGTTAGTAAGCTGAGAGGTTATATTATCTTACATAAATAAATATATTTAAGTCTGTATAGAGCGCTATCAGCATCACTCTTTAGACCAAGAAAATTCAATGTGACATGAAGTCATCCCCTTTAGGCTAGAGGAAAATAGATTTCCCTTTCAACAACCAAATAGTTATTTCACAATACAAGCAGTCAAGGTGTAGAACTCACTACACAATTAAGCAGTAGCTCTGGATACAACAGATCTTTTAAAAAGGGCTTAGATAATTTTTTGGCAAAAAAAACTATCCATATTTTAAAAAGTTGTAAAAGACAACAAAAGACATTGTAATTTATTGCTGCAAGTGTACTTGGCAAGTGTTTAATTAGAATGTCAGGAGGAATCACAGGAGAATTGTGAAGGTTGAGCTCCATAGACTTTTGTCTTACCTCAGCAACATCTACGTTACTATGTAAATCCCAACCTTTGTCTTTATGCAGCTAGTACTTCGGCCCGTGTTAGATTATCACTTTGATGCTTTTTGCATTGCTTTCCTAAGTCAGCTGAAATAATGACTCCTGGTTTCCTTTGCAAAGCAGTAACTGATTTTACATTACTACTAATCCTATAATCCTGTTTTGGATTGTTGTGACCCAAGTCATTTTTCTTGTGCTTCCCTCATAAAACTGTAATTGGAACACTTTGTATGCTGCTTTCGTATAGCTAAACTAATAATGTTTTTGCTAATCCCTTGAAAATGTCCAGTTGTTGAAAATTGAATTAATTAGCTCAACAGAAACTTCTCCTGGCCATTTTACAATTGTAGATCACTTAACCCCTTGAGTGCCAACAACGGCTCTGAGCCGTCGCAGAGTTTCCCACTCTGGTGCTAACGTTGGCTCAGAGCCGTTGCTAGCACTCTCCCACCTTGAGGGAGATCTGGGGGCTCCCACCCGCTCCTACCCCGGCGATCGTGCCTGTAGAGTGACAGGCATCGCCGGGGCTTCCCGTTTTGCGTGGTGACATCACACGAAATAACGTGATGACATCACCGCGCAACTTTATTTCTTCTTAACAATGTTAAGTATAGGAGCAGGGGGCATGCTGCTTAGAAGCCTGTATCTTAGGCATCTAAGCAGCTACAGACCCCCAAGACCCACCATTGGAAAGGTAATCGTCCAACAGTGTAAGTCTTGGGGGGTCTGAAAAAAATAAAAAAAAAGGTAAAAAAAATTGTTAAAAAAAATAATATAAAATAAAAAAAACATTAAAAAATCTTAGCACCCAGGTGGGAAAGTGCTTAGCACTCAAAGGGTTAAAGGGACAGTCTAGCTAAACAATAACTTTCATAATTCAGATAGGTATGTCATTTTAAACATCTTTCCAATTTACTTTTATCACCGATTTTGCTTTGTTCTCTTGGTAGTCTTATTTGAAAGCTAAACCTAGGTAGGCTCATATTCTAATTTATTAGACCGTGAAGGCCACCTCTTATCTGAAAGCATTTTGACAGTTTTTCACCACTTGAGGGCATTAGTTCATGTGTGCCATATAGATAACATTGTGCTCACGCCCTTGGAGTTACCTAGGAGCCAGCACTGATTGGCTAAAAAGCAAGTCTGTCAAAATAACTGAATTAAGGGGACCGTTTGCAGAGGCTTAGATACAAGATGATCACAGAGGTAAAAAGTGTATTAATTTAACTGTGTTGTTGGTTATGCAAAACTAGGGAATGGGTAATAAAGGGATTATCAATCTTTTTAAACAATAAAAATTCTGGTGTAGACTGTGCCTTTAATAAAAGAACAATGTCCTATTCTTGTCCTATGTAAGTGTTTGAACTCTGGTCCCCCAATTTCCAAGTAGTAAGCTACTATATTTAAGGTTCCACCAGGGGAGCTGAACGCAGTTCTTTTATTCTGCTGAGCTGATAATGCTACTATGTCAAATACCCCCTTCTGGTTACTCATTTCTCTATTTAGCTGAAAGAACATTCACAGCTGCACTCCTTACTATGGCCCCCTAATTCAACCATCTCTCCTAATAAGTCTGTGCTCTGAACTGATATATATATATATATATATTATATGTGTTCTACTAGCTTAGCAGATCTGATTCTGCCTGACTACCTGATTTTATATTCTTTGCAATAAACAAATGCACTGCTGAAAATGTTGCTGATGTATCTAGTTGAACAACACAGCTAAGCAACTTCCACTGCTGTTTGGACCAGTGGCAGTTGCCACATGGGACCAGAAGTTTCTGCAGCTCCTGAGAAATATTTGTATGTATGTGTTTAACTTCTTTACAGGATTAAACACCTAGACTTGCATGGTTGTTAGTGCTAAAATGGCATGCGTTAACAAACTAGAGAATGTAATTTTCCCACTATAATGGCCCTTTAAATTACAAAGCATGAAAATGTGTTTAAAGGGACATACAACAGGTTGAGATCTGTGCATATTCTAAAAGGGCTAATTTATTAAAAATAGTTTGAATAAAAAAAACATTTAAAAAATTGCTGGCAAGTATTTTAAAATAATTTTCAAAAATAAGCAAAATGAGGGGTGGAGTTGGGGCAGCCAACTCCACCCCTCTTATCAGTGTTTAGACACAGGCATTGTATTTCAATGAGTTCACAGCTCCTAGGCATGCTCCAGCAGATAAACCCCATTCACTTTTGTATTCTACCAAAAGCAACCATAGATATAGATACAGCCATAAAAGCGACCGTGGAGCCATGGAGCATGGAGGTTCCTCTTTGTACGATCGCCGTCGTACACTGGATAGTGAATTCAAGTGACGCATTAAAAATGGCGTCCCTTGAATTCCTATTGGCTGATTTGATTCTTCAAATTCAAATCAGCCAATAGGATGAGAGCTACTCAAAGCCTATTGGCTGTTCAAATCAGCCAATAGGATGAGAGCTACTGAAATTCTATTGGCTATTCAAATCAGCCAATAGAATTTAAGTAGCTCTCATCCTATTGGCTGATTTGAACAGCCAATAGGATTTGAGTAGCTTCCATCCTATTGGCTGATTTGAATTTGAAGAATCAAGGGACGCCATTTTTAATCGCGTCCCTTGAATTCACTATCCATTGTAGGACGGCGATCGTACGAAGAGGATCCTCCACGCTTCATGGCTCCATGGTCGCCAGTCTTCAGTTCCAGGGCCGCCAGTCTTCAGCACCACGGTCATCGGTCTTCAGCTCCGCGCTCCGCGCCGGATTGTTCCTGGAAGAAGAGGATGCCTCTTGGAAGAAGACTTCTCCGCATGGGACAGGACCTCAGGAATGGTGAGTACCAACCTGGGGGTTAGACTTAGGTTTGTTTTTTTTTAATTTTTGGGGTTTTATTTATTTAGATTAGGGTGGGCATTTTGTAAAAGAGCTAAATGCCCTTTTTAGGGCAATGGGTAGTTTAAGTTTTTTAGTGTTAGGTTTTTTATTTTGGGGGGTTTGGTGGGTGGGGGTTTTACTGTTAGGGGGGACTTGTGTATTTTTAATGTAAAAGAGCTGATTATCTTGGGGCAATGCCCTGCAAAAAGCCCTTTTAATTCTTAGAGTAGGGGGTGTTTTTTTTTGGGGGGGGGGGCTTTTTTATTTTCATAGGGATTAGGTATAACATTTTTTTTAAAAAAAAATCTTTTCTGTAATCTTCGATTTTTTTTTATTTTATGTAATTGTAGTTTAAAGGTACAGTCTACACCAGAATTTTAATTTTGACTAGACTATCCCTATAATTTATGCTTAGTTTATTTTTTTATTTTTAAAGTAGTGTTAGATGTTTTTATTTTAATAGTTAGTAACTTTAGTATTTTGTAATTTGGGTTCATTTAGCGGGTGTTAGGTTAGGGGGCTTAGTAATTTAATTATTTGCATTGTGGGCTTTGGCGGTTTAGGGGTTAATACTTTAATAGGTAGTTTGCGTTGTTGGCTTTGGCGGTTTAGGGGTTAATACTTTAATAGGTAGTTTGCATTGTGGGTAAATGGCAGATTAGGGGTTAATAGTTTTATTAGGTAGTTTGCGATGTTGGGGTTGGCAGATATAGGGGTTAATACTTTATTTGTAGTTGCGGTGTGGGTTTGATGGTGGATATAGGGGTTAATATATTTTTTTAGTTATTGTGGTGGGGGTTGGCAGTTGACAGGTAGCTAGATATTGCGCATACGTTAGGTGTTAGTTTATTTTTGCAGGCAGTTTTGGGAGTTACGGTGCTCCCATACTCAGCGCAAGGCCTGCTGCGGCTGCCTTAGTATGGCGAGGTGAAAATGGAGTAAGATTTCTCCATTTTTGCAAGGTAAGTCCTTGCGCTGAATATTGGATACCAATTTGCGGCGCGGTCCCATGTTAGCTTATGGGAGTAAAAATTGCGGGCGACGGGTGAAATACGGGTGAAATATACGCGTGTAACTTGTATGCTACCCCGAATATGTAATACCAAAATCGCGTATATAATGGGGCCCCTGATTGGTCTATGCTATTCATCCAGACTTGTTCAGCTGCACAGAAGTGGTATTGGTTGACTGCAATGACTCTATAAGATTTGCACTACGGGGTACCTAGTTACCTATTCATTTAAGATAGATATTAGTTTTACATAAATACCTTTGAGATATGTCTTTTTACTAATATGCTATTATGGGCTTTATTTCCTTAATTATCATAAATAAATACTAAATTTTGCTCGCTAATGCTCTTATGTGTACTTATATATACAGTTGTGCTCATAAGTTTAAATACCCTGGCAGAATATATGATTTCTTGGCCATTTTTCAGAGAATATGAATAATAACACAAAAACGTTTATTTCACTCATGGTTAGTGTTTGGCTGAAGCCATTTATTATCAATCAACTGTGTTTACTCTTTTTAAATCATAATGACAACAGAAACTATCCAAATGACCCTGATCAAAAGTTTACATACCCTGGTCATTTCGGCCTGATAACATGCACACAAGTTGAAACAAAGGGGTTTGAATGGCTATTAAAGGTAACCATCCTCACCTGTGATCTGTTTTCTTGTAATTAGTGTGTGTGTATAAAAAGTCAATGAGTTTCTGGATTCCTGACAGACCCTTGCATCTTTCATCCAGTGCTGCACTGACGATTCTGGATTCTGAGTCATGGGGAAAGCAAAAGAATTGTCAAAGGATCTGTGGTAAAAAAGGTAGTTGAACTGTATAAAACAGGAAAGTGATATAAAAAGATATCCAAGGAATTGAGAATGCAAATCAGCAGTGTTCAAACTCTAATAAAGAAGTGGAAAATGAGGGGTTCTGTTGAAACCAAACCACGGTCAGGTAGACGAACTAAAATTTCAGCCATAACTGCCAGGAAAATTGTTCGGGATGCAAAGACAAACCCACAAATAACTTCAGGTGAAATACAGGACATGTGGTGTGGCTGTTTCAAGATGCACAATAAGGAGGCACTTGAAGAAAGATGGGCTGTATGGTCGAGTCACCAGAAGAAAGCCATTACTACGCAAATGCCACAAAGTATCCCGCTTACAATACGCCAAACAGGACAGAGACAAGCCTCAAACCTTCTGGCACAAAGTCATTTGGAGTGATGAGACCAAAATTGAGCTTTTTGGCCACACCATTCCTACTGTGAAACACTGAGGTGGATCGCTGATGTTTTGGGGATGTGTGAGCTACAAAGGCACAGGAAATTTGGTCAGAATTGATGGCAAGATGAATGCAGTATGTTATCAAACAGAACGCCTCATTTTCCACTTGTTGATTAGAGTTTGAACACTGATGATTTGCATTCTCAATTTCTTGGATATCTTTTTATATCCTTTCCTGTTTTATACAGTTCAACTACCTTTTTCCCACAGATCCTTTGACAAATCTTTTTCTTTCTCCAGAAACGTCAGTGCAGCACTGGATGAAAGATGCAAGGGTCTGTCAGGAGTCCAGAAACTCATTGACCTTTTATACACACACACTAATTACAAGAAAACAGATCACAGGTGAGGATGGTTACCTTTAATAGCCATTCAAACCCCTTTGTGTCAACTTGTGTGCATGTTATCAGGCCAAAATCACCAGGGTATGTCAACTTTTGATCAGGATCATTTGGGTAGTTTCTGTTGTCATTATGATTTAAAAAGAGTAAACACAGTTGATTGATAATAAACGGCTTCAGCCAAACACTAACCATGAGTGAAAGAAAAGTTTTTGTGTTATTCATATTCTCTGAAAAATGGTCAAGAAATGATATATTCTGCCAGGGTATGTAAACTTATGAGCACAACTGTATGTATATATATTATTATTTGCCTGTTTGGGTTAGTGGCTTTGTATCTCATGTCACAGTGTTTGAATATTTATGTGACGTACCTATTAATGACATTTCACACCTAGATGGTATTCACCAGCCTGCCAATAGAAGATGGTATTCACCAGCCTGCCAATACAGACCTTATTACTCATGCTGCTATTAGACTTTAATGACCTACACTCTTATGTTTGCACATCTATGCAAGTATATATAGAATTGCCGCTTATATGACAGTTTGCCTATATTTCCTTTGCTTCTTAAGAAATAATATATACCCTCCTCATATATTTGTATGATTACAAGCTTACTCTCTCTCTCTCTCTCTCTCTCTCTCTCTCTATATATATATATATATATATTTGTATGATTACAAGCTTACTCTCTCTCTCTCTCTCTCTCTCTCTCTCTCTCTCTCTCTATATATATATATATATATATATATATATATATATATATATATATATATATATATATATATATATATAGTCAGGTAGAAAACAGCACTCTCTGGACTTAAGTTTTAAACAAATAGTTTAATTAGTATAGATACTAATTAAACTATTTGTTTAAAACTTAAGTCCAGAGAGTGCTGTTTTCTACCTGACTACATTTCACCTATTCTAGCACCCTGGCCCTTGGGAAACTGTTTGTGAGAGTGCAACTGACTCATTTTGCCTATATATATATATATATATTTGTATGATTACAAGCTTTCTCTCTCTCTCTCTCTCTCTCTCTCTCTCTCTCTCTCTATATATATATATATATTTGTATGATTACAAGCTTACTCTCTCTCTCTCTCTCTCTCTCTCTCTCTCTCTCTCTCTCTCTCTCTCTCTCTCTCTCTCTCTCTCTATATATATATATATATATATATATATATATATATATATATTTGTATGATTACAAGCTTACTATATATATATATTTAAATTCTATTGAGAATGATACAATTATCTAAGAGATATCTAGTTATATAGTTAATATGATATTATACTGTTCTAGGGCCCCAAAGACTTGCTAAAATGACAGATGAGTGAAGTAGGGTCCAAGATTGGTCCTTTTCATCAGTGGGAGGAGCTTTAATATGAAATTGATGTTTCTACTATGCGTGTATAACCTTTCATTGGTTGTTCAGCTACCATTTATAATGATATTGTTTCTTCTTACTTTATTGAAATATTTATATGACTGTCCTTATAGTGTCATGACACGTAATATATAGCCATCTTATAAAAACCTGAATAAAAGATTATAAAAAAAATAAACAAAACATATTTAAAGGGACATGAAACCCAAAAAATGTCTTTCATGACTGAGAGAGTATACAATTTTAAACAACTTCCAGTTTACATCTATTATCAAATGTGCTTTGTTCTTTTGATATCATTTGTTGAAAAGCACACATAGGTAGGCTCAGGAGCTGGGAGCTAGCTGCTCAATTTGTGGCTTCACAAATATACCTCTTGTCACTGGCTTAATGTGTTAAGCTAGCTCCCAGTAGTCCATTGCTGCTCCTTCAATGAAGGATACCAAGAGAATGAAGCAAAATTGATAATAGAAATAAACTGGAAAGTTGTTTAAAATTATGTGCTCTATCTGAATCATGAAAGAAAAAATGAGTTTCATGTCCCTTTAGGTATTATATTTGTTTAAGCACCTTCGGCTTAGCACACGTTGGCTTACAGTACTTTCAGGTTTGCTCTCGAGTGAAGGTTAGAAAAGAGTTATGCAGCGCACCCTATAGAATACAATGAGGTGAACACAGCTAATAGTTTTGCTCTTCACTAGTAATCTAGGCCAGATTAAGTAAAGGAGTTAAAAAAGCACAATACATTCAAATAGTAATGCTGTTTCTACTTTGATATGACTGTACAATATGAGGAATTTATGCTGAGCAGTCAAAACGAATCACAGATTAATTTAGCAGGACCATGTTCTCTAAGCCAATGAGCAGCGAAGCAGAGGAATGAGATGAAACAACATCATGTCTGTGATCTCTCATCCTCACGCAGGTACAAACTACAAGGTAATAGATGGAAGATACTGATGGTGTTGCAGTAAACTGATTGCTTGAAACAGGGAAAATACACAAACATTGAAATCATATGACCACTGATAGTGGAACAAAATGTGAATTGTAACAGGTAATTCAACTTTTTTTTTTTAAAGGTATTATACTCAGTATGGAAGAGGATGTGTTGCAATGTCTGCTTATTTTAGGGACACTAAAGTGAAAATTGAACTTCTATGATTCAGATAGGAGCATCCGGTATTAAGAGTCTTGCGTTAGCCTTAAAAAGCAGCGTTGAGAGGTCCCAAAGCTGCTTTTTACTGCTCGCTGGTATTATGAGTCAGGCAGGTACAGGTGTACCGCTCACTTTTTTTCCACGATTTTCGCATACCGCAAATCCCCTTACGTCAATTGCGTATCCTATCTTTTTAAAGGACCAGTCAACACAGCACAAAACACAAAACCAAAACCAAAATAAATATACAGCCACATAGAGGATTAAGTTTATAATGTATATGAGCATTCAAAATAAAAACTTAGATAGTAAAATTATTATAAAACTTACTTTTCTCCTGTCTGTTTTACCAATTGTTCTGAGGCTTGTCCACCTCCCACGCCTAGAGGAGGATGGGCTCACTGTGAGTGACAAATTTTATCTTCCAATCCAAGATTAGCCTATTTGCATTTTATTTCACCCATTGTGTGCATGTGAGTGTGCACGTGAGCCCCCGGAGTGTGCACGTCACCCCCCCTTGCATGTGCACGTGACTCCCTCCTCAGACGTGCACTATTGTCTTTATAAATTACAAGCAGGCACAGCATGAAAGGCAGCAGCTCTGCTAAACAGCAGCTGTTCCCTTTCATGTCAGTTGGATTGGTGCCACATTATAGTGCTTCTCTGTCTTATATATTTTAGTGCACCCACATAATTGCAGCATAAATGTTTATTTTGCTCCCCTTGCATGAACATTTTCACTATAAAAAATAATTTCAATTTTTTTTTAAAATTATAATGTTCCCATTTTATACTAAGTCTGTGTAATTTTGCACTTCCAATTACTTATTTTATAATTATCATCCCTAGTTTTAATTATAGGCTACCCATGCTACATATCTATTTATAAATGTATATTTTATATTAACAGGGTTAGCATACAAGAAGAGATGGAATATACAAAATACTTTTATTGGCTAACCCTGCTACATACATTTGTACTTTTCTTTTGTATATTACAATCCTTTGTTACCCAGCATGTCATTTTTTCTAACGCCAGTATTACGATTGCTGGAAAAAGTGAGCGGTAGACCCTCTCCTGTCCAGACTAATAACCGCATTTAAAAGTCAGTAGTTAAGAGTTTTATGGGCTAACGCCATAACATAAAACTCTTAACTAAAGTGATAAAAAGTACACTAACACCCATAAACTACCTATTAACCCCTAAACCGAGGCCCCCCCCACATCGCAAACACTTAACTAAAATGTTTAACCCCTAATCTGCCGACCGGACATCGACGCCACTATAATAAATATATTAACCCCTAAACAGCTGCACTCCCGCCTCGCAAACACTAGTTAAATTTTATTAACCCCTAATATGCCATCCCTAACATTGCTGACACCTACCTACATTTATTAACCCCTAATCTGCTGCCCCCAACCTAAGTCTAAGCCTAAGTCTAACCCCCACTAATTTAAATATAATTTAAATAAAACAAAATAAAATTACTACAATTAAATAAATTAATCCTATTTAAAACTAAATACCTACCTATAAAATAAACCCTAAGCTAGCTACAATATAACTAATAGTTACATTGTATCTAGCTTAGGATTTATATTTATTTTAATTGGAATTTAGGTTAGGATTTATTTGGCAGGTAAATTTGTAATTATTTTAACTAGGAAGTTATTAAATAGTTAATAACTATTTAATAACTATTCTACCTAGTTAAAAGTTTATTTTATCGGTAAGTATTTAGTTTTAAATAGGATTAATTTATTTAATTGTAGTAAATTTATTTAGATGTATTTAAATTATATTTAAATTACGGGGGTGTTAGGGTTAGACTTAGGTTTTATGGGTTAATAAATTTATTGTAGTAACGGCGACGTTGGCGGCGGCAGATTAGGGGTTAATAAATTTAATATAGTTGCGGCGTTGTTGGAGGGGTAGATTAGGGTTTAATAAATATAATGTAGGGTTCGGCTATGTTGGGGGCATCAGATTAGGGGTTCATAAGTATAATGTAGGTGGCGGCGGTGTCCGGAACGGCAGATTAGGGGTAAATAATATAATGTAGGTGGCGACGATGTCGGGGACGGCAGATTAGGGGCTAATAAGTATAAGATTGGGTGTGTTTAGACTCGGAGTTCATGTTAGGATGTTAGGTGCAGACATAACTTTTATTTCTCCATAGGAAACAATGGGGCAGCGTTAGGAGCTGAACGCTGCTTTTTTGCAGGTGTTAGGTTTTTTCAGCCAGCTCAGCCCCATTGTTTCCTATGGGGAAATCATGCACGAGCATGTTTAGCCAGCTCACCGCTACCGTAAGCAGCGCTGGTATTACAGTGAGATGGGGAGCTAAATTTTGCTCAACGCTCACTTTTCTGAGGCTAACGCCGGCTTGAAGAAAACCTGTAATACCAGCGTTGTCTTAAGTGAGCGGTGAGAAAAAAAGGCTTGTTAGACCCGCACACCATTACCGACAAAAACTTGTAATCTAGCCAAAAGACTTTTATATACACACTTTCTGAGGCACCAGCTCCTACTGAGCATGTGCGAGAGTTCACAGTATATACATATATAAGCCTGTGATTGGCTGATGGCTGTCACATGATACAGATGGCAAGCAAATTGTAAAGTTAATTTTAAAATATATCAGAAAAAAGAAATCTACTCCTCATTTAAAATTCAGAGTAAGTGCTATTGCATTGTCTTTTTAATATGAACTTGTTGATTATGCAATTCTACTGTATTTAATTTAAACTTGACCAGTCTGGTGCCCAATTAAACTATCTAGGTTATTTCAAAAGGAAATTAAGACATGATGAATATAAACATTTTTTTTAATTTAAAAATGAAATCCCTCACTGCCAAAATATCTGAAGTACTAGACAGTTTTGCCAGCAGTAAAAAAACATAATTTATGCTTACCTGATAAATTTATTTCTCTTGTAGTGTATCCAGTCCACGGATCATCCATTACTTATGGGATATTAACTCCTCCCCAACAGGAAGTGCAAGAGGATTCACCCAGCAGAGCTGCTATATAGCTCCTCCCCTAACTGCCATTACCAGTCATTCGACCGAAAACATGCAGAGAAAGGAAAACCATAGGGTGCAGGGGTGACTGTAGTTTAATGGAAAAATTACCTGCCTTAAAGTGACAGGGCGGGCCGTGGACTGGATACACTACAAGAGAAATAAATTTATCAGGTAAGCATAAATTATGTTTTCTCTTGTTAAGTGTATCCAGTCCACGGATCATCCATTACTTATGGGATACCAATACCAAAGCTAAAGTACACGGATGACGGGAGGGACAGGCAGGCTCTTTATACGGAAGGAACCACTGCCTGAAGAACCTTTCTCCCAAAAACAGCCTCCGAAGAAGCAAAAGTGTCAAATTTGTAAAATTTGGAAAAAGTATGAAGAGAAGACCAAGTTGCAGCCTTGCAAATCTGTTCAACAGAAGCCTCATTCTTAAAGGCCCAAGTGGAAGCCACAGCTCTAGTAGAATGTGCTGTAATTCTTTCAGGAGGCTGCTGTCCAGCAGTCTCATAGGCTAACCGTATTATGCTACGAAGCCAAAAGGAGAGAGAGGTAGCCGAAGCTTTTTGACCTCTCCTCTGACCAGAATAAACGACAAACAGGGAAGACGTTTGTCGAAAATCCTTAGTTGCCTGTAGATAAAATTTCAGGGCACGGACTACATCTAGATTGTGTAGCAGACGTTCCTTTTTCGAAGAAGGATTAGGACACAAAGATGGAACCACAATCTCTTGATTGATATTCCTGTTAGTGACCACCTTAGGTAGGAACCCAGGTTTAGTACGCAGAACTACCTTGTCTGAATGAAAAATCAGATAAGGAGAATCACAATGTAAGGCAGATAACTCAGAGACTCTTTGAGCCGAGGAAATCGCCATTAAAAACAGAACTTTCCAAGATAACAACTTGATATCAATGGAATGAAGGGGTTCAAACTGAACCCCCTGTAAAACATTAAGAACTAAGTTCAAACTCCATGGTGGAGCAACAGTTTTAAACACAGGCTTGATCCTAGCTAAAGCCTGACAAAAAGCTTGAACGTCCGGAACTTCTGACAGACGTTTGTGTAAAAGAATGGACAGAGCTGAAATCTGTCCCTTTAAGGAACTAGCGGATAAACCCTTTTCTAAACCTTCTTGTAGAAAAGACAATATCCTTGGAATCCTAACCTTACTCCATGAGTAACTCTTGGATTCACACCAATATAAGTATTTGCGCCATATCTTATGGTAAATCTTTCTGGTAACAAGCTTTCTAGCCTGTATTAAGGTATCAAAAACTGACTCAGAAAAACCACGTTTTGATAAAATCAAGCGTTCAATTTCCAAGCAGTCAGCTTCAGAGAAATTAGATTTTGATGTTTGAAGGGACCCTGGATCAGAAGGTCCTGTTTCAGAGGTAGCGACCAAGGTAGACAGGATGACATGTCCTCTAGATCTGCATACCAAGTCCTGCGTGGCCATGCAGGCGCTATTAGAATCACTGATGCTCTCTCCTGTTTGATTCTGGCAATCAATCGAGGAAGCATCGGGAAGGGTGGAAACACATAAGCCATCCCGAAGGTCCAAGGTGCTGTCAAAGCATCTATCAGAACCGCTCCCGGATCCCTGGATCTGGACCCGTAACGAGGAAGCTTGGCGTTCTGTCGAGACGCCATGAGATCTATCTCTGGTTTGCCCCAACGTCGAAATATTTGGGCAAAGACCTCCGGATGAAGTTCCCACTCCCCCGGATGAAAAGTCTGACGACTTAAGAAATCCGCCTCCCAGTTCTCCACTCCCGGGATGTGGATTGCTGACAGGTGGCAAGAGTGAGACTCTGCCCAGCGAATTATCTTTGATACTTCCATCATTGCTAGGGAGCTTCTTGTCCCTCCCTGATGGTTGATGTAAGCTACAGTCGTGATGTTGTCCGACTGAAACCTGATGAACCCCCGAGTTGTTAACTGGGGCCAAGCCAGAAGGGCATTGAGAACTGCTCTCAATTCCAGAATGTTTATTGGTAGGAGACTCTCCTCCTGATTCCATTGTCCCTGAGCCTTCAGAGAATTCCAGACAGCGCCCCAACCTAGTAGGCTGGCGTCTGTTGTTACAATTGTCCAGTCCGGCCTGCTGAATGGCATCCCCCTGGACAGATGTGGCCGAGAAAGCCACCATAGAAGAGAATTTCTGGTCTCTTGATCCAGATTCAGAGTAGGGGACAAGTCTGAGTAATCCCCATTCCACTGACTTAGCATGCACAATTGCAGCGGTCTGAGGTGTAGGCGTGCAAAGGGTACTATGTCCATTGCTGCTACCATTAAGCCGATCACCTCCATGCATTGAGCTACTGACGGGTGTTGAATGGAATGAAGGACACGGCATGCATTTTGAAGCTTTTTTAACCTGTCTTCTGTCAGGTAAATCTTCATTTCTACAGAATCTATAAGAGTCCCCAAGAAGGGAACTCTTGTGAGTGGAAAGAGAGAACTCTTCTTTTCGTTCACCTTCCATCCATGCGACCTTAGAAATGCCAGTACTAACTCTGTATGAGACTTGGCAGTTTGAAAGCTTGAAGCTTGTATCAGAATGTCGTCTAGGTACGGAGCTACCGCAATTCCTCGCGGTCTTAGTACCGCCAGAAGAGCACCCAGAACCTTTGTGAAGATTCTCGGAGCCGTAGCCAATCCGAATGGAAGAGCTACAAACTGGTAATGCCTGTCTAGAAAGGCAAACCTTAGATACCGGTAATGATCTTTGTGAATCGGTATGTGAAGGTAAGCATCCTTTAAATCCACTGTGGTCATGTACTGACCCTTTTGGATCATGGGTAAAATTGTCCGAATAGTTTCCATTTTGAACGATGGAACTCTTAGGAATTTGTTTAGGATCTTTAAATCCAAGATTGGCCTGAAAGTTCCCTCTGTTTTGGGAACCACAAACAGATTTGAGTAAAACCCTTGTCCTTGTTCCGACCGCGGAACCGGATGGATCACTCCCATTAATAAAAGATCTTGTACGCAGCGTAGAAACGCCTCTTTCTTTATTTGGTTTGTTGACAACCTTGACAGATGAAATCTCCCTCTTGGGGGAGAGAATTTGAAGTCTAGAAGGTATCTCTGAGATATGATCTCTAACGCCCAGGGATCCTGGACATCTCTTGCCCAAGCCTGGGCGAAGAGAGAAAGTCTGCCCCCCACTAGATCCGTTCCCGGATCGGGGGCCCTCGATTCATGCTGTCTTAGGGGCAGCAGCAGGTTTCCTGGCCTGCTTGCCCTTGTTCCAGGACTGGTTAGGTCTCCAGCCTTGTCTGTAGCGAGCAACAGCTCCTTCCTGTTTTGGTGCAGAGGAAGTTGATGCTGCTCCTGCTTTGAAATTACGAAAGGAATGAAAATTAGACTGTCTAGCCTTAGGTTTGGCTCTGTCTTGAGGCAGGGCATGGCCTTTACCTCCTGTAATGTCAGCGATAATTTCTTTCAACCCGGGCCCGAATAAGGTCTGCCCTTTGAAAGGTATATTAAGCAATTTAGATTTAGAAGTAACGTCAGCTGACCAGGATTTTAGCCACAGTGCTCTGCGTGCCTGAATGGCGAATCCGGAATTCTTAGCCGTAAGTTTAGTTAAATGTACTACGGCATCTGAAATAAATGAGTTAGCTAACTTAAGGGCTTTAAGCTTGTGTGTAATCTCATCTAATGGAGCTGATTCAAGTGTCTCTTCCAGAGACTCAAACCAAAATGCTGCTGCAGCCGTGACAGGCGCAATGCATGCAAGAGGTTTCAATATAAAACCTTGTTGAACAAACATTTTCTTAAGGTAACCCTCTAACTTTTTATCCATTGGATCTGAAAAGGCACAGCTATCCTCCACCGGGATAGTGGTACGCTTAGCTAAAGTAGAAACTGCTCCCTCCACCTTAGGGACCGTTTGCCATAAGTCCCGTGTGGTGGCGTCTATTGGAAACATCTTTCTAAATATCGGAGGGGGTGAGAACGGCACACCGGGTCTATCCCACTCCTTAGTAACAATTTCAGTAAGTCTCTTAGGTATAGGAAAAACGTCAGTACTCGCCGGTACCGCAAAATATTTATCCAACCTACACATTTTCTCTGGTATTGCAACTGTGTTACAATCATTCAGAGCCGCTAACACCTCCCCTAGTAATACACGGAGGTTTTCCAGCTTAAATTTAAAATTTGAAATATCTGAATCCAGTTTGTTTGGATCAGAACCGTCACCCGCAGAATGAAGCTCTCCGTCCTCATGTTCTGCAAATTGTGACGCAGTGTCTGACATGGCCCTAATATTATCAGCGCACTCTGTTCTCACCCCAGAGTGATCACGCTTACCTCTTAGTTCTGGTAATTTAGCCAAAACTTCAGTCATAACAGTAGCCATATCCTGTAATGTGATTTGTAATGGCCGCCCAGATGTACTCGGCGCTACAATATCACGCACCTCCCGAGCGGGAGATGCAGGTACTGACACGTGAGGCGAGTTAGTCGGCATAACTCTCCCCTCGTTGTTTGGTGAAATATGTTCAATTTGTACAGATTGACTTTTATTTAAAGTAGCATCAATACAGTTAGTACATAAATTTCTATTGGGCTCCACTTTGGCTTTAGCACATATAGCACAGATATCTTCCTCTGAATCAGACATGTTTAACACACTAGCAAATAAACTAGCAACTTGGAAATACTTTTCAAGTAATTTACTATAATATGAAAACGTACTGTGCCTATAAGAAGCAAAGAAAAAGTTATGACAGTTGAAAATTAATAAACTGAAAAGTTATAGCATCAAATCTTTGTAAAAAACACAATTTTAGCAAAGGATTGCTCCCATTAGCAAAGGATAACTAACCCTGATAGCAGAAAAAAAATACAGAAATAAACGTTTTTTTATCACAGTCAACTACAATCTCACAGCTCTGCTGTGAGTGATTACCTCCCTCAAAACAAGTTTTGAAGACCCCTGAGTTCTGTAGAGATGAACCGGATCATGCAGGGAAGACAATAAACTTCTGACTGAATTTTTTGATGCGTAGCAAAAGCACCAAAAAAGCCCCCCCCCCTCACACATAACAGTGAGAGAGATCAGTAAACTGTCATAAATTAAATAAAATGACTGCCAAGTGGAAAAAAATAGTGCCCAAAACATTTTTTCACCCAGTACCTCAGAAAATTAAACGATTTTACATGCCAGCAAAAAACGTTTAACATTAATAAATTGAGTGTTATTAAAAAGCCTGTTGCTAGTCCCTGCAAATTAGGCTAAAGTTTTATGCATACAGTATTATCCCAGTGAAGTGCCATTCCCCAGAATACTGAAGTGTAAAATATACATACATGACAGCCTGATACCAGTTGCTGCTACTGCATTTAAGGCTGAGTTTACATTATATCGGTATGGCAGAATTTTCTCATCAATTCCATTGTCAGAAAATAATAAGCTGCTACATACCTCTTTGCAGATTAATCTGCCCGCTGTCCCCTGATCTGAAGTTTACCTCTCCTCAGATGGCCGAGAAACAGCAATATGATCTTAACTACTCCGGCTAAAATCATAGAAAAACTCAGGTAGATTCTTCTTCAAATTCTACCAGAGAAGGAATAACACACTCCGGTGCTATTATAAAATAACAAACTTTTGATTGAAGGTATGAAACTAAGTATAATCACCACAGTCCTCTCACACATCCTATCTATTCGTTGGGTGCAAGAGAATGACTGGTAATGGCAGTTAGGGGAGGAGCTATATAGCAGCTCTGCTGGGTGAATCCTCTTGCACTTCCTGTTGGGGAGGAGTTAATATCCCATAAGTAATGGATGATCCGTGGACTGGATACACTTAACAAGAGAAATATGTATGAATCTGTGATGGTTCAGCAAGTGCTTATAGAGCTGAGAAATAAGCAAACAACTCACACTGCAAAAAAAGACCCAAAAGTCTCATTCTTTGGGTTATGTGCACAGACCAATTAGACAGGATAACTGCTGAACGCAGCCTTTGCTTAAGATTTGTTTTTGTTTTTTTCTTAACCAGGGCACAGATCTTAATTAAATGCAAATAATGTTTAATTTCAGAGGCACTAAGCAGTTACAACTATTTCCCACCGACGAGCCAGAGAGGGTAAAGTTGATGCGCTGGATCAGGAGAGAGTTAAAGCGTGCTGATTATATCTTAACTGGATAAAGGAAAATAAACGACTATTAAATTGTTTGGCTAAACAAATAAAAAAGCTTTCTCTTGCAATTACTGCAGAGAAAATTATTTATAACTAGATACTTTCTCATTTACTTCCAATTTGTGCGCTAATTTAATGTTCTTTTGACAGCTACAAAATAGGTTGGTTCATATTAATAAACACAGCATATTTATAAGCCTTTTTGATGCGACAGTAGCACTGTATATACTGCAGCTCTGCCAAATGTCCCAGTAATGTAAGACTGACCTGACCTGGAATCCAGGCTTCTCTGCCCCTTTGTCTACCATTCCATTTAACAGGGGTCCACCTATGCTGCAAAGGACTTGATACTTCAATACTGTATTCCTAATGGATTGAAAGGTGGGAATGCATACTTTCAATCCCCAGGGATGGAAAAACCACATTTTCAATATCAAATCTCCCCCATTACATACTCTATTTGAAGGAGAGAATCAGGATGTGTTACTGGGATATACACAGCACTCTGATCTTTGCTGAGGCCAGTTAGGAACAAATATGTAGCAAGGTTAGGGTTGTGAAATCTGCACTGTGCACTTCCAATTCTTAGAACCAGAAAACCCACACGTTTCAGACTTAAACTACAGGAAAAGTGGGAAAATTAAATAATGAACGTATAGAGTTTATTTTACTATGCAAAAAACATAGGTGACAGTCATGATTTCCATTTTCTTTGGTTTCCTGCAGATATCGTTATGTGTAAGAGATATCACGTATCTGTTTATTAAAAATGATGTCTGTTGCCTTTTCAGAGTGTATTGCTCATGCGCAACATAATAGAATTATTCCAAACCATCTCAGAATACTGTCAAACGTAAAAAAGTCCAGGTTTCCACTTTATCAAATCCTTTGTGTGCTGAATTCAATGTGCCCATTATGTTGCCAAAATAAAGAGCCAAACCTGTGGTCGGGAGGATTGTGATCACCTAAACTATTGCTGTTCATGCATCATATGGGTGATTTTCCCGCTATCTGGTTGTATCTGATCCAAACCTTTTACATTACAGAAATAGTGCTATCGCTTGGATTGTGATCACTCACAACTTGAAAAACGCAGATTGGGAGATTAAAAAAATCAGATAAATGGGATCAAAAGGGATAGAATTGACTTCTCTGTGTTTAACCCCTGCATATCAGTTAAACACTTAGGCCTAGATTTAGAGTTGGGTGGTAGCCGTCAAAACCAGCGTTAGAGGCTCCTAACGCTGGTTTTTACCGCCCTCTGGTATTTGGAGTCAGTCATTAAAGGGTCTAACGCTCACTTTTCAGCCGCGACTTTTCCATACCGCAGATCCCCCTACGCCATTTAAGTATCCTATCTTTTCAATGGGATCTTTCTAACTCCGGTATTTAGAGTCGTGGCTGAAGTGAGCGTTCGAAATCTAACGACAAAACTCCAGCCGCAGAAAAAAGTCAGTAGTTAAGAGCTTTCTGGGCTAACGCCGATTTATAAAGCTCTTAACTACTGTGCTCTAAAGTACACTAACACCCATAAACTTTTTTTTTTAACCCCTAATCTGCCGACCGCCACCTACGTTATCCTTATGTACCCCTAATCTGCTGCCCCTAACACCGCCGACCCCTATATTATATTTATTAACCCCTAACCTGCCCCCCACAACGTCGCCGCCAGCTACCTACAATAATTAACCCCTAATCTGCCGACCGCAAAGCGCCGCTACTTACGTTATCCTTATGTACCCTTAATCTGCTGCCCCTAACGCCGCCGACCCCTATATTATATTTATTAGCCCCTAATCTGCCCCCCTCAACGTCGCCTCCACCTGCCTACACTTATTAACCCCTAATCTGCCGAGCGGATCTCACCGCTACTATAATAAAGTTATTAACCCCTAATCCGCCTCACTCCCGCCTCAATAACCCTATAATAAATAGTATTAACCCCTAATCTGCCCTCCCTAACATCGCCGACACCAAACTTCAAACATTAACCACTAATCTGCCGACTGGAGCTCACCGCTATTCTAATAAATGTATTAACCCCTAAAGCTAAGTCTAACCCTAACACTAACACCCCCCTAAGTTAAATATAATTTAAATCTAACGAAATAAATTAACTCTTATTAAATAAATTATTCCTATTTAAAGCTAAATACTTACCTGTAAAATAAATCCTAATATAGCTACAATATAAATTATAATTATATTATAGCTATTTTAGGATTTATATTTATTTTACAGGTAACTTTGTATTTATTTTAACCAGGTACAATAGCTATTAAAGAGTTAAGAACTATTTAATAGCTAAAATAGTTAAAATAATTACAAAATTACCTGTAAAATTAAACCTAACACTACACTATCAATAAATTAATTAAATAAAATACCTACAATTACCTACAATTAAACCTAACACTACACTATCAATACATTAATTAAATACAATATCTACAAATAAATACAATGAAATAAACTAACTAAAGTACAAAAAATAAAAAAATATTTACAAACATCAGAAAAATATTACAACAATTTTAAACTAATTACACCTACTCTAAGCCCCCTAATAAAATAACAAAGACCCCCAAAATAAAAAAATGCCCTACCCTATTCTAAATTACAAAAGTTCAAAGCTCTTTTACCTTACCAGCCCTGAACAGGGCCCTTTGCGGGGCATGCCCCAAAGAATTCAGCTCTTTTGCCTGGAAAAAAAACACATACAATACCACCCCCCCAACATTACAACCCACCACCCACATACCCCTAATCTAACCCAAACCCCCCTTAAATAAACCTAACACTAAGCCCCTGAAGATCTTCCTACCTTATCTTCACCATACCAGGTTCACCGATCGATCCAGAAGAGCTCCTCCGATGTCTTGATCCAAGCCCAAGTGGGGGGCTGAAGATGTCCATGATCCGGCTGAAGTCTTCATCCAAGCGGGAGCTGAAGAGGTCCATGATCCGGCTGAAGTCTTCATCCAAGCGGGAGCTGAAGAGGTCCATGATCCGGCTGAAGTCTTCTATCAACGGCATCTTCAATCTTCTTTCTTCCGGATCCATGTTCATCCCGCCGACGCGGAACATCCATCTTCACCGACGACTTCCCGACGAATGACGGTTCCTTTAAGGGACGTCATCCAAGATGGCGTCCCTCGAATTCCGATTGGCTGATAGGATTCTTTGCAGGTGTTAGGTTTTTTTTCAGCTCAAACAGCCCCATTGTTTTCTATGGGGGAATCGTGCACGAGCACGTTTTTGAAGCTGGCCGCGTCCGTAAGTACCGCTGGTATCGAGAGTTGAAGTTGCGTTAAATATGCTCTACGCTCCTTTTTTGGAGCCTAACGCAGCCATTCTGTGAACTCTAAATACCAGCGGTATTTAAAAGGTGCGGCCAGAAAAAAGCCAGCGTAGCTAACGCACCCCTTTGGCCGCAGAACTCTAAATCTAGGCGATAGGTAATCCCCTGCTGCAAAGCTAGTCCTGAACAGAACACAGCCATTGGTTGGCAGCTATATAAATGTGTTGCTCTTCTTTGGCCCTTTGGTTGTGTCCTGCGCAGAAGTAGAAATTAATTGTGGCTTCTGAGCAAAATTTTTGCTTAACCTCTGTTTGTCGGTTAAACACATAGTAAGAGGCAAGCATTTATGCAATAATAAAGTATTCTAGTCAGTGAATTAGAGCATGCTCTTTTTGTGTTATGCCTGGTAGGAAAAAGTAGATCTATGGATTATTTTTGGATCTAGAAATCTTCTCCGATGACAGCTATCTTGTCACACAATGGCTGCAGGCAAGCACATTCCCTTCATCACAACACAAATCCTCAGCTGATCATCAATTTGCTCTTTTCTCCCACACACAGGCTTCCTGTCTGCATTATCTATTAATCCCTTATGTTTGCCAACTGTGAGCTATATTATAAGAAGACTAATAATAAAAGGAAAGCAATGTCTTATGAAGAGCTATTATAACTAATGAGCAAACATTTTACATAAAAAAAATAAACTGCACTTAACTATCAAGATTTTAAAGTGTTTCCTGTGTTCTGAAGCAATTATACCAATCAATAGATGACTTGTCTCTTGTATTAGAGAAGTTTTGTCTGTTTGACAAGAGACACAGGAAGCACATGAAATGACTTTTTAGCAAATGACTGTGGAAGGAGGAACCTGCTCTAATGCAGATACCTATATACAGAGGAATATTTAAGATGGTATGTATAGACAAGTTTCCAGACAGCAAACCTGTCCACCATTGATGCAGCATTAGCTGGGGAAATGTAAAATTGCACAAGAGCTCTCTTGTGCAGCCCATCCTCTGCTCTCAGGCTGCCAATCGCACAAGAGCAGGGGTAGTCAATACAATGGTATCATCAGTCTAGATAATTTTAACCCGTCTCCTCTGAGGTAGCAGAGAGGTTAGGAAGAAGCTCACAGTTAGGCTTTTATGCCAATTAAAGCCATACATTTTCCAAAGTTCCCATTGGTTTTCGTGCCCAACATTTAATTCCACATACATTTTCTAAGGAATTTTGCAAATTGATAATTTAGCATGTGATCTTATTAGAGTGAGTCCACGAATGTTTTACAGGGTCTACTTCAATCAATAACAAAAGCCGCCATAGAATTTATAAAACCATGTTACTGAAAACCTGATTAAACACAAAAACTACAAGAATAAAATAGTTTTTCCAGGTTTTGTAAGGGCGTTCATGTAACCAAAAGATATTTGGCTAAAGTGAAAGTAAAACATGGCGGTTAACTGATTTAGTATTGCTGCCTAATGTGTTTCAATTAACTATTTCTTAGAGCTATACAAGTTATTGTTTGGTGGGATTTAAGCAATATTTTCAATTTTGTATTAAACCAGGAAACACATTTGTTATTAAATGTGAAATGAGCCTGTAGAAATTATATGTTACTTTTAAAAAAATACAGAAAACAAACATATCAGTTGTATGGCCTCTAGGGTCTCCCACACAAAAACCTATAAAACACTGCAGAGATGGTGTGTTAAGGTTTGGATGGTGTAGGTGACAGAGTTGCATAGTTTGACCAAACCTATTCCTGCACCTAGGTTCCAGTCTGACCAATAAATAATGGCCTATTAGCAGGAACAAGTTCAGGGTCATGATATACAGAAAATCTAGAATAGTCAAGAGAGAAGAACCTTGCATGGAAAGCAGAGCAAGTCAAATTCTTAGTCTAGGAACTTGAGAACTGAAGACAGGGCTAGACAATACTCAATACTAGCCATCAGTTAACCTCATTTGAGAACAACGGGACGGGACTTAACTATAGTCGTAGTGAGGAATAGACCATACAAGCAAAAGCAGAACTAGACTTTGCAACACTACTTGTAGTCATTGAAGTCAGTAATGGACCACTTGAAAACAGCAGGACAAAATGGCAATACTAGCAGCCAGGAATGGACCAGACCAAAAATTTGAAAAAAGCTGGACAAGACTTAGCAATATTTTTGCAGTCTGGAATACACCATACAAGCAAGGACTTTGCAATACGTGTAGTGACGAACAGACCAGGTAAGCAAGTTGAGAGCAGCTGAATGACATGACAAAGAACAGTAGCCATTTGCACTCTGAAACAGTGTAAAACATATATTTTGCCCAGTGGGCGTGTAGAATAATTCAACCTTTATGGTCAATAGTGGAAAAACATTTTCAAATACTATTTTCATACCTTTTTAGACTCACACCACAAAAAGTGTTACTTAAAGGGACATTATACACTCATTTTTTTCTTTGCATAAATGTTTTGTAGATGATCTATTTTTAAATGTATAGTTTTGCTTATTTTTAAATAATATTGCTCTGATTTTCAGACTCCTAACCAAGCCCCAAAGTTTTATGAGAATACCGGCAGCTACCTGCTCCAGCTTGCTCCTGTTTGTGTAAAGGGTCTTTTCATATGCAAAAGAAGGGGGAGGTAGAGTGTCTTATTTCCCACTTGCAGTGGGCTTTCCAACTACCTTTTTAACAGAGCTAAACTAAGAGCTGCTAAGTAAGTTTTTAAACAGTTTTATCATGGATTTTTATATCAGTATCTGTGCACCTTATTCTTTATAGTAGTGTCTATTACATGCAGTTATATGAAAATTAGTGTATACTGTCCCTTTAACAATCTCCATAAAAAATTATGCCCAATAAGAACACATTTAATACAAATTGGTATCAATAGTGCCAGTCCCTTGTTGCAAAACTTTGGAGAACTCCATTCTCACCAATTAGTCAAAAGTGGATTGATAAAGCAACAGAATTACTTTTCTTAGAATAATATGGCTTCCATAAATGCAACAAAATCACATTTTCTAGATGTCCAATTCTATTGGGAATAATAGTTAACAGTAAAAGCAACCTGATTGAACAATTTGAACAGAAACAAATTGACAATAACAAAGAAATATATTTTGCATCCCCGAGCACTTAAAATCATACCACCGTGTTCTTGGTGACGGGGATTTCTCTCTTCCCTCTGGCTATGCCTATTCTTTAGCTTAACTGACCCCCCTTCTCTCTCTCACCTATTCCCTAAAAAGATTTTCATATATCCCTAAAATGGTGTCACTGCTTTCTAAGTATGGACTATAATAGCTAATAGCATCCCTTGGAAGAGAGGATATTCCCACTCATAAGAAGATTATAAAGACTGTCATTTGATGATGCATTTATAACTGGACTGAGTTAATTACATAAGTAATGAATCTTTCGAAAATATTTATATTGAGCCATTTAAAATTTACATAAGTACCTATGTTTGTTTATAAGTTTGTTTTATTTGTAATGAATAATTATACATAAAAATATATCAAAATAAATAAATAAATAAAAACATTTATTATTCTTGTAAATTAATCTGAAAACATTGGGGTGCATCCTGCAGGAACCAGAATCACCAACATTCTACACAGTGATAATTTATATATGACCCTAACTGACCACAGCAAATGAGATAAACATAATCAAGAGGTTAAATAAAGGGGTGTGTTCCAGGGCTACAAACAATGCAGATTTTGCTAACAAAATGACTGTTTACGTTTTTAAAATTAAGATATTTTATTAGTTTCCCCATTCATTATCCATTATTTTGCAAAAGCTAAATAATTTCAAACATACAACTATATATATCAACTATATATTGTAGCTCAGTGGACCCCCCCGCAACTTTTCTGTAATATGTCAGTATGATCAAATCCAAAAGGTTCATCTTAGCTAAAGCTTAAACAATCATATGGAGATTGAGGTGTCAATCCTTCAAGTAAATCCTATCCATAAAATTGCTTGGTATTTCAGGCAAACATTTTCACATAGTTAAGCATCTGTGACATTCTGTGTGCTTGTATAAAACTAAGCTAAATGGTGTTCTGCAGAATAGAAAATCTGGTATACTTGACTTCCCACATCTTGAAGGTCTTATTGAATGTGCCACTAGCATCTGTCTCTGGAGCATGTGAATCCTGCTATCAAGAAAACGGACATGCCCCAAATACCCATGCAGATAGATGTCTGTAGGCAAACTCTTCATTGTAGAACTTGTAAAGCACATTGCATAATATTTATCAAGATTCAGTAAAACCCATTTGGAAATGTCCAAATTCAAAATTATTTGTACCCATCACTACCCATCGTAACTGTTCACCTCTCGGGGGAAACAGAACAGAAGTTCAGCCGTGAACGTTACAGAACAAATACAAAGAAAGGAAGAAAAGACCCCCCCCGCTATATAACAGTCTACTCAGACATACGCGAAAATAAAGAGACAATGTTAAAACAGTTAAAGTAATAAAAGACACAAAAAAATGAAGCAATCCTGGCCTTGCTTTTAATTGTCTGGGAACACCCATGGCTAAACACTCACGTTTTATTTTATTTTTATTTCCAGCAAGATCACTTTACCATAATAAAAACATAAATGCCAGTATTTTACAGCAACAAAGATTAACATAAACTATTTAGGCCTAGATTACAAGTGGAACGCTTATTTAACGCGTGCCCGCGTTCATGTTTTAAATGTCCCCCAATTGCCCCCTAAATACAGTGTGTAGTGTTTTTGTTTTTTTGTAATAGGCAGTTTTTGGAGGCTAAAGTTGGTGGCTGTGGGGTGTTAGAAAAAAACAGCCTATGGGAACTGTGTGTTCCCTGCAAATATATATGTATATGAATATATATATATATATATATATATATATATATATATATATTTATTTATTTATTTGTTTATATATGTATATACACATATCAACACATAAATATATATGTATATGAATATATACAGTACATTGATATATATATATATATATATATTTATTTGTTTATATGTGTATATACACATATCAACACATAACTATATATGTATATAATCATATACATATATATTTAAATTTGCTGCCCATCGCTGCACTAGTTCTCATGCTATGTCCTACTCAGTTGAGCTTAAATATTGCTTTAGCGTAAGCGATATTTAGCGCTCAACTTTAATCTAGCCCTTAGTAAGAGTGTTTCTATGTCTTGTGCGTGAAATAGTTTTTCCAAGTTGTTAGTAGTTCATGTTTGATATGTGAGCTATCTTGTATTTGACACTCACGCAACTATAGAATGACCACTAATGAAAATGGAAGCAATACTGAATTTCTAAAAATGATCTTATGTTTATGACTAACTACAATACTCTTCTATTTTATATAGGAAAAATGTACTATTACTTGTGTAAAGCTATGTTTTAAACCAATATATAGTTAACTACTTGCCAGTAAAGAATTAATACTGTTTGAATCATATGGATTATCATTAAAGGGATGTCAACCCCCAAATTATTTCATGATCCAGATAGAGCATACACCTTTCCAATTTACGTCTATTATCAAAGTTGCTTCATTGTCTTGATATACAAAAGAGCAGCAATGCACTATTGGGAGCTAGCAGAACATAATGGGTGAGCTATTGACAAGAGGCTAATACAATTTGTGTAATCACCAAGTAGCTTGCTCCCAGTAGTGCATTGATGCTCCTAAGCCTACATAGGTATGCTTTTTCAACTAAGGACACCAACAGATTGAAGAAAAATAGATAATAGAAGTAAAAATAAAAGTTCTTCAAAATTGAATACCCTATCTGAATTGTGAAATTTTAATTTTGACTTTACTGTTCCTTAAAGGTATACTTATTTTCTAATAAAGATCATATTTAGCTTTTGTATTAATGTAACATAAAAGTCCCAGATTAAATTCATGATATAAGATAATGGACTAAACATTAATGTTCAATACTATCTTAAGGGACATTAAATTCTTTGAGATTATATAAAATGTTTAATTATATGTTGTAAAACATCTTTGCTATATACTTTCATTATTTATTTTGTTCCCTTTTCCTGAATATTGTGGACTTCTCAAATTCCTGTTAAAAGAGCGAGCGCAGAAACAGCTGTATTCCCCACAGTCATTGGTTGCACACTCTAATATAGAACCCCATTAACAACTGTCCCTAATTGGCCACAAAAGAAAAAGAAAAAAGTTTAAATATGGCGGTGCCCACTTCTTACTGAACAATAAATGTTACCCTTACCTTTTCAATATTTAAACTAATATTTTAAAAGATACATGTCTATTATTTTCAGGCTAATCTTTGCTCTGAAAAGAATTATATCAATGATTTATTTAGGGCCAGATTACGTGTGTATCACAAACATTTGTGCGCAAGCGATATCGGAATGATTACCACAATCTCATACCTGTGGTAAACTGTTTAGCGAAAATAAAAAAAGTGTCACAAAACATATCAAAAATACATTACAAAGTACAGTTACACTCATAATAACACCATCTAATAAAAATTATAAAAAAAATATTGCACACAAAGGTCTCATAGATATGAGGTCTCAGGTGTTAGAAAAAAAAAGGCAGGCAAAGTCTAAACATAGAAATGTATATATATATATATATTAAAAAAAAAAATATATATATATATATATATATATATATATATAAATATGGTAAGATATAGCACTCTCACAATCCTTCAATGTTGTAGATACCAGGCTGCAAAAATATTATATAGAGAAATTAAGAAAAATATTCTCTCTGGATTTATAAGCACAAAAAACTTTACTATGTTGTTAGAGAGTGCATTATTTCTCTCTCTCTCTCTCTCTGTGTATATATATATATATATATATATATATATATATATATATATATATATATATGTAGGTATGTATGCAGATGTATTTATGTATTTATATGTGTATACATGTGTTTACATATTTATTTAAATATAAGCTATTCATGTATATACAAAACATTGGAATGTGGGTTAGAGCACGCATATGTGAATATGCAATTGAGTTTGCGCATATGTGAATATGGAATTGGATTTGCGCAACACTAGGGTGATAGTTTTTTTTCTCCATTGACTTTGTGCACATAATATTCTAATTTCGCTAGAAGTAAGCTGTTTGCCCCCGACGGCATTTTACATTCTACTCATAATACAACCCAACGTGCGCAAAAAGTTTACTTCTAGTGCAATTAGCTCTCTAGTGTAAGTGCTAAATAGCGCTCCACTTGCAATCTGGCCCTTAGTGTTTAATATCTCTTTAATGTAAAAACCCTCCCAATAAAGGCATAACTTGAAAATCATATCCCTTCCCTAAGACATTGTAATAAAAACACTTTAGGAAGGACTTGTCAGCGGCATTCAAAGGGATGTAACGATAAAAGGAAACATTTGTTAACATATTTGCATCTAACAAAAAAATACCTTGTTTTAAAGATACAATGAATGCTGTAAAAATCTTTCTGCAACATGTCGGTATATGTCTAATCAAGCTGCCAATCACATACAGGATACAAGTCTAATCAAGGTGGCAGCGTGGCAAGAAGACACATCATCCCCAGCACATGCACATAAACAAGTCCTATAATGGTGGCCTGACCATCTCCCCATTTTAAGATTTATGTCATCTTACCTAGGATTTTGTAAGATTCTTCTAAAACCCACACTGTTTAGTTAGTGTCACTGTTTTGCTCCCTTACATTCTTTGCGTATTTAAAAATGACCACCCAGCGAGAAGGATGTAGCTAAGGACAACCATAGGAAGGAGAACTATTTAAGCAAGATATGATTGTGTATTACTTTCATAAATGCATGCTGTGAGCTTTGACCTATTTAAAAATACTAATTAAAATAAATGACATTTAGTAAATGTATAATGAAGCAAGCTTTCTGTGCCATCTTCATGTGTATTTGTACCACATGCTGTACCATAGCATATAATTGATAGAATAGATATTAAAGAGAACAGCATGTTGTAACACATTTATACCTTTAATGTTATAGCCTTTTTTTTCTTGCATAGAATCATTTTCAAATAGCACAAAAGTTAGAAAGTATTAAGTCTAAACAAAAGGTCAATAATGTAGGGTTATAAAAGTATAAAATATAACAAATGTAAAGCTTTAACAGAATCCTTCAGTTCTATAGCCTATAAACTGGTTGTCTTGTTCTGTCAATGCCCCATTTGCCACTCTCGTATATGGGCTTCTGGAATGAAAAAGTAGTGTTTTATTAGGTTTTTTTTCCTCTGACTTCACTTCAGGAGAATACTACTTGTTCCTTATTTATCCTTCAATTTCAAGCATCTGTAGCCTCCTCTCTTTCTGTGAGTTTTTAATCTATTGCTTAACAAAACCATTTCATAACTTTCTCTTCTGATCACCCACAATAGATTACATGCTCCATATATTGTAATGACTTACTTACTGCTTTTGTTTTTACTTGTCTAAGTACAATTTCCTACTTTCTGGACACTACAAACTAGTATCCAAAAACCTCCAACCCTCTGAATCACTCAATTCCAAACAAACCCACAGCTGGACATGCCAATCAACCACTGCACATTTAAAGGGACAGTGAAGGTAAACGTTCATGATTCAGATAGGGCATGTAATTTTAAACAACTTTTTATTTTACTTTATCGTTAAGGGCTCCATGTACGAAGCAGCGAAAGCTGCTCCGGAGCCTTTGCGGGGCAGGTTCGCATATGCGAGCCTGCTTCCCGCAATGTAAGAAGCAGCGGTCATTAGACCGCTGCTTCCTACAGCCTACGCCACCTCTTAGGTGGCGAAGCAAAAACACTGAGAGCACGCTCGCTCTCGGTGATTGACAGCCCCTGCAGTCGCGTGATTGGTCGCGCGATTGAAGGGGCGGGCATTACACACTCCAATGAGTGTGTAATGGTACATACGGGCAAGCGGATCAATGGATCCGCTGCCCGTGCGTAGCGGAGGCGGGCGGACAGCTTCCCGAGTTAAGAAGCTGTCCGCCCGCCTCTTAGTACATGGCGCCCTAAATTTCATTTTTTTTTCTTGGTATTTTTTCTTAAAGGCTAAACCTAGTTACTTTCATAGGTTGATTTCTAAAACTTTGCAGTATACCACTTATCTCACAGTCTGGCTGTGAATAGCTAATAACATGTACTGTTTGTTCATGTGTGCCATATAGATTGCGCTCACCCAAGTTGAGTTATTTAAGAGTCAGCACTAATTGCCTGAAATGCAAGTCTGTCAAAAGATCTGAGATAAGGAGGCTGTCTGCAGAAGCTCAGATACAAGGTAATCATAGATGTAAAAAGTTACAGTGTTGGTTATGCAGAACTGGGTAATAGGTAATAAAGGGACAATACCAATATATTGTATTCAGCTGGAGGAAGAGTAGGGTCATCTAAAAGCGTTGCAGGGGCATTGTAGCTCAGTGCCTTAGGACAAGCCTAAGCTACCCGGTACATTACAGTACTATCCCTTGTTGGACTATCCTTCCCTTGTTCCTCATTACTGTCTGTATCTGTTAGATTTCCCTACAGGAAAAGTATTGGGCCCTGCCCTCTTCTCCTTTTTCATCTCTTCTCTCTTCATTTTCTTTACTCTCAAGGCTTTTATTTTTATTGGGGTAGTAGAACATATACCATTAACAATAGTATTGGTGTCTAACAATGCAAAATGGAACTTACAAAGAATGCAGCAGTACCTCTTCTTACCATCCAAGAAAGTTCCTTTATTATCACATAGTGGGAGCAGGTAAAATACAGAACAACGTTTCGGGTAGTCAACCCTTAGTCA